>NC_089582.1:129019385-129329385 GCF_019320115.1 Miscanthus floridulus | reverse complement strand
CGAGGGTAAGGCTTGCCACTGACACCCTTTCCCAGACCCTGCACAGAGCGGGAGCTCTCTGCACTGGGTACGCCCTTTAAATGTATTCAGGTATATCCAGAGACATGAATGCGTTTATATTGATTGGATGGCCATGTTTCAAAAAAGCAATAAATGGGCGAGACTGAGATGCTTATTATTCTGATTTCTGATAGCCAGATTACTGTCCATATCATTGTGCACATTTTTGTTATTCAGCCAACCTCATTAATATTGGGCCATTTATTCACCTCAACAAGTACAACTTTGCATGGCTGCAAGGCCCAATCTTATGAGTAGTAACAGAAAAAGATGTGCTCTTCTTTGGGTCCACTTGTATGATTAGGTTGTTAGAACAATGTACTGGCTACATTCACATCGTTCTTTCCCTAACCGCATAAGAGACCTACTTTTCATGAACATTGTGATGGTATCTCATTTCATGACCATGAAAAGTGTTGAGTTTATGACTATGGTTATTTGGTCCCTGATGATTTGAGAGTGAGACTCAGAATATAGAAGTGCTGCAAGTGGATGTTGTGAAATACTTGCCTAAGAAAGTGTTCACATTTCTACCATATAAACAACTTCTGCTGAAAGTGTGATTAAGGTCAGCATAAATGCCTCCGAAAAATGTGCTAATGTGGTATATCAAACAACATACCAATTATGGACCTACAGGAACTCCAAAACATTAGCTAAATGCTTTGTCAAATAAATATGGGTCTATCTTCTGGTTTGTACACTTGTCAATTATATGTGCTCTGCAGAAGCCCAATAATGTTTATGTTCCATGTTGCCCTGAATGATGTGTGTTCCAATCGAGCTGATTCTTGTCCAGTTAGTGCAGATGACTTGTTTTGCCAGTCGGGCTTGGGGGCGTTTAGTTGCTTGTTTAGATTCAGTTTGTTGAATAGATGAACAATTTCCAACTGTTCTTGGTGAATCTTGCATAATCCTTGTAAACTAGAGAGTATTTCAAGTGTTATTCATAGTTGGAAACAAGGTTCCAAAAGACGCTAGGCGCTAGGCCACTTCCTAGCGCCTAGATGTATTAAACATAGATTAAACGTGATTAAGTGTTTATGCTTTTTATTTGTTTTAATTTTAATTTTTTTCTGGCAACACGTATGACTAAGATTAGATTCCCAACTTCGATCTCAGAAGACATTGTAACACATTCAGGCAATTCTGAATTTTGATTCCAATTCTTGCAAACTTGTAAAGAAGGCCCGTTCGCTTCGCTGAAAAAAAGCCGAAACACTGTTTCAGCTGATTTATTGTGAGAGAGAAACATTGTTTCGGCTGAAAAAACAAGCAGAAAATACGGATTATAAGACAAGCGAACATGGCCGAAGTGGTGAAGGGACTTGTAATTTGATCCCCACACGTCATGTTTCCCTTTTCCCTGGCTCTTCCGCATGCTTTTTTTGCTGCCCGCCAGCCCGTGCGGTCACATATAGCCCACCAAGCCAGCCATGCCACCCCTTTTTTCGTGTTTCTGCACTGCTTAAGCACTGCCTCACACCTACATGCACCGCCTAGACGTGTCTAGAGTTTTATTGGACGCCCAGGCACTAAACGAGACGCTAGGGGTGTGTTTCAGGTTTAATCGAGACTAAACGTAGGTTGGAAAAGATGACATACACTGAGGTCAAAAGGATATCGAAGTAGGAGTGGACCAGTTTACACCGAAGCAGGCCTGTAAACAGACAGTTTTCTTACTGATCTGCAACTAGAAGCAGGCTTTAGTTGTAACATTTGTTACGAAACGGTGTCTCTCAACAGACACCCCTTCGGTGATCTCATCAACGACGCCATGAACAGACACCTATTCACGAAGTGATCTCATCCATCAATTACAAGATTAGTGGATAGGATTAGACAGTTAGTTTTACTCCAAAGGGCATGTCCTTTGGAGAACAGTCGTGTCCCTTCGTGACACCCCTTCACTTGTATAAATATATTTCAGAGATCAATGAAAAAAATAGTTCTTCCAAAATCTTGTTCATTTACATTCACACTTTAACACGTTATCAGCCACGTTGTTCTTCCCTGAGGAGAAGGCCGGACAAGCAGTGCTATTGGCATGGCCTCAAACCGGAGCGGCAGCGGTGATCGCCCTCGGCCTCCCGCTATCTGAGCCCGCCGGCCCATGCCTACCGAAAATTCAGAGGCGACCACACGGCTGGCAAACCCCCGACCGATGGACCCGTGATGCCCCGTCCTCCGCGCCCTCGGCCGGCTCTCGCGCGGCCAGGCGCCCAGTCCGGCGGCCGGCCCCTGCCACGGCAGACGGCCCCGCACAGCCCCTGCGCTCGGCCCCACGCCGCGATGTCGGCTTCTCGATGGGGTCAAGAGACAGAACCGCGGCCGGTGGGCCTGCCCACTGCCGGCGATGGCATCGGGGCTCGCAGGCCCCGCTGCGACCCGGAGACGGTCTCCCGCACAGCCTAGAGCCCGCGACCGGTAGCGGCGGCCGGCTGCTTCCCGTAGCAGGCTGCCCACGTGTCCCCCGCTCCTCGCGGCCCTGCGCAGCCTCCGAGCACGCGTCCCCAGCGGTGGTCCGGGACTCTGGACGGCGGCTAGCGCGGTTCCAGCCAGCGATGGTGGCCGTGCACCCGACCGGCGACCCGCGCGTCTGTGGCGCTCGTGGTGGCCAGGCCCGCAGCCGCGGCCACGAACTCGCGGCCGGTGACCCCGCGCGCCTCCTCTCGCCCCTGCGGCTGGCTGGCCCTGCACGGCTCCTGCTTCTCCCACACCCGCTGCCGGCAGCCCCGCGCAAGCGGCAGCGCGCCATGGCCAGGCGAGTCCGCGCGAATGGGCCCGCGCCTCGCTGCGGCCTCACGCCGGCGGCCAGAGGCCAGTCCGGCGGTCGGACCCTGCCGCGGCCGATGGCCCCGTGTGGCCCCTATGGTCGGCCCCGCGACGGCTCCTCGCTGAGCCAGGAGATGGGATCCGCGGCCGATGGGCCCGCTCACAGCCGGCGAGACAGCGCCGGGGGCTCCCGTGGCCCCAAGCAGCATGCCCGGAGGCCAAGAGACTCGACCGACCCGAAAACCGTTCGTACGTTGGATAAGTTTGTGCAGAAATGCACGAACACCCTTGTATTTTCTATGAATTACAGGATACTCCAAATGGATTATTTATATAATCCAGATTCATGATTAAGCCCTCAGGTTTTAACATGTCTGTAGCATACTATATTTACCTCATGTAAATATTAATTTTAGACCCTAGGTTTAAAATGCATTGTGATGCATAATATTTACCTCATGTAAATAAGTATTTTTGAGACCCATGTGTCATCAAGAATTGCATCATGACATGTACTGCTACAGATGAATTTACCACTGTAAATTCGCTTTCCAGATCTTATGTTTTCTGGAATTTTTTTAGTACTGTTCAAAGCGTTTGTCCAAATTAGCAAACCCAATAAACATATGCTATTAAAATTGCATGTTCAAAGTGTTTGTCCAAATTGGCAAACCTAATAAACATGTAGTATAATCATTACAATGTTCAAAGTGTTTGTCCAAAATGGCAAACCCAATAAACATGTAATATAATTATCACAACCTTTGCATTGTAACTACTTTGTTATTTGCAATTTTCATTTTATGTTAAGCCTATTTATGCTTTATTTAAAGCTTATAGCGCTTATATTTTTAATGCAAAATCAATGAAGTGTATTATCTCATTATTTGTACAACACAAATGTTCCACATTGTATGTTGGCCATACACAAGGTAGCGCCATAGTTGCTACTGTGGGATCTACACTAAATTCTTAGTGACTATCCTCAATGTGCGTACCCAACATTATAAATTGGAACATACGGTCTACATCTTTTCACAAGATGACTACCGTTAATTAGCATTTCTATTGGCCATACACAAGGTAGCACCATAGTTGCTACTGCGGGATCTACACTAAGTCCACAACTTAGTGACTATCCTCAACGTGCGTACCCAATTCGTTTGCGGATTAACTAAGGTCTACATCAATCTTTTGATGATTACCTTAAAATGTATTTATACAAATTGCATACACCACTTGGCATCTACTGTCCAACAGACTATGTCCATATTATTAGAGGTCTACATCTTTATGATGGCTACCTCTAATGTGTTAGCATAAATGAGGTTTACACTATTAGTGAGATATATCTTGTCTCCTATTTATTTTGCATTAATTAATACAATATCACCATAGCAATTTTGAATTTACCCTTAGCATAAATTCAGAAAATCTATGGTTTAAACCTTGTTAGAAGAGTAGCCAGCAAAGAGTTTGATCTCTTGCTCTTGATGGTCACCATTATCTAACATGGTCAATGGACGTAATGTTAAACTTGATGTTCTATGGATTCATGGCAATATTTGATGCTCCTCATAAGAGAGCATCACCATTTATGATCAATTAAGTATGGAGTTTTATTTTAAATAAAGCACCATACACATCCAGAACACACATATGTGTATCTCGATGGATGCAAATCGAAGCACTATATGGCTAGTTTTCAATGATTGATACGAACAACACAAGGCAGTCATTCTGCCCAATACCAACTATGATTGGCCACAACTTTATCTCTAGGATCTTAAGTCCACTTGAGAATATAATTATGTTGTTCCAAAATATCCCCCAACATTGCGTTTTTGCGAAAGCACACTACTTACCAAATGTATTCTAGATTAATTCCTATATTACTTCAGGTCTAAGTGTATGATAAACTCTTATCGAGGAATCATCATTAGCATTATAGTGATGCTCTATCATCTGAAGTACATTGAATTTCCAGAATCATTACAAGTTCGATGCCATGTAGCAATGACATCCATAGAACTTTAATGGTAAGATTTAACGCAAAAAGAAGTAGCAGTCCCGTGCATTCTTTAGGGTCAAGACATTACCCAAATATGACAGAACCATATTTTGTCCCAATTGTGTATGATACAGCCGCACAACTTGGAAATGTCATGCCTTGAAACATTTAATTGATCGGTATTACAAATCCATTAGACATAAATATCCAGCTCAATAATAAAGATATGAAGCACGCTTCTATCTTCAACCTGACACCACCAGGAAGGCCAGTTGTTCACAACAAGTTTCATGAAGAAACCAAGTAGCAACCAAATACTTAATTAATAAGTGGGTCTTATGAGCATGGAGAGCACGATCATCGAATTTACTTCGCTTGATCCATTTTTGGAGACCAAATTTGTCTTCCATTTACAAAGATACCTAGTATCTACGTCCTATTTTGGTGTTGTAATATAAAATGTTGTCATCAATTTCAATTGAATATCACAATAATGTGCCATCACATTTGATATTCCATTAATTAACTTGTATGTTATCTATATATCTGCAAAGAATGTCATTATATTCTTCATGCTATATATAGACCTATACGGGAGTAAATCCAAATGCAAAGAGGAATTTTGCCTAGTGGATAGTTGCACCACAAACTCTATATATAGGGAAGCAAAATATTCCTAAACTCTTACATAGAGACAAGAAAATATTTTGTTAATCGCTTGACGTGATGTCATGATAGTGGGCTTTGGTCGTGCTACTATCATACTCCCTATTGGTACTCAAATAATAATCATGAATCCATTCTTGTATTCTGATTCCATAATGTACCCAATTAAAATTATAGAGATATCCGTCAATGTGGTTTTCATATGGAAACCCCAAGATGACAACTAAGAGGAGTATTTTTCTCTTAACAACGGATATGGCAATACTTAAACAAGACATCCTCAGTTGGATTTGACTACACATACATAACCTGTATCCAATGTTGCGTACAAATAATTCTCTCTCTTGATGTCAATAAGACTTGGCACATTTGCCTTGGTTATTCAATTATAGAGATAATTTGAGAATTATTATCAATTCTATTGGTCATAGCATAAATATGAGCCACTACATTTCTTGAAGAAATTCAAGAACATACATGTGACTCTATTTACCATTTTATGGACCATAAAGATACTATGTAATGCACATTTATGCATCCATAATATAGTCCCAGGTGTGTCTCTTAGTCATGAGAACCATCACTATACCAAACACATTGCTCGAAATCTTCAATTTAGAGCAAATTATCCTGGACGCGGGATCAAATCCATTTTATATGGAACAGTTTGGTTTTTGGGTACTATATATCAAGTACCTTATGTCCATACCAATAATGGTTTTATTGAGTCTCTTATTGAGAATCAAATTGCATGACATATTAAAATAGAATTGTAATTTACCAGAACTAAGTTGTTTTCATGCGGCCTTACACACCGCATCGTTAATTCAAATTCATCAAGCTGCACTTATACAACTCCCTCTGTTGCAGTATGTACGTGAAACTTTGGCCATAGCCAAACATTTCCCATCTGCGCATCGAGTATGTTTTCACATACCCATATCACCACCCCAACATACCAATGGGCATTATGGATCCCAAGAGGTAACTCTACATGGGATTTATAAATTGCCCATATGTTGATCATATTTGAGGATAATTCCAGGCATTAGGGGGAGATTTATACCACATTAAGAATGCCAGGAATCAAAAGAGCAATCCTCACATTCACGTACCAAAAATTCTAAACCTAATCGTTTGGAATATCTTATATTTGCATCATATTGCAAAGAATCTGCCAGAAACATTTACTGATAATAAGGGTGTCACAAAATCCTCTTATCCTACTTATAATGCGCCCGAAAGAATGAAGGCACCAATTAAAACCATTCAACTCTCACTTCCAAAGAAGAGGGGGAGAAGTACGGCCGCTCCTAAGGATAATGCTCCAAGTAAGCGTCCGAGGATACCGAGGACAACATCCTCCAAATCAGTAAATCTAAGCCAACCTCAAGTTGGTAGACACCCAAAAATGGATGAGCATCCAAAACCTGGATCAAAATCCACCCGGATCAACGGTGCACCCAAATTCTGATCCTGGGACATTGGAACACCCTGACTCCATATGGGAAATGACTCGGAGTCCAAAAGGGTTAACATTTTGACATGCTATATTGATTTCAAGAACTGAATCAATCATTTAAAGACTACAAATTGTCGCGGCATATACTCCTCAAAGATTGCCTTTTTACCTTACTGGATCCAAACCAAAAATCCTAGGCAGAGTGTCTTCACACTCAAATTTGGTCAAACTAAAAGGTGGCAATTAAGGAGATTGCTCTTGTTCAATGATGAGAAGTATTACTACAGTAATATCTTCCCTCATAGAGTTTCTTTTCAGAAGCAAGGTGGTGAACAATGAGAGCTTGTAGCATATGGTTTCACGCAGAGACCCAGCATAGCATACCCCATGGTATGTGTGAAAATAAAGTTTTTCAAATTCAATAATTGGCAGATCAAATGAATTTGATAGATTCGGACGTATAAGTCCCAATGGACTTCATATTCTAAATCCAAATACAAATCGCAACATACATTGTGTATAATTAAGCATGATTGCGTATATTGGTTATTTTGATATCATCATGATACAGAAATAATTATGCAATCATTTGAGATACAATTTCCATCATGTGGATTCGAGATGGAGGATTTGGGTAAGACCAAATATTGCCTAGGCTTACAACTTGAGCACCGTCCTTCAGAGATTTTAGTGCATCAATCAGCCTATATCCAGAAAATATTGAAGAAATTCAATATAGACAAATCATATCATAACAAAATCCCGATGGTTGTTCGTTCTTTAGAAATAGAGAAAGATCCATTTAGACCACGAGATTTTGGAGAAAAGATATTGAGACCAAGGTTCCATATCTTAGTGTCATTGGAGCACTTATGTATCTTGCAAATTGCACCAGGCCTGATATTGCATTTGCAGTGAACATACTAGTTAAACATACTGCCAATCCAACTCATCGTCATTGGATGGGAGCGAAGCATATCCTCAGATATCTTAGTGGCACAAAGGATCTTGGTTTATTCTTTAAGAGAAATCATGATCCCAATATGATTGGATACACGGATGCTGGTTATTTATCTGGTCCCCATCCCAAACTGGATTTGTATTCTTACATGGAGGTACAGTCATTTCATGAAGTCTTCTAAACAGACTCTGACGGCGACCTCTACTAATCATTCTGAAATTATTGCTCTATACGAGGCATCACGAGAATGTGTATGGCTTCACAGAATGATTAACCACATATAATAGTCATGTGGTATTGGTTCAATTGAATCACCGACAATTATCTATGAAGATAATTCCACTTGTGTTACATAGATGCAAACATGTTACATAAAGAGCAATATCACTAAGCATATTGTTCCTAAACTGTTTTATCCCCATGAATTACAAGAAAGCGGGGAAATAAACATCTTACAAATCAAGTCATGTGATAATCTCGCTGACCTATTTACTAAGTCCTTACCAACTTCTATGTTTCAAAAATTGGTACATGGAATTGGTATGTGGCGACTTTGAGATTTGCCAGAATCAGGGGGAGACATCTCCTAAATGTTGACCTATACTAGCATCATATTATACTCTTTTCTTTCACAAGTTTTACTTAAAAGGTTTCTTGTCAAAGTTTTTAATGAGGTAATATTAACATAAGCATGTGTCATATTTTCTATTTTCCCCACCGGGGTTTTTTTGGGAAATATCAAAGACACATATTGCCCTCACAACTCATTCATGGTTTTTCCCTAAGAAGGTTTTTCATGTGAGTTATCCAAGAGGCAATACCAATAATATGTCGTCATATTTTCTCCTAATTTTCCCACTGGGTTTTTACAGGAGTTTTAGCGACATATCACTTTATATTGCTCCTCATATTTTTCTTGAAAAGGTTTTTGGAGGAGTTATCTTTATGTCGTATCTTCAATATTTTTCCCCATAGGGGTTTTTAATGGGATACCAATGACATAGTGGTTTACTTAAATCACAAATAAATATGCTATTTTCTCCTTATTTTCCAATAAGGTTTAAAGGAGTTTTTATGGCATATCATATATTCCTCAGATTTTTCCCATAGGGTTTTTCGAGGAATTTTAGCTTACAGCTACATTGATCTCAAGGAAGATTCGATCAAGGGGGAGTGTTACGAAACGGTGTCTCTCAACAGACACCCCTTCGGTGATCTCATCAACGACGCCATGAACAGACACCTATTCACGAAGTGATCTCATCCATCAATTACAAGATTAGTGGATAGGATTAGACAGTTAGTTTTACTCCAAAGGGCATGTCCTTTGGAGAACAGTCGTGTCCCTTCGTGACACCCCTTCACTTGTATAAATATATTTTAGAGATCAATGAAAGAAATAGTTCTCCCAAAATCTTGTTCATTTACATTCACACTTTAACAACATTCATCTGATACTGAACCAGTTATCACCAATTTCTTTGAGTTCCCTACAGTTGACACTGAAACTTCATCTTAATAACTTGATTAAAGGCAGGCTCAAGTTGGTCACATGACTCAGCAGAAGTTCCATTACTCGTTAGAATGCATTGAAAAATGAAAATACACAAATGTGGTAACTAAGAACATAACCTGTACAAGTAAATTTGGTAAGGGAACACATTTATTTAGTCCTTTAGGTCATCAAAAGATGGACTAAAGTGCTACGTCAATCAAAGGCATATGAAGTATGAACTAAAAAATGAGCTGTACCAAATAAATATGGGTGACGCCCCAGTTTTTTACTCTTATTATTGATTAATGTGTGCTCTGTTAGTTATGTTCCAGAAGCCTGATCGTTTTATTCTCCATGTTGCCCTGAATGATCTTCGTTCTTAGCCCCTTGTCAATGAATGATTTAGCCAGTCTGAGACTGGGGGTGTTTTTATTGCAGTTTTAGGTACAGATTGTCCAATGAATGAACAGATTTAAGCTGTTCACGAATGTGGCTTAATTCTTAAAAGCTGGAGGATAGTTCAAGTATATCCTTCAAAGATGAAAACACAACATCTGATACTGAAGCAGCTATCATCAAATTGATTGATCTGGTTCCCTACAGTTGACACTCTGCAGTTTCACCTGAATAGTATATAAAGGCAGGCACAAGTTGATCACATGATTCACAGCAGCAGTGTCATTACAAGTACAGCAAAAGTACATCCAGCTGTGCCAAATGTACTTTGCACCTGATGAGCCCAGTGCAGCGTAGCTCATCGTGCCATTGTCAACGAAGCCCTCTTGCAATAACCCACGGCAAAAATATGTCTTGAGGCTCTGAGCCAGCTGCACGGAGGAATCTCTCGGATGATGCATGACCAAGATACAAAATACTGGAACAACATCACGGGATGCTTTGCTCTGGGCTCTGGCCCTGGGGAAGATCTGCTCCCAAATGGAGATCTTAACAAGAGCAATCACTAAAACACCACCGATTTATGTCGTATGGCGAGCAGGTTAACAATGTCAGAATCGTATGATCAGCAGGTTAATCATGTCAGGATCATTGATCGGCAGGTTAATGATGCCAGAATCATTGGTCCTGAAACGACGGACAGCTCATGTTCACTGGTCTCTTCAGTTTGTTCAGTGGTACAGAGAAGACAGTCTGAATATTTAATCGATGCCTCTGAAGATCTCTGCAGTGTTTGGTTGCACGAGGGGGCTGGTTGTCATGGACTGGTCGGCCCCGGCAGTGCTCGTCGGTGGGGGAGAAGAAGCTGCTTCTTCCACCGTGCTGGTTTGATTCTGTCGATCCCCGTGTAAATCATTCCTGATAAGTTGACATTAGGGTCCCATGCGTGCGTGCCAGCCTGCTGTTTACAGCTATCTTGAGCGTGCAACGGTCCTGATTAGTCTTAACCCCAATTGCGTCCAATCCAGAAAGGGCTGCTTAGATTAGAGATTGAATCTAGGAAAGGGGACAGCTGGAGGATCATGAACAACATCTGTCAAACCAAAAACCAAAATTACTAGGTAAATATGTCAGTAGGTTTATCAACTGTTGAATAGAATCAGCTTGAATGAAATGTTGGAGACCGGGAGAATGAATAGCATACATACATGGACATACTCTGTCAAACCAAAAACTAAACATCAAAGTATTGGAGATTGGAAACAGAGTGATTTGCGCTTGTTTTGGCATGCATTCTCCAGACAAAAGCAACCAGTCAGAATCTTCTTACCTTACCTCCTGCCCTGTCCTATGAATGCAGAGGAGGCAAAATGGCATCTTTAGAAGGTGACGAATTCAACAATGACGTCCCGCCTGCAGCGCGGCACCTGTTATCTGCAAACTGGCGCTATACCTCCAATGCTTGCTCCCTGCAAGACACAGGCAAATTATATTCTGAACAGCCTCATACAAAATCGAGCTGCTGTTTAAATCCTGTCTGGTGATTCCTCCACACATGCGGTGGCATGGATGTGCGTTTGTGCAATATACAAATTGGAAGCATCTTCGCCGATCACATGGTCATAGGTTAACGGCACTGTCCGATTACTATAAGAAGACACTGGAAATTCAGTCATTTTGTTTCCATCATCATATATGGTGTATATATACTAGTGCTTCTGGTGAAGGGAAACAAAATGGTGCAGTTGCTCCTTCATTCCTGTTAATTAACTTCTGTTCTGTCACAGAGGTGAAAACGGGCTCGACAAAAGTAAGGCTACTTTGCTTCCTTGAGTTCACTTAAATAAAGTTGAATTAAGAAATACGGAGTACATCAGCCGCTGATACCAAGAAATTCTGCCCCTTTCTGATGGTAGAACAGCTCCTCATCCGCAGGCACTTCCTCAGCCATTCTCAAGGTGTGCCGGCCGCATGCTGCGTTTCACCTTCCAAGAACCCGCGCAAGCGAGCTCATCGTCAACTGCTGGGCAGAACACAAGGCCCTGCGAGGTGCAAGCTATAGGCGGCTGCTGCTGCTTCCAAGGCTCCCTCCACCTGGACACAGTTGTAGCCTGCCTCGGAGCTTGACTTGAGGAATCTGGACGCTGAGTTGCTGCTGCTGCTGATGCAGATGCAGTGCTGGCGTGCATGCTGCTCCTTCTTCGATCTTCCTACCTCCGTAACATTCAATCGGAGGCGTGTCCATCCAACCAGATGTCAGTCGCTGATGCACTCGGAGCATCCACCTCAGAGTTGACCGCTGAGGCGCGAGTGCCGGGTGCCGGCTGGCCCCCATGGATTCCTAGAAGCCACGCACCCCCGACCCCGAGCCCCTCCCTCGGTCCCACCAAATCCAATCATTTTTCTAGAGCCACCAGCAGCCATGAGGGAGACTGATCATGCACTGAGAAATCAAGATCCATAAAGGGTGGGAGTGGGTGCGTGCATGGCCATGCGGCCTCTGCCCAACCCAACACCCCCACCATTGTTTAATCGTCCAACGGATCATTGGGCAGCGATCAAGCTCAACTGACATGGCCATCTCCTATATAACGGCCCTCCCAGCCATGGACATGGCCTCCCCAGCACATCATCAACAAGGGATCCACATCCACTACTAGCGAGTGAGAGGGCTCCTGCGTTACAGTCACAGCTCTCCTACTCCTACACGTCCATCGATCATCTCGCTTGAGCTCTGATCTCTCTCGCGATCTATCTGAAGAGAGACGATGCCTCGGTTCTTCCTCTTCTGCTTGGTGTCCAGCCAGCTGGCCGCGACCACGGTCATGGCGCGCCCGTTCGCCACCATCCTCCTGCTGGACGGCGGCGCGATGAGCAGCGTAGCCGTAGCAGAGGGTCCTTACTCCGCTCCTGCCGTCGCCCTGCACGCGCACTCCCTGCTGGAGGAGTCCAGGTTCGCCGGATCGCCGCTGAGCTCGCACCACGGCGGCAACAGACCCTTCGACCGGACGTTCGCCGGCGGCAAGATCATAGTGGCGGGGCTCGCCGCGGCCATCGTCGTTGCCATCTTCTGCTACATCCGCATCACCAGGAAGAAGAACGTCGTGGAGCCAAAAGTCTGATGAATTTAGAGTTAGACCTGACTCTATATGGACTCTCGTGATTTCTGAAACCCTTTCTATTCTACAGAGTACAGACTACAGAGTGAGGATATACGGGAAGAAAGAAACAAGTGTAACCTCCTAGATTTGCTGTAATATATAATTGTGACGATGGATAGATGCAATTCACCTCCTTCACAGTTCACACCCAATGTTACTTCTATCTATCCATCGCTAAAATCAATCATGCCCAGCGAAAAAAAGTGCCTTTTCTCTTTAAAAAATTTGCTTTCTGACGACGTCAATTCGTCTCTGCTTGGGAACAAAGCAGTTGTTCTTGAGCTGAATCGGCCTTGGTTCTTGAGCTGGACGGTGAATCGGTGATGAGTTGCTGTCCTATAAAACCTATAAAGATGGTTCTTCTCTGATCTGTGATTCTGGGGACTGGGAGTAAATGCAGGCATGTGTGATCTGTTGTCTGCCAAGGAAAAAAAATGCTAGTAGCTGCGGTCTGCGGACGAGCAAGCCCTAAGATTTGGCCAACAAGTGGATCGCGCCACTCCGAGTTTCTCTGTCTCCAAGTTTTCGTGGCAATTGGATATTCAGATTTGCCTGTGATCATTCATTATCTGGAAACGATTTGTCTGCGATTAGCTGATCGAACTCTAGTTTGCCCCATTGGTGCTGGTAACACAACGTCCAGAGATCAGTTCAAGAAAAACTGCTTCAATGCTGCAGTATCTCTATGATGAACACGTACACAGCATCTCTTGAGCCTCAGCATGTGCAATGATTATCATCATGCCTTCTTGCAATGGTCCATTCACCCGATCCTGGACGGCCATAATATCATATGCATGCATGCATGGACGACGCACCTACCTTCTTGAGCTGATTGGTTTCTGCTGGTGACGACTGACGAGGACGAACCGTATCAGCAGATAGTACACACGAGATAGTACACACGATCCATCTCGGTTCAGTTAAGAGCCAGGCCACTTTCTCTTTCGGTTGGCGTAACAGATCCTTGTCTTGTGTGCTAATAACTGATCGAACATGTGAGCTGCTGCTAGCTTTTCCTTACATCCAGCATCACCGGTTACAGTACAGCTTACTTTACTTTCGTTGGCTTGGCTTCAGAACGAAGCAAGTAATAATGACCTTAATTACATTGCCACACGCATTCAATGGATAATCACGTACCTGCCTGCAATTGATTTTTAGTGTATGTGTTGTCTGCACCAGCAGCAAGACGAATAGACGTTGCGACTGTGGTGTACTGCCAGTGTGTGTCGAGTCTTGAGTGTGTGTGAGTGTAACCAACGTTATCTCTCTAAGGAAAAAAAAATCTCTGTAGTTCTCTTTTGATGAAAGATACCTCAGTTTTATCCTCCCCCACCCCCCCACCCCCCACCCCCACCCCCCAATTTAAGCCCTCAAAGGATACAGTACAGCACAGATCATAGAAACATTTATGTGATTACAGCGGGCATTACTTTCTGCAGCTAGAAGTACATTGTGAGTGTCAATACGAAAACATAGTATTGGCCTTCAAGAAGTTTAACTCGAATGTTTATTAGGATTCAGATCGTGCCCTTGATTATATTATACAGATTTAGGTATTTTTTGGTAGGGCTTTAGCTCCGTGCCAAATTTGAAGTTTGTAAACCTAAAACAAAACTTATTCGTTTAGACAAGAATTTTTTGAAAACAAAATGACTCAATGTACCGTTGCTTCAGTTTGAGCCCAATAAATAGGCTGCTCACATGCGCCTCATCTGCTCAGCCCAACAAAGAAGGATTTGCTACTTCTCGCCTAAAGATGGAACCACTCCATGGGCTGGCGAATTGACTGGTCTGTCATGGCTTCGACTCTAGTGGCAGGCCGGCAGCTTCTGCGTGAATGAACCCAAAAATTCGTACCAAACACTTTAAAGAGAAAAAAAAATCATTTTCTGATGAATAATAGACAAGTTGGAGCCACTTTAAGATATGGAGAAGCTGCAGTTTGTGACTTCTTAAACGCTCCGGCTCCTTCGAAACACTAATTTTAAGGAGAATGCCATGTCAAACAACGCGTCTACTCTTAGAGAATGCCTTACCAAGAAGTTAAACAATTATAGTTTTAACCACCTCTATTCTATAGAAAAAGTACTAACTTTTTTGTGTAAATAAGCATTATTAAAATGTTTATGAAATATATTTTTGTAGTATATCTTTTAAAAACATAAATACTAATACTCTTTCTTATAAAATAGATCAAATTTAAGAAAGTCCTATACCTAAAACCTTTTTTGGGACTGAGTAATAAAGTACCATGTGATAGGTTCACAATTAAATACTTTCTCCGTCCTAAAATAAGTTACCATCCCACTACTGAGAAGTTATTTTTTAAGTTTAACTAAATATATAAAAAAATATATCAATTTTTATATTTTTATAAGTTTATTATAAAAAAAATTCTTTAACTAATCTAATAATACTTGTTATACGTAATACATATTAATATTATTTAATATATATTTAATTAAATTTAAAAGTTTGACTTTTTGATAAGATGTTTTGGCTTTTTAATGTGGTCCTTTTACTATACACTTAGATACCATGCATATAAGTCATAGCAAACACTGTATATATATCTATAGAAAAGCTAAAATCTATCCCTAATACTAAAGAGGCAAAATTTCTGCATCAATAATTTTTTCATCCAACCTAATCACCGAGTAACACTCGGTATGTTTTCTTGTCCACGTTATTTTTCTTTCCGTTCTACATCCGATCTTCTTTTTTCCCTTTTTTTCGGCATATGTTTCTTCCGTCCAACCTTTAACCGCTTTTCCCCCTCTAAACCTTTTCCTTTTTCTTCTCCAGACTGCTTTCTCCGTGTCCGTTATTTGAACGGATCTTTTTCTGTTTTTTCTTTTCCGTACACAGTATCTCCTTCATCATTCGTTACTATACACAACTAAATGATTAATGTAGTTTTGATTAATAATAAATATATTTTTATTAGAACCTAGGTTTGGTAGTTCAACTAATCAAACTATAAATTAAAATTTTGAGCAATTTGTTATCCAGTCTAATATAAATAAATGTATCACCAAGTTACGTGTATGCTTTATTAAAGGAAAAAATATAATAGGACGTGGGCTACTGCTACTGATTCAGCCACCTATTTTTTTCGTCCGGTCCTCCTCTAACTAACTACGGTCCTGTTTAGTTTCAAGCTCCTAAAATTTTTAATTTTTAGGAGCTAAAAGTTTTATGAGCTTTTATGAGGCTACCAAAATCTCCTAAAAGAGTGTTTGGTTCCATCTTCTAAAATTAACTAAAATAAATAAATACACTAGCAAATAGACCAGACAGCCCTTCTATTTAGGAGCTTTTAGTGGGCAGCACAATAAAGGAGGGGTAGTGGGGTCCAGGATGGACTTTATGAGTTTTTAGGAGGGATTGGAGCTCCTAAAATTTTTAGCCCCTCCTAAAGTTTTTAGAAGCTTTTAGGAGAAGGTGTTTAGTTTTTTAGGCAAATTCTATCTAAATTTTAGCTCCTGAACCTTTTAGGAGGGGTAACCGGGCCTACGTGAACAAGGAAACTTTCTCCGTTCGTAATCAAATAGATTTCTTTGGTTTGTCCGATTTCAATTCCTTGTGTCGGCAAACAACGATGCCCTGGCCGTACACGGACCATGGATAGGTGATGGTGTTGGCGTCCGTTTCGGTTTTTGTCCTCCACGTACATCACTTTCCTTTCTAAATACTCTATTTTTCCATAAATATAAATATCATAATAGATGATAAATATAATAATTATGGATCATTGAGCCCTGGACTCATTTCTTAAGAAGTAGAGGTTTTCACCATCAAGTTTTTGAAGTAATTTTGATTAGAAATAAAACCTATTTTATTATAACTTGGTTCAGTCCCACTAACCAAATTAAATTAAACAGAAGCTGAAATCTTGAGCAATTTGTTGCTTGTAGTCCATTATAAATATCATTACGGAAGCTAAAAATTTCTGCCCAAAATTTCGTCTTGCCTCCACATTCATCTCTAACCATCCGCAATCTGAAATCAACTAGATTTCCTCTGGTCCCCCAAATCTATACCAAGGATTTTCCAAATCGGCAAGCAAGGTGCAAGGGACCAAACCAAGACTATATCAAGACCACCACATCGATCCAAATCCAAACCAAAATCATACTAACTCTAGAAAGACAACAACTTATAAAATCAAATCAATAAATTTGTTGTTTCTTCTGCCGATTTGACCATAACAATCACCATAAATCAACACAAAATCAATTCCTTCTCCATCCATACATGAATCGGCCGAAGATGAAATTTGAGAAAGAATTGAATCAAGGAAAACATAGAAAGAATCGAGGAGGACATTAGATGGGGTCGCGCCTCCATGCCACCAGGGGCGCCCACGCCGCTGCCTCCGTGCTGCCGGCCAGGGTCACTACTACAAAAAAACTTAACCGAGACGTTTGGCAAAGGGACTCAGAGGCGGGCAGGCATTTCAACCACTCGCTTAATTTCTAGGATTAACCAAGGCGGTCATTTTTTATTAGTCGGTCACAATCAACCGCCTCGCAAAATCGATTTATCGAGGCGGTTAAAAAATAACCTCATCCTAAACTCCATTAACGAAGGCAGGCCTTATAAGAGTCCCGTCTCTAAAAATACCCCCATTTTCGGAGGCAGACCCCAATGGCCCCGTTCGCTTCGCTAAAAAAAATAAGCCAAAATACTGTTTCGGCTGATTTGTTGTGAGAGAAAAATACTGTTTCCGGCTGAAAAAACAAGCTAAAAAGTACGGATTATAAGAGAAGCGAACATGGCCAATATCCAATCCAACTATCGGGTTTATATATATACATGAGGGGGAGTGTAACACCTCTGGTGTTTTGACCTAGCACTAAAATTTGACATGTCATCATATGCATTGCAAAGCATTCATATAGTATAAAGTTTTGAATGCATTCACTAAATAAGGTTTATTTCATAATGTTGTTATTTCATGTGATGTGATTCAAAACCCTAAATAAGATCATGACTACAAGGGTCAAAATTCATGTGATCATGTGAGGTCATATGTCATTTGACTCAAATAACCCTAATGGGCCACGTTACTGGTCAAAAATCAAAATTTAAGTAAAAGGAAGACAAATCAAATTTGAATTCAAATTCAAATCACAAAAGTCCTTTTTGCCCCTTTTGACTAATTCAAAATCCATGTGGAATTTGGGGTTGAGGCAAAAAGCAAAGTTGGAGATTATTTTATGTAGATCAACTTTGGTATTCAAAGTTTTTCAAGTTTACATATAAAATTTGGAGTAATTTTGAAATGATTCAAATGCTCAAATGCACCCTAAATTCAAATTTCAAAATGGAGGCAGAATTTGAAAATGTTCCTAGAAGCAAAGTTGTAGAGTTTGAAAAATTGAGCAACTTTCATTTTTGGAGATTTTCAACTTCTTTAGAAAATTTGAGAGTAATTTGAAAAATGGACTCAGTGGCAGTTCTGTAAATAATTCAAAAATCAAAATCGACATCGCCTGTTTGCCACCGGCGACACGCCGCTGTTCGCCGCCGACCTTCTTCGCCGCTTTCACGCGTGGTGACACGCCGATGCCTCCGTGGCGAGCTCGCTCGTGTGCTGTCGACACCGCACGCCTTCCTTCTTTCTATAAATAGAAGCACGCCGTCGTCATTTCTCAGTTTCCCGTCGACTGCTCGCCGCCGGTGTCCAGCCTGCGCTCATGAAATTCGTCCTCGCCGTAGTACCTAGGGCCAATTGCGTTGGCCAGAAGCTCCGCCTCGCCCTGCCACTCATTCCCGACCTGCTCGTCTCGCCTTTAGCCGATCAGCGCCACCGCGCGACGTCGTCTTCTTCGGAGTCAGCCGGAGCTCCGCCGTCATCGACCACACCGTGGTCCCGTCGATCCAGTACGTCTCCGCCTTCACCGAGTCTACCTACGTGATCACGGTGAGCTCTTGAACGTGAAGATCGTTTCGCTTTAGTCCCTACTGCAACGTCGCCGTGGCTACGCCGTACACCGTCGTGCCCAGGCCGCCATGCCCGGCGTGGAGGTGTCTCCGGTGCACCTTTCTCCTTTCTGATAGCTGAGATCGGTTCGGGGGAAAGAGTAGGTCATGTAGGTGCGGTTTGCCTCGCCAGAGCTTCACCGCCGGCGTGTTTTGCCGATCGGAGCAGACAGCGCCGCCGTGCGTCCTCTTTGGGTCACTGACAAGCGGGGCCTGGCTGTCAGTGCAAGAGAGGAAGAAGAACAGTGCGATTTGTATTTTCTGAAATTGTGAATAGTGCTAAAACTTTGGGAATTTGTAGGAAAATAATTATAGCTCCAACAATTCTGAAATTTTGTGTATAGCCTCTGTACTTGCTCTAGTATGGTTCAAAAATTTAAAACTTGAAATTTGAATATATTTTTAATGTTCAAATATTCAGTCCATTAATTAAAAAATGCAATTTCCATGATTTTTATAGGTGACTGTATAATTCCAAAAATTATGAAATTTGTTTTGGTACACTAATTTATCATGAGGAAGCTTACATAAAATTTTCAGGTCATTTGGAACAAGTTCATTTTTGGGCTTATTTCCAAATTAATTCAAAAATAAATAAAAGCAAACTCTAAGTGTTTGATTAGTGTTGAATCTTATTTTGGTCATGTTTTGTGACTAGTAGAGTTTCAAGATTTATTTGGTCAAGTCACATGTGTGGTTCTTGACGGTAGGATTGCAAGTTGATTTTGTTGGCTTGCAACTGTACCGTGAAAAATAGTCGTATTCGAAGTGTTGTTATATTTCATGTACCATGACAGCATCATGTTTACATTATCATCATGTTAAAGCATATGTTATCATTTCGTGTAGAATCCAAGAGTGAAACGATTCTAGTTGAACAAGTTATGCAAGGATCCCCGGTTGTCACGGGATTCGATAATTCTGGTACTGATCCGGAACCCGAGATCGTCAACGAAGGCAAGCCCCGGTTTATGCATTAAACCCTTACCTTGTTTACTTTGAAAAGTTTATCACCTATGTTACTTATTGCATTAAGTTGATTAAATTCAGATATTACCTACTTGATGCATTGCCTACCTTGTTAATTGTTTATCATCCTTGAAGATGATTTTATTTACAAAGGCGTAGAATGCTTAGTATGCTTATGGTAGGTTTTCAAAGTAAAAGTTTCGATATAATCAAAGATGGCATACTGGCCAAAGAAAGAAAGATGATAGAATGAACTATAGACTAGTCGGGTAACTTATCTTGAATGTTGGGTAATGTTGCCGACTATGTCGCTTAAAGGCCACTCATTGTGGATCTTCTGAACGAGACACTTTGTAGTACTGGTCACATACTCCGGTAAGCCTACTTCGGCTAATCCGATACTAAGACGAATGCCCACGCACTGGGAGTGGAGAGATGGCGGGAGTAGCGTGTACCCTCGTGGCTGGAATGTGGCCGGATTTGAGGTGTGTTGTGCTCTCGGGTGACATGGAGACGGCTTAGTATAGGAGGATCTGGTAGCGAGGTTGATATATGCAAGATTAAGTTCTACATATATCATGTGATAAGGAATCCCTAGCTGGGACTTGAATCAATTCGAATTGCCGGTGCTCCGCGGATATGGAGACTCGATTCATTACAGAAGCAATACAGGACTGGTGAATTACTAAAATATGAGAAAAGAATGGACTGAGAAGGAATGGAATATGGGAAGTGTACATTTAGTTGAGATAATGAACTTAAAGGACTTTGTTGTCAAACTTGAAAATAGGATGAAGAATAGTAAGCTTTTGGCAAAGAACTTTTTGAATCTTGCTACATCCTCACCTTGCCCCAATACCTGCATCTTTAAAGTCTTTTACCCCCTGTTACGTCGGGTTAGTCTTGTTGAGTACTTTTATACTCAGGGTTTGTTAACCCTTGTTGCAGGGGAGTCGCATGCGCAGGCTTATTTTGGTCCCTGCCGCATGTCGGTGTTTGAAGTCAACGACGATGAGGAGTAATGAATGACCTTTGGACAAGGCACTAGTTTGTATGATAAATAAAGTTAATATAATATTATCCCGCTACTATGGTTGTATGACACTTATGGTATTGTAAGTTTAAAAACAACTGGTTTGTAACTATGTTATCCTAAGACTTCCGCTATCTTTTACTCTGGTATATATTTGAATAAACTGTTGTAATCTGCAATGTCTGTGATTGGGATCCTGTTTGAAAAGAGAATTGTGGATGATTCGGGTTTCCCGAGGACACCCGACAGACCTATTGAGTTGTTGGGAACTCATGTACGCTATCTGAGGTCTGTTAAGACAACGATAGGTGCACGTGGGCCCGATTCCTTAGGAGGTTCTGCCACAGCTGGTATCAGAGCAGTTCCCATCTAAGATCATTGTAGGTTACTTTGGAAAACCTTCAAAATGATTTGGATCAAAGAAAGTAAACTTGATATTTTATAGTTCAAATTTCTTTCTTCTTACCTTTGATCTAGTCTCAATCTTATCTTATTTGAAAGTTCGTGGTGGATAATATGATTAGGTTTGTCCTATAAATTAAAAATCTAGTACTTATGATTATATAAATCTTTTGTACCTAGATTCGTAAGATCGATTCATGTATCATGCTTGAGCACCTTGCATAATAATTCCCCTTAATAGTGGTTGGGTAAGTAATGTCAATCCCATTCTTGCTAACCTCCATTATCCTCAAGCTATTCTATAGTCCTACCCTAAATTCTACATGCTATGGCAAAGACCAAGAAAACCGCACGCAAGTCCACCAGACCTCATGGAGTCCCTCGTCACCAGTTGGCACCAAGAAACCACGAGCTTGGTGAAGGAAGTGCCAAGACCCTAGGAGATGAAGGATCTTCAAACAACCCCGCCAACCTCGAGAACCTTTTCAAGGAGCTCAACACTCTTCGTCGAGCTCATGCCAAAGATCAAGAAGAGCTAGCGGAAATGCAAAGGGGCATCACCATGACCATGGAGCTGCGGAATGAAGCCTAGACACGAGAGGATGCGGCCAATGAACGCGTCCATGAGTTGGAGTTCTACGTAGAAGACCTGGAGATGGACAATGCCATTCTTCATGAGAATGTCCACCTGTTGTACGCTCAACTTCATCCTCCTCATGGGGATGGTGAAGTTATAGATGAAGAAATGATTGTAGATCTAGGAGAAGTCGAGAATGAAGAAGAGGAGGAGGATCCTGAGGAGTTAGTGTACTTCTTAGATGAAGATAAAGTTTCGTCCGATATGGGTATGGATGCCGAAGACTGAAAGCTCGAAGTAGTAATAGTTCATTTACTGCTTTCCTAGTAAACCAGGGTTATCTTGTGGGATACAAGACATGTAATATAAATAAGGACCCTTTGTAGCATGAAATCTTTTAAATGCTTTCAATAAAGAATAATATAAGTAAACGTGTTTCTCTAACAGATGCCTCATCCTATCACCCGAACTGGTGCTAGTGGCTCGCATGACGATGATGAGTGCCCAAATCCTCCACCAATGCCTTTGACTATGGCAGATGCCATAGCCGCACTCGTTAACGCAACGGCAGAGAATGCTAAGCTGTTAAGGGAATTGGCGCAGAACCAGCAGGCACCATACCCTAATCGTGGCCGTCGTAATGGAAATGACGAGTCAACCTATGTGGATTTTACTGACATACGTCTGCCTGTGTTCTCTAAGGCAGACGAACCTTTAGAAGCAAACGATTGGCTTAGGACAATAGAGCAAAAGTTTGAGCTGATTCACTGTACCGAGGTTCAGAAACCAAGGTTTACGGCACAGCAACTCCGAGGAGCTGCTGGTGCCTGGTGGGCAAATTTGGTGGCAGTACAGCCCGCTGGTCACCAAATCAACTGGAGGGAGTTCAAGGATGCCTTCAGGGCACACTATATTCCAGACGGTGTGATGACCATAAAGTTAGAAGAGTTCTTAGCTCTTAAGCAAGGGGAGCACCCAGTGATGCATTATGTTGGGCGTTTCAACCACCTGTCGTAGTATGCTATTGAGTATGTGAATACTGATAGGAAGAAAAAGAATCATTTTCTTAGAGGCCTGAACACTAAACTTCAGACCATGATGGCAACTTGTGGTAACGCAACTTACCATGAGACAATCAACATTGCTATCGCTTCGGAGGAGAATTACCGCCGACACAAGGAGGCGAAGAAGAAGAAAATATTTGCTTCCGGATCATCAAGTGGCAAGCGTCAAAAGATAGTATACCATCCTCAGAATCATGGCCGTACGCCATTCCGCCCACAACAAGGCCAAAGCAGGCAGCAAATCTTCATTCGCCCTGCAACTAATACGCCTTATACTCATCAAGCACCGCAGCAGCAAAACAATACAAATAACGCAAACCGCAATGCTACTCCCCAGAATCACAATTTTCCATGCTATAATTGTGGTAAACCCAGACACTTTTCTCGAGAATGTCCGTATCCTAGGAAGAACAATCCTGATGCACCCAAAGCCCCTGTTACTCAAGCTCAGAATCAGTACAAGGGCAATGCTCAGAATAGTCAGAAGGCTCAGGCTAAGAAGAAATCTAGAAGGGTCTTCTATACTCAGGTGGAATCTATTTCAGAAGGAGAACCAGTTATGATGGGTATGTTTCCCATTGCTAAGCATTCTGCAATTACCTTATTTGATTCTGGTGCATCCCATACATTCATCAATCGTACATTTGTTGTGAAGCATGGGATAGCTATTGGGGAAACAAAAGAACCCTATCATATACAGTCGCTCGGGGGACGAATCTGTACAAGGGAGGTAGTTCAGCATGTACCTATTGATTTGGGAGGTTATGAGTTCCCTACCAATATGCTGATACTAAAGGATCAAGATATAGATATGATCCTTGGTATGAATTGGTTAACTCAACACGGGGCTATCATAGATGTCCTGCATAGAACCATAAGGGTAAATGCACCTGGCAGCAAAACCCAACTTCTTATCCAACTTCCCTTTCCTAAGAGTACAGTGGAAACAGTCTGTGCAACTATTGTTGAAGAAGCCAAGAAAATTTCAGTGGTATGTGAGTTTACATATGTCTTTCTCGATGATCTGCCTGGTCTGCCACCAGACCGAGATGTAGAGTTTAAAATTGATCTGAAACCAGGAACAGCACTAGTGTCCAGAAGAGCATATAGGATGCCACCTAAAGAACTAGCAGAATTAAAAATGTAACTACAAGAGTTATTAGACAAGGGTTTCATTTAACCTAGTTTAACACCTTGGGGATACCCTGCTATCTTCGTGAAGAAGAAGGACCAAACCTTAAGGTTATGTGTTGACTATCGGCCGTTGAATGAAGTCACCATCAAGAACAAATACCCCTTACCCCGAATTGATTTGCTTTTTGATTAGCTTGCGGGAGCTAAGGTGTTCTCAAAGATAGACTTAAGATCAGGCTACCACCAGATTAAGATCAGACGTGAAGATGTGCCGAAGACAGCGTTTACTACCCGATATGGTCTATATGAGTATCTAGTCATGTCTTTTGGGCTGACCAATGCCCTGGCTCATTTCATGTACCTGATGAACTCAGTTTTCATGCCCGAGGTCTATATGAGTATCTAGTCATGTCTTTTGGGCTGACCAATGCCCTGGCTCATTTCATGTACCTGATGAACTCAGTTTTCATGCCCGAGTTGGATAAGTTTGTCGTGGTGTTTATTGATGACATTCTTATCTATTCTAAGAGCAAAGAGGAACATGCGGAACATCTCCGTATTGTTCTACAAAGATTAAGAGATCACCAACTATATGCCAAATTCAGCAAATGTGCATTTTGGTTGGAGAAAGTACAATTTCTAGGTCATGTGCTATCTGCTGAAGGTATAGCTGTTGATCCGAGCAAGGTAGAAGAAGTCCTTAACTGGAAAGCACCTACAACTGTTCATCAAGTTCGTAGTTTTCTGGGGTTGGCAGGGTATTATTATCGGTTCATCCCTGACTTCTCCAGAATTTCGAAGCCAATTACTGGACTGCTGAAAAATCAAACTTAGTTTGTATGGTCAACTGGATGTGAGGAGGCCTTTCAAACATTGAAGAAATTGCTAACAACTGCACCAATATTAGCACAACCTAATATCGAGAGGCCATTTGATATCTATTGTGATGCATCTGGAATTGGTATTGGATGTGTTCTTATGCAAGAAGGCAGAGTCATAGCATACGCTTCCAGACAACTCAAGAAGCATGAAGAACATTATCCCACCCATGATCTTGAATTAGCTGCTGTTGTCCATTCACTCAAGATTTGGCGACATTATTTATTGGGCAATATATGTCATATCTATACGGATCACAAAAGTTTGAAATACATCTTCACTCAGTCAGAGTTGAATATGAGGCAAAGAAGATGGTTGGAACTTATTAAAGATTATGATTTAGAAGTGCACTATCATCCGGGCAAGGCTAATGTGGTTGCCGATGCCCTGAGTGGCAAGAGTCATTGTCATTGCCTGATTGTATAACCTATGCAGCGAACATTGTGTCAAGAGATGGAGCATCTGAATTTACAAATCATAGAACAAGGTTCCCTGTCCAATATTGTAGTTGAATCCACTATCAAAGATCAGATCATTGATGCTCAACGGAAAAGTAAGGGTATAGCCCATATCAAGGATAAAGTTAGATATGGAAAGCCAACATGTTTCAAGATTGATAAATCAGATGTTATATGGTTCAATGATAGATTGGTAGTACCCAACAATCCGGAGCTGCGAAAGCAGATTCTTGATGAAGCTTATTCTACAAGATACTCCATTCATCCAGGTAGCAACAAAATGTATCATGATCTGAGAAAGAGATATTGGTGGACCAAAATGAAAATAGAAATAGCTCAATATGTGGCCAAGTGTGATACTTGTCAGAGAGTCAAAGCAGTTCATATGAGGACTGCAGGTCCATTACATTCGTTGCTAGTTCCATCTTAGAAGTGGGAAGATATCTGTATGGACTTCATCGTGGGATTGCCTAGGACATCTGTAGGCTACAATTTAATATGGGTTATTGTTGATCGCCTAACCAAGATAGCTCATTTCTTACCAGTCCGAGATAAATATCGAGCGGAACAATATGCCAAGCTTTATCTTGATAGAATCTTCAGTCTGCATGGAGCACCCAAGACCATTGTCTCTGACAGAGGGTCATTGTTCATATCTAAGTTTTGGAAAAGTCTACATGAGTCTTTGGGAACTAAACTTATCCGTAGTTTTGCTTATCATCCACAAACAGATGGACAGACTGAAAGGGTAAATCAAATTCTTGAAGATATGTTGAGAGCTTGTGTCCTTTCCTTTGGTGCTAAATGGGATGAATGCCTTCCCTTAGCTGAATTCTCATATAACAATAGCCATCAAGAGAGCATTAAAATGGCACCATTCGAAGCACTGTATGGCTATAGGTGCTAGGCACCTTTAAATTGGTCAGAAGCTGGAGAACGTTGGTTCTTTGGACCGGATGTGGTCAAAGAAGCTGAAGAGAAAGTTAAACTCATACAAGCCAATATGAAGGTAGCTCAATCCCGATAGAAAAGCTATGCTGATAAGAGGAGACGACCGCTAGAATTCAAAGTGGGAGATTATGTCTACCTCAAGGTATCACCGATGAAAGGAGTTCATCGTTTTGGGATTCGGGGAAAGTTGGCGCCCCGTTTTGTAGGTCCTTTTCAAATCCAACAACGGTGTGGACCTATCGCCTATCGCGTCAAGCTACCAGATCACATGTCAGCTGTGCATGATATCTTCTATGTATCTTAGTTAAAGAAGTGTCTTCAAGTACCTGACCAAGAGATTGACTTTGGTGATGTAGAACTAGAACCTGATTTGACTTATGCCGAGTACCCCATTAGAGTCTTAGATCAGAAAGATCGAGTCACTCGGAGACGTACGATCAAGTTCTACAAAGTACAATGGAATCAACACACTGAAGATGAAGCTACTTGGGAGTCTGAGGATTACTTAGAAGAGAATTTTCCTCACTTCTTCGCTTCTATCTAGTTGCAATACCTTATCTATATTGTAACTTGTCTCGTTTGTCAACAGAATGGAAAACCCCCTCACTAGCCTTTTGAATAAAGTTATGATGTGTTAGCTTGACACATTTCCTTTTCCATTACTTAGCCTTAAGTTTTAAATCTCGGGACGAGATTTCTTTAAGGGGGAAGGGTTGTAACACCTCTGGTGTTTTGACCTAGCACTAAAATTTGACATGTCATCATATGCATTGCAAAGCATTCATATAGTATAAAGTTTTGAATGCATTCACTAAATAAGATTTATTTCATAATGTTGTTATTTCATGTGATGTGATTCAAAACCCTAAATAAGATCATGACTACAAGGGTCAAAATTCATGTGATCATGTGAGGTCATGTGTCATTTGACTCAAATAACCCTAATGGGCCATGTTACTGGTCAAAAATCAAAATTTAAGTAAAAGGAAGACAAATCAAATTTGAATTCAAATTCAAATCACAAAAGTCCTTTTTGCCCCTTTTGACTAATTCAAAATCCATGTGGAATTTGGGGTTGAGGCAAAAAGCAAAGTTGGAGATTATTTTATGTAGATCAACTTTGGTATTCAAAGTTTTTTAAGTTTACATATAAAATTTGGAGTAATTTTGAAATGATTCAAATGCTCAAATGCACCCTAAATTCAAATTTCAAAATGGAGGTAGAATTTGAAAATGTTCCTAGAAGCAAAGTTGTAGAGTTTGAAAAATTGAGCAACTTTCATTTTTGGAGATTTTCAACTTCTTTAGAAAATTTGAGAGTAATTTGAAAAATGGACTCAGTGGCAGTTCTGTAAATAATTCAAAAATCAAAATCGACATCGCCTGTTTGCCACCGGCGACACGCCGCTGTTCGCCGCCGACCTTCTTCACCGCTTTCACGCGCGGTGACACGCCGATGCCTCCGTGGCGAGCTCGCTCGTGTGCTGTCGACACCGCACGCCTTCCTTCTTTCTATAAATAGGAGCACGCCGTCGTCATTTCTCAGTTTCCCGTCGACTGCTCGCCGCCGGTGTCCTGCCCGCGCTCGTGAAATTCGTCCTCGCCGTAGTACCTAGGGCCAATTGCGTTGGCCAGAAGCTCCGCCTCGCCCTGTCGCTCATTCCCGACCTGCTCGTCTCGCCTTTAGCCGGTCAGCGCCACCGCGCGACGTTGTCTTCTTCGGAGCCGGCCAGAGCTTCACCGTCATCGACCACACCGTGGTCCCATCGATCCAGTACGTCTCCGCCTTCACCGAGTCTACCTATGTGATCACGGTGAGCTCCTGAACGTGAAGATCGTTTTGCTTTAGTCCCTACTGCAACGTCGCCGTGGCTACGCCGTACACCGTCGTGCCCAGGCCGCCATGCTCGACGTGGAGGTGTCTCCGGTGCACCTTTTTCCTTTCTGATAGCTGAGATCGGTTCGGGGGAAAGAGTAGGTCATGTAGGTGAGGTTTGCCTCGCCAGAGCTTCACCGCCGGCACGTTTTGCCGATCGGAGCAGACAGCGCCGTCGTGCGTCCTCTTTGGGTCACTGACAAGCGGGGCCTGGCTGTCAGTGCGAGAGAGGAAGAAGAACAGTGCGATTTTGTATTTTCTAAAATTGTGAATAGTGCTGAAACTTTGGGAATTTGTAGGAAAATAATTATAGCTCCAACAATTCTGAAATTTTGTGTATAGCCTCTGTACTTGCTCTAGTATGGTTCAAAAATTTAAAACTTGAAATTTGAATATATTTTTAATGTTCAAATATTCAGTCCATTAATTAAAAAATGCAATTTCCATGATTTTTATAGGTGACTGTATAATTCCAAAAATTATGAAATTTGTTTTGGTACACTAATTTATCATGAGGAAGCTTACATAAAATTTTCAGGTCATTTGGAACAAGTTCATTTTTGGGCTTATTTCCAAATTAATTCAAAAATAAATAAAAGCAAACTCTAAGTGTTTGATTAGTGTTGAATCTTATTTTGGTCATGTTTTGTGACTAGTAGAGTTTCAAGATTTATTTGGTCAAGTCACATGTGTGGTTCTTGACGGTAGGATTGCAAGTTGATTTTGTTGGCTTGCAACTGTACCGTGAAAAATAGTCGTATTCGAAGTGTTGTTATATTTCATGTACCATGACAGCATCATGTTTACATTATCATCATGTTAAAGCATATGTTATCATTTCGTGTAGAATCCAAGAGTGAAACGATTCTAGTTGAACAAGTTATGCAAGGATCCCCGGTTGTCACGGGATTCGATAATTCTGGTACTGATCCGGAACCCGAGATCGTCAACGAAGGCAAGCCCCGGTTTATGCATTAAACCCTTACCTTGTTTACTTTGAAAAGTTTATCACCTATGTTACTTATTGCATTAAGTTGATTAAATTCAGATATTACCTACTTGATGCATTGCCTACCTTGTTAATTGTTTATCATCCTTGAAGATGATTTTATTTACAAAGGCGTAGAATGCTTAGTATGCTTATGGTAGGTTTTCAAAGTAAAAGTTTCGATATAATCAAAGATGGCATACTGGCCAAAGAAAGAAAGATGATAGAATGAACTATAGACTAGTCGGGTAACTTATCTTGAATGTTGGGTAATGTTGCCGACTATGTCGCTTAAAGGCCACTCATTGTGGATCTTCTGAACGAGACACTTTGTAGTACTGGTCACATACTCCGGTAAGCCTACTTTGGCTAATCCGATACTAAGACGAATGCCCACGCACTGGGAGTGGAGAGATGGCGGGAGTAGCGTGTACCCTCGTGGCTGGAATGTGGCCGGATTTGAGGTGTGTTGTGCTCTCGGGTGACATGGAGATGGCTTAGTATAGGAGGATCTGGTAGCGAGGTTGATATATGCAAGATTAAGTTCTACATATATCGTGTGATAAGGAATCCCTAGCTGGGACTTGAATCAATTCGAATTGCCGGTGCTCCACGGATATGGAGACTCGATTCATTACAGAAGCAATGCAGGACTGGTGAATTACTAAAATATGAGAAAAGAATGGACTGAGAAGGAATGGAATATGGGAAGTGTACATTTAGTTGAGATAATGAACTTAAAGGACTTTGGGGTCAAACTTGAAAATAGGATGAAGAATAGTAAGCTTTTGGTAAAGAACTTTTTGAATCTTGCTACATCCTCACCTTGCCCTAATACCTGCATCTTTAAAGTCTTTCACCCCCTATTACGTCGGATTAGTCTTGTTGAGTACTTTTGTACTCAGGGTTTGTTAACCCTTGTTGCAGGTGAGTCGCATGCGCGGGCTTGTTTTGGTCCCTGCTGCATGTCGGTGTTTGAAGTCAACGACGATGAGGAGTAATGAATGGCCGTTGGACAAGGCACTAGTTTGTATGATAAATAAAGTTAATGTAATATTATCCCGCTACTATGGTTGTATGACACTTATGGTATTGTAAGTTTGAAAACAACAGGTTTGTAACTATGTTATCCTAAGACTTCCGCTATCTTTTACTCTGATATATATTTGAATAAATTGTTGTAATCTGCAATGTCTGTGATTGGGATCCTGTTTGAAAAGAGAATCGTGGATGATTCGGGCTTCCCGAGGACACCCGACAGACCTGTTGAGTTGTTGGAAACTCGTGTACGCTATCCGAGGTCTGTTAAGACAACGATAGGTGCACGTGGGCCCGATTCCTTAGGAGGTTCTGCCACAGGAAGTTAGGGTTTCACTCACTTTCTCCCTCAATTAGCCGTCTCTCCCTCCCTCCCTCAGATCGAGCGTGCTCCCAGCACGACGTCCCTCCCTAGCCTGACATTGAGTCCGCTACTGTACCCTCCCCATCCTGCCGCCCCCTCCCTCCACTCCCTCCCTCCCTGCCTCCACTCTCTCTCTCCCCACAACCGCGATGCCCTCCCCTCTCTATCCCCACGGCGTGACGGCATCGTCCTCCCCCACACACAGGGTCGGCGCGCCTCTGCTCCCTCCCTGGCCAGTGGCGGTGGCCGCGCTCCCTAGGCGGCGGTGTGGATCCGGCGCAGATCCGGCGGAGGGTGCTCGGCGCCCCGGCGGAAGAGGTATGCCTTCATTCCTCTCTCTCATCTCTCAGATCGAGGGAGGATCCGTCCCTTACCCTCTCTCCCTCACAGATCCGCAGCGACGGTGACGATGGGCAAGATCCAGGACCCGTAAGGAGTCCGGATCCGGCGTGCTTGCGCGCGGGGAGCCTTGAACGACTCTGGTGGGCTCACGACCTCCGCTCTAGATCCGGTGGGGGCGGCCCCGACGAGCGGCGGCACACATGCGTCGTAGATCCTGCAGCCGTGGATGGGCTAGACGGGCCTATCCATGGATTTTCCTCTTTTTTTGTTTTTTTTATTTGGTTAACCGAGGCGGGCACACAACCACCTCAAGAGATGGTTGCGATGCCCGCCTCGGTTAATCCAAAACGCCCGCCTCGGGTAAACTTACTGTAGCAGTGTGTGCCAGCGCCGTAGACTCCCCCGAGCGGCTAGGTGGGTCCAAGCCGCTGGCGAGGTCTGAGGAGTGTGTGCCAGCGCCGTAGACTCCCCCGAGCGGCTAGGTGGATCCAAGCCGCTGGCGAGGTCTGAGGTGGCGCGTCGTTGCCGGGCCTCCAGAGCCCATATCGTTTTCCATAAAAGTTTAATTGTTTTCTCCTGTTGCCCAAAGCACGAGCATGTTTTTGCTAGTGTTTATAATTTGAAACGGAGTAATCCTGGATTCCGGCATCTCAAGAAGGTGCGAGCCTCGCAGTATACTACTAGAAGCAACTAAGCCCATCTGTCAGGTCAGATGGGACAAAGGCGCGCCGAGTACTAGAGCGGCGCGGCGTGACTTTTGACTTCTCCCCAAACACCCGAAGACCCCAAACCCACCGATCGCCGCCTAGGCTTCCCCTCTCCCGCTCCTTCTCCGGCCACGACGTCGATCCCGAGCCCCCGCCACAGCGCCGCAGCGGCACGATGGTGACCGACGCCGCGGCGATGGCCGTCGTGAGGGCGGCGCGCCCGGCCCTCCGCGGCGCCCACGACGGCGTCGCATTCGCCGCCCACGCCACCTTCCTCGCCGCCGGGTACTCGCTCTGCGCCGTCGGCCCTGCCGTGCTCGCCGACCCCTCGCCCTCAGGTGCGTGCGCTCCCCCCTGGCTCCCCTGTTTTGAGACTTCGTCTGTTGGTTAGGTTACCGGACCCCAAAAACATTAGGGTTCACATTTGGGCTGGTCTGTTCACTCTGTTGGACGTGTTTGGTTGATTCATTCGATAAGTAATGGTCAGATTTGACGTATGGGTAGTACCTCATTGGTTGTCTAGGTTTTATGGCGCGATGTAATGAACTTGTAGCGGAGAATATGATATTTGGTCCCAGAATCCCAGATTCACTTCTTTGTCCTGAATCTGATGAACACGTTGCTTGTAGAGAGTTTATATGTATTGTCTGTAATTGGTTCAATTCCTTGCAAAGAGCTCAATGGAGTCCTATCTGGTGATAGCAGGTTAAGTCTTAGCGAAGTAGAGGGATAAGCCATGAGTAGTCAGAGTTTTTAAAATTGCTAGACAATGGGGAATTCATGCTTATAAGTCTGCTTGCGTTTCTATGATTAAGGCGCTACCCCTAATTCAGAAGTCAGTTTTGAGTTTTCGATCTGTAATTTTCTTAATTACAGGTGATGAGGAGGTGGGTATTGATGGTTGGAACAGCATGGAGAACTGTTACGCCTTTTTGTACAGCAAGGAGGAGAAGGGCAAGAAGAAAAGGGTACTAGTGAAATGTCTGGTGATCGGTGAAGTACTTGCAATTGATGTCTTGGATCTTGAGGCACAAGATAAGGGCCCTTATAATATCCAGATTAAGTACGTTTGGATCCTGCGACTAATTTATTTTTGCAACATTGTTTGGTTTCAGTTTCTATGATTTATTAGCATAGCATATTTATCAACGAGTAATAAGAGCACTAGGATAGGAATAGTTGTGGTCGTGGACAAGTGTCATGTTCTGGTGCTCATACCAACCAGAAGCATGGTTTGTGCAATCGTACTTACACGCCATGTCTACTAGGAAACATTATTGTATCATGTGGTTCTACTTTGAAAATATCATCTCTGCAGTTTTGATCTTGATTTAGTAGTAGATGGTACAATCTAGGCTCTTCTATTACTTTAAAAGGACCGCATATGATGCAATAAGAAATTTTGACTTATTCTCTATCTTTTATAAGGAAATATGAATGTAGTGTAATGGTAATCTACTTCGTACTTAGCAGAAATTTACAGAAATATATATATTGACATACTTGTTTAATTGACTCTCCCCTATCCCCTATTTTGTTGAGGTTTTCTTTACTCATCTGAATTGTCCAGTTTTATAGCCTCAAGTTTTAACATGATTCCTTATATGTAGTGTGAAAGATTTCTTTGTCGAAGAGCAGCCAAAGAACTATGGGGATATGTACAAGAATTTTGCAAGCTTCATTGAGACTGTGAACTCAAATGTGTTGTGCAAATTGGATGGAGACACTGCTGCTGCTGAGGCTGCTAAGAGCGCTGCTGCCAAGAACTCTGATGCTGAGAGAAGTTCATCAATCCAGAGGTATCATTATGTTCCTTTTTTTTGGCAATACCGTAGTCACCGGAAACGGGGGTGAAGGCATCGACCCTTGACCCAGGAACATCGACCCAACCTGGGTACGCGAGGTCATTTTCGACCCCGCCGTGTAAAAACCTCTCGCAAGTAGCGTACCACTTTCCTCGACCATGTCAGTATGGGAACTTTTGTGACTATGGACAATACTCTCCCACCATCTATCTTCTAGGTTACATAGGAGCAACTATACCTTGCTATTTTTTCTACCTTAGTGTCGATGTCTTAAATCATCAATTGTTGGAAATTAAGGTTAGTAATTGGTCAAGTCTGCAGATTCTTCTAATTTTTTTTGCTCTCATAGTTAAGAGTTCTGGAAAACATCAACAAAAGCTGGAATTATTTGAATATTTTTGTTCTCTCGAACATGCAGGAGAAATTTGTGTCTTCTATATTATTAAAGTTTTCTTGAATATAAAATTTAACTGTGCAATTGGTCTCATTCTCTTGTACTTTTCTAATACAATACACTTGTTTTTCCAGCTCTGAAGATCCAGGTCCTAGAACTGCTGACCCTTCCGGGTATGATCCCCAGACAACATCATCCCTTTTCTTTTGCATGTATACATCTTTAGTATTTTCCTCCAGCTCCTGTTGTGAATTGGGGCGATTGATCCCCTGTACCTTCTTAGGCCCCGTTTGAATCCATTGATTCTGAGAATCCAGATAGAAAAAATCCTAGTATCTTATCCAAACGGTCTAGATTTTAGAGGGATTTTAACTCATTGATTTTTAGAATCTCGAAATCCAATAAAACTATTGTGATTCTTTTTATCCGGATTCTTAGCAAATATTTGTTTGAGTTACAATAGTTATCATCTGCACAGTTGGAGTATTGTATTTTCTTGTGGGGCTGTGGCTAATCAGTTTCTATTTTATATGTTGTGATGCAGCCTAATTTATCCTCCAATAGCACCACTTGGTTCTGATGATCTCTACCCTGGATCTGGTGCAGGCTTCTACCCTCACAGGTATGTCTTCAACCATGAATGAAAAGCTTGTGTAAAACTTGGAAGGAATTGATAGCTTTATTTGTCTGTTCTGTTTACAGTGGTATTGGGAGCGGTGGCAGCATGCACGTTGGTAATATTACATCTATTAAACACTGTCCAGTTTTTGTTGTTATGTTTGTGCATGTCTACAGCCAAGGCTTAATGATTATTTTGGCGCAACAGGTCCTAATGATCCACGCTTCTTTCCTTCTAATCCCTTCAATGCCCCATTTGGTGGCCCTGGGTATGTTCTGCTTTTGTTTCACTAAATTTGTCATTTCAAGATCACTTTGTGAGGTACTATTTTTGTTATAGTTCTTAATAAAAATGAATGTTTGAAACAGGAGTGTTCCACCAGGTGGTCGCTATGATCCAATTGGCCCACCTGGTGTTCCAGGGTTTGAGCCATCTAGCTTTGTTAGGTAAGTTAATCATTGCTAGCATTTTCTTTGGATTCTTTCCCATTTATAAGTTTTTTCAAGAATCAAGATGGCCTATTGTCTAACTCGGTGCTGCTTTACAACCTGTCAATAATTAACTTAACGGCTCTCGAAATACGCTTTTCCTAGTGCAGCATCCTGTTGTACATTAGATTATTGACACCCTATATAAATACATATTCTCCCTGATCACCTTGGAAGATTAAGTGATATCCAATTGAAACTGTCAATGCTTATCGGCATGTCCATTTGATTGCGGAATCAGCAGCAGACTTCTAAACCTGGTGATAGCTAAATATACTTTTTGTTTGACTGTTGATGTAGGCGTCCAAGGCGGCCTCCAGGCGGGAGCACCCACCCAGACCTTGAGTTCTTCCAGCAAGGCCCTGACTTCTGAGACTCGCATCGCACAGAGGCTGGACCTCGTCTTACCTTCACGAAATAACATGGCATGTTCAAAGTGCTGAGCCCAGAGCTAGATATCCGGCTTGGTGTGATTGCAACTGCTGTATCGCGGATAGTCCTAGTGCACACTGGCTGTAAAGATGGATGTGAACATCTGTGTATTTACCCTTAGTTCCAAACCAGCGTTTGTCATAGCCTTAATGTAATATACTTTTGTGTATATATCGGGTACCGGAACTGAAAGCGAAACTTGACAAGTATTGTGAAAGCATGCGAAGGAAGGAAAAAGGGAAGAGGTGCATCCTCTGTCGCTTCTGGCTGCTGCATCTCGAGCCAGGGAATATCCCGCGAGAAAATTGGTGCCGTGCAGGTCCAGGGGTTAGTTGGTTAGCTAGTGCCCGATGGGGCTGCCCGCTGCCGGCGTACAGGCATTAGTTTTTGGTTGCGACGTGGTCGTGGTGCCGTGCGGTGCAGACCTGCCATGTCGAGGCTTTTGGATCCTTTCCCCGGCCCACCCCTGGGTGCCCATCATGCGTCTCGCCCCCGCCGCGCTTTTGCTTCGCCGGGTACACTTTGCTTTTGGAGTACTAGCACTAGCAAGTTTTACGGAATCAGTGATGGACGAACCGTGAGTGAACTCGCATGGCATGGCATGGCATGCCACGTTATCCGGGCGCCCTGGTTTGGTCCGAGGTCCATCGCCATGATGTGGTCCGCCGGCAGCGGCGGGCAGAATTATTTAGTGCGCCTATGCGCGTGCCATTAGAGTCCTACGCGCCGTATCAATTAGGCAAAGGAGCAGGATTAGCACCATTCCCCCACTTGCTATGCTTCTACAAAACATCTGCAATGGTGCAAATGGAGTAAACTTATCCGCGCCATAATCGGCAAACCTAGAGAGGTGCTAGATGATCACTGGACTGGGATTAGGAAGCGGAGATGTGGAGTATATATACACATCTAAATACTGCTGAGACTATATCCGCATAAGTTTTTTTTGTCAGTGAATTCTTAGGCCCTGTTTGGTATAGCTACCAACAGGCTTTTTTTTTTTTGCCAAACATGTTTTTTTCAAAACAGCTTCATTCACCCATGATTTTTTTTTTGTTGCTCTCACAAAGGGATGAGGTGGGATGAAGTTGAAAAAAAAAACTTATTCTGGCTTCACCTGACACCTGTGGCGCACAGTAGGTGAATGCCAGATTTGACTCCGCTCAGCACGCAGGCTCGGCGGGGGGCTCGTAGCCGCCTGGCCATGCGGCCACCGGGGCGAGGCCGGCGAGGCTCATGGCCTCTAGGATGCGGGATGAGCGGCACGCGACCCGTGAGGAAGGCAGCGGTCCGTGAGGCACTACTACAGAATGGACCTGTTGTCCCGGGCGGTAACAGCCTTTAGTCCCGGTTACCGCGCCGGGACAACGATCCCGGGACTAAAGGTGGAACCTTCAGTCCCGGGTCATCGAGCCGGGATTAAAGAGGGACCTTTAGTCCCGGTTGGTAACACCAACCGGGACTAAAGGACCTCCAGCCGAGCGAACCTGGCGCACCCTTTAGTCCCGGTTGGGGTTACCAACCGGGACTAATGGTTCACCCTTTAGTCCCGGTTGGTAACCCCAACCGGGACTAACGGTTCCTTTTCTTTTTCTTTTTTTTTGTTTAATTTGTTTTCAGTTCAGTTACACGTATTTGTTTAATATATAATATGTTTTTATGTACGTATTCTACGTTGCTAATATAAATACACGCATGCATATAATTACATCTAATTCACATCTTGAGCATTATTATATTCGAATAAAGTATGAAACTATATATATTATAGATATATATATATATATGTGTATATACAACACTTTCGTAATCTTGTTCTCGAAAATAACGATATCAATAAACATTTAATTTACATCATTTATTCCTTAAGATCAAAGTAGAACTCGCCGTTGGGATTTAGCACTTTTTCTAGAAGATATCCTGCTATTGACTCTTGAACTGCTTTCAGATGGTCTTTTTGCATGACCCTTCGTTTCAACCATTCAGTCTTGCATTTGAAATAAAAGGAAAAGTATTAATACACATATATGTATATATATTCTTTTAAAAATAAATAAATATTGATATATACGTACTCTGAGGACATCTTCAGGAGTTCTTCTTATGTGCGCAGTGATAAATTCACAAACGTAGTATCCACACAAGTTATTACCTGGTTCCTGCCGCAAACACCACTGTACGAGAAGAAGATTATTCTCATCATCTCACACGTAAATTGAAGTACGATATAGTAATTAAACACGTGGGGAAGTGTATATAGTACAACTTACTGGTATTTCAACTACATTAAGTGGTGCCTTGCAATCTTTGCGATGTTGCCGAATAAACTCTTTCCAAACCCTGTGCGACCAATAATGTACGATCGTTAATAAATTATGGCAAAGTCTATTCAATAATAGTTGTGCGCGAGAGATCGAAATTACCCCTGGATAATATCTATCATATCTTGGTATAGTGCCCGTTCTTTTCTCAACGAGTCAAAGATTAGTAACCGACTTGAGTTTAACTCAATGACAATGAGTATCCAGTGAAAACTGCATCGGTTTATACACACACGTACATGCATATAAGTTGTATTGATATTACATAAAATGTGTAGACTACATTATTATTAACACTTACTCAAAGTTGTACGGGAAAAGTATTGTTGTCTTGTCGTGCTGCTTCACGAAGAACTTCATGATATTCCTCTGTGCTTCAGATACCCAGTGGTCCTTGACAATAATATCGGTTTTGAATACGATATAAGGATCAATGAAGCCAACACTGGTGTCTTGTATTCTTTGGAGCTCTGACATCTGGAATCTATATATAAATATAAGTTACATGTGAGGATAATTATATACACGTACGCATGGAAGTGAGTTTATTAAATAAAAGTAAGAATCACTTACAAACAAAAGGAGCTCATGATTGATTTGTCCAGAGCATCCAAGTGGAATAGTTGATGCAATTCTTCGAAACTAATATGTAAGATGTCATCGCCACGGAAGTAATGATGGTCTCTAAATCTGACAAAGATCCACTGCTCACCCCTGCCACACGCCTGCATGTACCACTTGTTGAGCAAGTACATTTGCGTACCCAATTCATTCAGAGCCGCAGGGTTGTACAGACTTTTGCCATATTTATAAGTCTTCCAGGTATCAACTTCCAGGTTCTGGATTGGAGCTTTGCCCGTCAATTGATCCAAGGTTAAACCAGTATCTTTAAAAAAAGCATTAAGGGCTTGAACCGACACTTCTCCAGAGTTGTCTGGTCGATAGACTTCTATGTTAGAACCATATTCATTAGCAACAACAAGATTTTGCATTGGTTGCTTCTGTTGTCCGAGCTGTGGGACATCCTTCCCTGATGCTCTTTTCCTTTTCTTATCTGCATCATGTGACTTCACGAGGGAGCGGTCATAGTCTGATAGTGGCGAAGGCTTACGAAGTTCAATCAACTTTTTCTTGTGAGCATCGACCTTCTGCCTCAGCACATCTCGTGGTATGTAAAAGTACGGCTTCTCCTTAAGCTTTGCTTGACTCTTGTTTTTGATATCTATAAAAAAATCTTTTACTTTTTTGTCTTCTTCAGCTGCTATTTGCTCATCAGTCTTTTCAGGAAGTATTTCTTGAGAAATAACTCTTTTTCTTGGGGTCTTCTTTGCCGCCGGGACCTTAGACGTCTTTGTAGTGCGTCGCTGTGGAGGGGGTGGGGGCGGTGTTGGAGATCGGCGTGGAGGCGATGAGGCCAGTGTTGGTGGAGACCGGCGTGGAGACGTTGGAGATCGTTGTGGAGGCGGTGGGGCCGGTGTAGGAGTTGGAGATCGTTGTGGAGGCGATGGGGCCGGTGTAGGAGTTGGAGATCGTTGTGGAGGCGATGGGGCCGGTGTAGGAGTTGGCGATCGCCGTGGGGATGAAGTCGTCTCGCCCCCCGCGACGCTGTGATGAGATGGGGAATGAATGATTAGGCTAGGCTGGGGAGAGACCCTGCTATAAAAACAATTTGTGTGTCAATTATTTTTGAAGCCAATAGAAAATTAATGGAAAATAATATTTCATTCACTTTCATTCGTACCTAGGGTGAGGTAGGGGAAGCGGTGGCGCCCCAGGAATGATGATGAAGCGTTTGCGCCATTGAATAAATGTCTTCTCTGTTTCTCCTAGTGTCTTCTCCCCATCACCACCTTCAATGTCAAGAGGAACATTGCTGTAACCTTTGAGCACTCTATCGACCGAGACGCTAGCATATCCAGGTTGAATAACTGATCCATGGATTCTTGGTGTCTTCGTTCGGTCTATTGGAGATACAACCCCGACAACCACCATGATTGATGCATTACCATCTGGAATGTGCAGCTCACATTTTGTTAGAGGCTCGGTAATGTCATCAACAGGGAAGCGCAACCCAGCGTCGTCTTGAATAACTGGCAGCTCCGTAGAAGCACAACTGCTTTTCATCTGACCAACGGGGCTAATGGTGACTCCCGGCGTTGATTGCGATTGCATTTGACTCATTGCTAGCTGCACTTGCCTCTTGATCTCCTCCTGCATTCTTGCCTCAAGAGATTTTTCTCGTTCACGTGATTCAAGCAATGCTTGTCGTGACTCATCAACAAATTGCTCCAATGCACGAATTCGTTCTGCCTCCTCATCCTTCTTTCTCTGGCGGCTTCTGTAGGTATCCTTGTCTGCTGGGAATGCGTGTAGCCACGGAACCGCCCCATAGCCTCTTGTTCGACCACCGTGTTCGGGATTCTCTAGGGCATATGTCAATTCATCCTTCTCTCTGTTGGGCTTGAAAACACCACTATCAGCTTCTTCCCTAGCACGAGCTAGTCTCTGTGTTGCTCTCTCAATTTTTTGGCCGAAAATTAGCTTGCCAGTGTCTGGGTCTAGGCTTCCCCCATGAGCGTAGAACCAATTCTTCGCGCGTTGAGGCCAGTTCTTTTCTATTGTTTCAGGTATGATTCCCTTGGCAGTAATCTCTGCTTCTAGGTTCTGCCACTTGGGAATAGCACTCCTATAACCACCTGATCCCATGCGATGATGGTATTGCTTCTGTCGGGCATTCTGCCGATTCCTCATCACACGTTCCTCACTGTCTTGAGATGTCTTGTATTCTACGAAGGCATCCCAATGGGACTCCAACTTGACAAACGCCTTAGCATTGAAATTCGGCGTAGCATTCTTCAAGATAAACTTTTTATACAATGTCTTCTTCCAACTCTGGAACAATGTTGCCATCTTCTTCATTGTCCAATCCCTCACTAGCTCCTTCAAAGCATCATCTGCTTGTAATGTGAAATGCTGAGTGATATCTCTCCAAGCTAGGTTCTTATCACGATCAGATACAAAACTAACATTAGGAGCGGATATCTTCTGCTTCCATTCACGAGCACTAACTGGGATCCTATCCCTTACAATGAACCCACATTGATTGACATATGTCTGAGCATGTGGTCCCAATGGTTTGCCGGTGTCGGTGTCGAATTCTGATATTATGAAACGGCCCTCTAATGGCTTTTTTGGCCCTCGGACTTTCCTACTTTTGTCGGTGGTTGATGTAGATCCAGAGACCGGCTACATGAGTAGAAACACAACGATTAACAACAAATATACGTACGCATGCATCTATAAGAGATGATAGATAATCGAATATACCTCGCCAGTATTTTCTTGCGCGACAATTTGTTGATCTTCAACCACCGGCATATTCAGGATATCATCATAATCAGCAAAGTACTGACTCGTGTCATCTACATCCACATTGGTGCCGGCGTTGATAATATCCGCCATTATGTCATCACTCAAGTTATCATCCGGAGCAGCCATTTGTATCTTCAAGATAACACATAGATAGAATTATTATGGTACATAACATAAGTACATGTGATAACACATATAGAATTACTAAATCCAATTAAATATAATAACACATAATATTTCATAAGGATAAACAATAATAAGGTATAGGCTTTGGAATCGAATCAAAAACACTTTCGATCCAAAAACATGGAAATAAGTACATGTATATATATACACATAGAATGATACAATATATTTTCTCTCTCTCTCAACACATAGAAATAAGTGCATATGTCTATATCTCTAGATATGCATGTGATAACACATTGAATGTCTCTCTAGATACAATTTTCTCTCTCTCTCAACACATGAAAATAAGTACATGTATATATACATATAGAAATAATTAAGTACATATGTATACCATATAGAATCTCTCTCTAGATATATATAAGAGATAGAATATATAATTACTAAATCCAATTAAATAAATCCAACATGAAATTAGATAAACTAGTAATAGATAATACATTTTAAAAAATCTAACTAACTAAAAAATTACCTAAAAAACTAACATATATCACCTAACAATCTAACTAACATATATCAATTATCTAATAAATCTAACTAACTAAAAATCTAACTAACATATATCAATTATCTAATAAATCTAACTAACTAAAAAATCTAACTAACATATATCAAAAACTATCTAAAAAACTAACTAAAAAACTAAATAACTACTAAATATTGTTTATTAGTATTATCTAAAAAAACAATGAAAAATCCAACATTATAATCGATCGACGACGGCAGTGAGGCCGGGCGGGCGGGCGAGTTCGACGACGAGGCCGGGCGGGCGGGGCTCGACGACGGTAGACGAGGCCGGGCGAGCGAGGCTCGACGACGGCAGCCGATCGAGAGCGCAGTAGAGATCGAGTTCGACGGCGGTGGGCGCGCGGGAAGCCTCGGCGACGGAGGGTGGGATCGGGTGCAGCGGCGGAGACGGGATGCGGCGCGATGCGGGCCGGGAGAATGGCGCGGCCGGGTGGGGGTAGACGACGACGGCGGCGCGGCAGGACGAGCTCGACGACGGCGGATGGCGCGGCCGAGACGAGATCGAAGATGAACAGAACAGACGTTCGATATATATAGGCCGGGACCCTTTAGTCCCGGCTAGTAACACCAACCGGGACTAAAAACCCTTTAGTCCCGGCTGGTATTACCAGCCGGGACTAAAGGCCGAACCCTTTAGTCCCGGCTCGCCTTACAAGCCGGGACTAAAGGCTTTTAGTCCCGGTTGGTTTGACCAGCCGGGACTAAAGGTATTTTTGGGCGCGCAACGAAATTGCCGCCCACCCTTTAGTCCCGGTTCTTAGTCTGGGCCGGGACTGAAGGCCTAAAAGTTTTGGCAACCCGCCAGCGTAATTGGCCTGGGGTTTTGATTTTGTTTAATACTAGGTTAAACAATTAATTCCATATCAACTTCAATACTTTGCAATATTTATTTTAAAAAATACTATTGATTAACTAATTATTTATTGTAAATAGGAAAATTTTGTAACCTAAAGTTTTTAATTTCTTTTATGAATATAGAATATAAATGTTACTAATACTAAGTATTTTGTTAATGCAAAAATATATTTGTAACTTAAAATTAATAAAACTAATATTATTCGATAGGAAATTTATTATCACATTATTGTAACGTCAATGTTTCAATTTTTTTTCGGTTTTTGACCAAAATTGACAGGAAATTTTGTTAAACCTATAAAAATAAAGAAAATATAGTATTTTTTGTTGTACAACTTTTTCAAATGAAAAAATGGCCTATATAAGGATTGTTGTTTTTTCAATTCGACCAAAATTAACAAACTTGGTATTCAAAACTTTTCAATTCGAAGTCATTTAGAGTCCATAATACTAGGGACAAAGTGTTGTTTTTTCATTTGACCAAATTTGACTTGGTCAAACTTGCTCAAATGAGACACTAAATGACCTCAGATGAAAAAACTCTGAATACCAAGTTTGATCATCTCAGCAAGATCTACAATTGTTACATAGATCATTTTCCCATTTGAGAAATTTTTATCAAACACTAGTCACAATTTTCCTTATCTCTTATAGACTTCTAAAACTATGTCACACACTTGTGAAAATTGAACTACATTTTGTTCAAGCTTTCTCAAATGAAAAAATGGTCTATATAAGGATTGTAGATATTGATGATATGAACAAACTTGGTATTCAAAACTTTTCAATTTTAGACAATCTAGGGTTCCGAAAACTAGTTTGTAGGCGTTGAAATTTAAAAATCATAAATTTGAACCGTCCAAACTTTCTCAAATGGAAAGTTGACCAAAACAACAATTGTAGATCTTTTTGAGTTTAACAAACTTGGTATTCAAAACTTTTCAATTCGAAGTCATTTAGAGTCCATAATACTAGGGTCAAAGTGTTGTTTTTTCATTTGACCAAATTTGACTTGGTCAAACTTGCTCAAATGAGACACTAAATGACCTCAGATGAAAAAACTCTGAATACCAAGTTTGATCATCTCAGCAAGATCTACAATTGTTACATAGATCATTTTCCCATTTGAGAAATTTTTATCAAACACTAGTCACAATTTTCCTTATCTCTTATAGACTTTCTAAAACTATGTCACACACTTGTGAAAATTGAACTACATTTTATTCAAGCTTTCTCAAATGAAAAAATGGTCTATATAAGGATTGTAGATATTGATGATATGAACAAACTTGGTATTCAAAACTTTTCAATTTTAGACAATCTAGGGTTCCGAAAACATATTACATAATATCCGTCTCTAAAACATAATATATTAAACATGCATCGTTGTATCATGCGGGCACAACAGTGAATTTCTTCTTGACGTATGACCCTTGGTTATGATCTTGTCGTAACCATGGAGTGTCTTCATCATTTAACATGATGCTTGGATCTTTCTTCACTATGAAGGGTGGAATTCGGACATTTCTTTCGTAATCTTCGGACATGTCTGACTTGTCTTCAATTCCTACTATATTTATTTTCCCAGAAAGAATTATGTGGCGCTTTGGCTCATTGATCATTGAGTTGATGTCTTCGTTTTTTCCTCTCTTTGATTTTGTAGACATGTCTTTCACATAGAACACCTGACTCACATCGGCAGCAAGGACGAATGGTTCCTCTTTGTATCCAATATTGTTGAGGTCCACTGTTGTCATTCCATACTCTTTGTCGACTGTTACCCCTCCTCCGGTCAGCTTCACCCATTGGCACCGGAACAAAGGGACTTTAAAATTAGGTGCGTAGTCTAGTTCCCATATCTCTTCTATGCGGCCATAATATGTTTGTATATTCCCATTTGGATCTGTGCCATCTATGCGAACACCACTATTTTGATTGGTGCTCCTTTTATCTTGGGCAACTGTGTAAAATGTATTCCCATTTATCTCGTACCCTTGGTACGTGAGGATATGCCACGATGGCTGCCTAGCCAACAAATACAGTTGCTCATCAATATTATCATCGCCTTGACATTCTTTTCGCAACCAACCACTGAAACTTTTCATGTGCTGACGCCTAATCCAAGCTTCAGTCTTCCCTAGAAACTTGGATCGTAAGAACTCCTTATGTATCTCGATGTACGGATGCACCAATGACGAGTTCTGAAGAACTGTGTAGTGTGCTTTATTGAAATAATCGTCTTCCATGCCAATATATGTTTTCTTCCCTAAAGTTCCTTTACCACTGAGTCTCCCCTCATGTCGTGATTCGGGAACGCCAATCGGAGCAATGTCAGGAATAAAGTCAACACAGAACTCAATGACCTCCTCTGTTCCATAGCCCTGGGCGATGCTTCCTTCAGGCTTAGAACGGACTTTCACATATTTCTTCAAGACTCCCATAAACCTCTCAAAGGGGAACATGTTATGTAAGAACACAGGTCCAAGAATACTAATCTCCTTCACCAAATGAACTAGGATGTGTGTCATGATATTAAAGAAGGATGGAGGGAACACCAACTCAAAGCTGACAAGACATTGAACCACATCGTTCTGTAGAGTAGCTAGTTCCACTGGATTGATTGCCTTCTGAGAAATTGCATTGAGAAATGCACATAGCTTCACGGTGGCTAGACGTACATGTGGAGGTAGAATTCCTCTTAAAGCAACTGGAAGCAATTGCGTCATAAGCACGTGGCAGTCGTGGGACTTTAAGTTTAGGAATTTTTTATCTGGCACATTTATTATACCCTTTATATTGGAGGAGAATCCCGATGGGACCTTGATGCTGCTTAGACATTCGAACATGCTGTCCCTCTCTTCTTTGCTAAGCGTGTAGCTAGCAGGACTTAAGTAATGACGTCCATCACCTGTCTTCTCTGGATGAAGGTTGTCTCGTTCTTTCATGCACTGCAAGTCCTGGCGTGCTTCAAGTGAATCCTTTGGCTTCCCGTACACACCCATGAATCCTAACAGGTTCACACAAAGATTCTTTGTCAGGTGCATCACGTCGATTGCGTTGCGGACCTCTAGGACTTGCCAATAAGGTAGCTCCCAAAAGATGGACTTCTTCTTCCACATGGGTGCATGTCCATTAGCATCTTTGGGAACAGATTCACTGCCTTGTCCCTTTCCAAATACTACTTTCACATCCTTGACCATTGCGAGTACATCTTCCCCGGTTCGGTTATGAGGCTTCTTCCGGTGGTCTGGCTTACCTTTAAAATGCTTCCCTTTCTTTCTTACTTGGTGGTTCAAAGGAAGGAATCGACGATGGCCAAGGTACACGACCTTTCGACATCTTTTCAAATATATACTGTCAAGGTCATCAAAACAATGTGTGCATGCATTATATCCTTTGTTTGTCTGACCTGAAAGATTACTTAAAGCAGGCCAATCATTGATGGTTACGAACAACATTGCTCGTAGGTCAAAGTGTTCTTGTTTGTACTCATCCCAGACACGTACACCTGGTTTGTTCCATAAAACTAGAAGTTCTTCAACTAATGGCTTCAGATATACATCAATATCGTTGCCAGGTTGCCTCGGACCTTGGATGAGGATCGGCATCATAATGAACTTCCGCTTCATGCATAACCATGGAGGAAGGTTGTAGATACATAGAGTAACTGGCCAAGTGCTATGACTAGTGCTCTGCTGTCCAAAAGGATTCATACCATCTGTACTTAAGGCGAACCTTAAGTTTCTAACCTCATTTGCAAACTCTGAAAATTCTCTATCTATCGCTCTCCACTGGGACCCATCAGCTGGGTGTCTCAGCATATTGTCTACCTTACGGTCTTCTTTATACCACCGCAACAACTTTGCGTGGTCTTTATTTCTGAACAAACGTTTTAAGCGTGGTATTATAGGAGCATACCACATAACCTTGGCAGGGATTTTCTTTCTAGGACGTTGTTCACCCTCGACGTCACCAGGATCATCGCGCCTGATCTTATACCGCAATGCTTTACATACCGGGCATTCATCCAAATTCTCGTATTCATTGCCATGGTAGAGGATACAGTCATTAGGACATGCATGTATCTTCTGGATTTTTAATCCCAAAGGGCAGACAACCTTTTTTGCTTCGTACGTAGTGGTGGGCAATTCATTTGGCTTCGGAAGCATCTTCTTTATGAGGTTTAATAAATTCCCAAATGCCTTATCGGATACACCATTCTTTGCCTTCCACTGTAGCAATTCCAGTGTTGTACCCAGCTTTTTTTGCCCCTCTTCGGCCATCGGGTATAGCAACTTCCTATGATCCTCAAGCATGCGCTCCAACTTAACTTTCTCTTTTTCACTTTCCTATTCTTGTTGTGCATCACGAATGGCATCGCCAAGAGCATCACCGAGATCATCTTCTACCGCTACCTCTTCTTCATCTCCCCCCATTGTAGTATCATCAAAGGCACCATACTGAGCAATAATGTCATCAATGTCTAAATCTTCTCCTTCACCTTCTTTCATCATGACCCCGCTTTCTCCATGCTTAGTCCAACATATATAGTTTGACATGAAACCTGACTTAAGCAAATGTGAATGAAGACTCATTGAGCTTGAATATTCCTTTAAATTCTTACATAGGGCACATGGACAGCATATGAAACCATCCCGCTTATTTGCCTCGGCCACACCTAAGAAATAGTGCAAGCCCTCTATAAAGTCTTGGGAGCGACGATCGGCATTGTACATCCAATGGCGTGACATAATCTGTATTACACGACAAATTATGAAAACCTTGAACATAATTAAGTATTTTATTACACAACATAAATGACACACACACGGTTGATTAATTAACTAAGCCTGGCTACAACGTAAGCAATCCCAACTATCATTAAACAAACTAAAACTACAATGCACTTCAGTAACATAATTATTTTGTGATCGTACGCAACTAAAACAGACAAATCATTCTTCTGTTGAATATCAATAAGCTTCTCCTGCTGGCTCACTGCCTCATCAGCAGCATCCGCTACCTCAAGCGCACCCAAATTCTGCACGTATGTAGCATAATCTTCCTCCCAGTACCAACCATCGCATCCATTGCCCTCCCACTGAAATTAAAGCCAAAAAATATTTAGTCAAAAATATTCAAGAAAAGCAGGTCAATTAGCCATAATTATAAAATGCGTAAGAAACTCACATCGCGATCCGGGCACTTGTAGAAAACACGACCCTTGTTGGGTCCCTGTCTCTTGACTCGGTACTCCATCACAATCTTCTGCTTACACTTGCCGCAGATAATGAGAGGGAGTTCTGGCCTCAGTCGTTTCGCAACCGAACGAGAGGCCGAGGATCCAGTAACAGTTGTCATCTACTTTCTATACTTATTTTTGCAAACTAGTGTAAATTTCATATTTTCAAATATTCATCAAATTATAGCTCAAAAACATGTTTCAATAAATAACCATCCGTACTAGTTGACCTTGCTTACGTGATTATCTCGACGAGCATTTCTCCACCGGACGGCACCGTACTTGGCCAAGGAAGAGCTCCGATTCTACGAGAAAGGGAACACGGTCTTCCACGACCGTTGCCGCTCTCCCTCGTAGAATCAAAGCTCCTCCTTGACGTCCGTTACCGCTCGGCAGAGAACATGCTCGCCGACATGAACACGGTCCGCAAGTTCAACTAGTGCGGATTTTCTACAATTTTCTAACAATTTTCTAAGTTTTTCATTTCATGGAAAAATTAATTCTAAGATCACGTAAGCCACCGGGGACGAGAATGGCGCGTGCTCCAGCGAGGACGAGCGAGGCGTGATTTTGATGAACTAATTTAACTTTTGTTTATCCAAACATATATGCAAATCATCATGTGATTTTGAGCTAAAAATGACATATAAAATCATAATAAAGTCCAACATATAAAGTTACACATGCATCTACATCGCAAAATGAGATAAGCTACTGATAAAACATAAGAGGATTAAGTTTGTTACCTCCAAAATCGAAGAGCAACACCAATGGAGGGGGAGAGTGCAAGAACAACAGCAAGCTGAAGAACAGAGGCAGTGAGTTTGAATAATGGAATGGCTCGGGCTCGGGGAGGAAGAATTGAGCAGAATTATAGGCCGGGATAATTAGTCCCGGTTAGGGGTCCAAACCGGGACTAAATATTAATCTTTATTCCCGGGGCATAACCCAAACCGGGACTAAAAGCTTTAGTCCCGGCTGGTATTACCAACCGGGACTAAAGGTAAACCTTTAGTCCCGGTTGGTAATACCAGCCGGGACTAAAGATCCCTGCCCCGCGGACGACCGTTGGGCAGGGACCTTTAGTCCCGGTTGGTATTCCCAACCGGGACTAAAGGGTCCTTTAGTCCCGGGGGCAAAAAATGCCGAGGCTTATGGTATTGTAAGTTTGAAAACAACAGGTTTGTAACTATGTTATCCTAAGACTTCCGCTATCTTTTACTCTGATATATATTTGAATAAATTGTTGTAATCTGCAATGTCTGTGATTGGGATCCTGTTTGAAAAGAGAATCGTGGATGATTCGGGCTTCCCGAGGACACCCGACAGACCTGTTGAGTTGTTGGAAACTCGTGTACGCTATCCGAGGTCTGTTAAGACAACGATAGGTGCACGTGGGCCCGATTCCTTAGGAGGTTCTGCCACAGGAAGTTAGGGTTTCACTCACTTTCTCCCTCAATTAGCCGTCTCTCCCTCCCTCCCTCAGATCGAGCGTGCTCCCAGCACGACGTCCCTCCCTAGCCTGACATTGAGTCCGCTACTGTACCCTCCCCATCCTGCCGCCCCCCTCCCTCCACTCCCTCCCTCCCTGCCTCCACTCTCTCTCTCCCCACAACCGCGATGCCCTCCCCTCTCTATCCCCACGGCGTGACGGCATCGTCCTCCCCCACACAGAGGGTCGGCGCGCCTCTGCTCCCTCCCTGGCCAGTGGCGGTGGCCGCGCTCCCTAGGCGGCGGTGTGGATCCGGCGCAGATCCGGCGGAGGGTGCTCGGCGCCCCGGCGGAAGAGGTATGCCTTCATTCCTCTCTCTCATCTCTCAGATCGAGGGAGGATCCGTCCCTTACCCTCTCTCCCTCACAGATCCGCAGCGACGGTGACGATGGGCAAGATCCAGGACCCATAAGGAGTCCGGATCCGGCGTGCTTGCGCGCGGGGAGCCTTGAACGACTCTGGTGGGCTCACGACCTCCGCTCTAGATCCGGTGGGGGCGGCCCCGACGAGCGGCGGCACACATGCGTCGTAGATCCTGCAGCCGTGGATGGGCTAGACGGGCCTATCCATGGATTTTCCTCTTTTTTTGTTTTTTTTATTTGGTTAACCGAGGCGGGCACACAACCACCTCAAGAGATGGTTGCGATGCCCGCCTCGGTTAATCCAAAACGCCCGCCTCGGGTAAACTTACTGTAGCAGTGTGTGCCAGCGCCGTAGACTCCCCCGAGCGGCTAGGTGGGTCCAAGCCGCTGGCGAGGTCTGAGGAGTGTGTGCCAGCGCCGTAGACTCCCCCGAGCGGCTAGGTGGATCCAAGCCGCTGGCGAGGTCTGAGGTGGCGCGTCGTTGCCGGGCCTCCAGAGCCCATATCGTTTTCCATAAAAGTTTAATTGTTTTCTCCTGTTGCCCAAAGCACGAGCATGTTTTTGCTAGTGTTTATAATTTGAAACGGAGTAATCCTGGATTCCGGCATCTCAAGAAGGTGCGAGCCTCGCAGTATACTACTAGAAGCAACTAAGCCCATCTGTCAGGTCAGATGGGACAAAGGCGCGCCGAGTACTAGAGCGGCGCGGCGTGACTTTTGACTTCTCCCCAAACACCCGAAGACCCCAAACCCACCGATCGCCGCCTAGGCTTCCCCTCTCCCGCTCCTTCTCCGGCCACGACGTCGATCCCGAGCCCCCGCCACAGCGCCGCAGCGGCACGATGGTGACCGACGCCGCGGCGATGGCCGTCGTGAGGGCGGCGCGCCCGGCCCTCCGCGGCGCCCACGACGGCGTCGCATTCGCCGCCCACGCCACCTTCCTCGCCGCCGGGTACTCGCTCTGCGCCGTCGGCCCTGCCGTGCTCGCCGACCCCTCGCCCTCAGGTGCGTGCGCTCCCCCCTGGCTCCCCTGTTTTGAGACTTCGTCTGTTGGTTAGGTTACCGGACCCCAAAAACATTAGGGTTCACATTTGGGCTGGTCTGTTCACTCTGTTGGACGTGTTTGGTTGATTCATTCGATAAGTAATGGTCAGATTTGACGTATGGGTAGTACCTCATTGGTTGTCTAGGTTTTATGGCGCGATGTAATGAACTTGTAGCGGAGAATATGATATTTGGTCCCAGAATCCCAGATTCACTTCTTTGTCCTGAATCTGATGAACACGTTGCTTGTAGAGAGTTTATATGTATTGTCTGTAATTGGTTCAATTCCTTGCAAAGAGCTCAATGGAGTCCTATCTGGTGATAGCAGGTTAAGTCTTAGCGAAGTAGAGGGATAAGCCATGAGTAGTCAGAGTTTTTAAAATTGCTAGACAATGGGGAATTCATGCTTATAAGTCTGCTTGCGTTTCTATGATTAAGGCGCTACCCCTAATTCAGAAGTCAGTTTTGAGTTTTCGATCTGTAATTTTCTTAATTACAGGTGATGAGGAGGTGGGTATTGATGGTTGGAACAGCATGGAGAACTGTTACGCCTTTTTGTACAGCAAGGAGGAGAAGGGCAAGAAGAAAAGGGTACTAGTGAAATGTCTGGTGATCGGTGAAGTACTTGCAATTGATGTCTTGGATCTTGAGGCACAAGATAAGGGCCCTTATAATATCCAGATTAAGTACGTTTGGATCCTGCGACTAATTTATTTTTGCAACATTGTTTGGTTTCAGTTTCTATGATTTATTAGCATAGCATATTTATCAACGAGTAATAAGAGCACTAGGATAGGAATAGTTGTGGTCGTGGACAAGTGTCATGTTCTGGTGCTCATACCAACCAGAAGCATGGTTTGTGCAATCGTACTTACACGCCATGTCTACTAGGAAACATTATTGTATCATGTGGTTCTACTTTGAAAATATCATCTCTGCAGTTTTGATCTTGATTTAGTAGTAGATGGTACAATCTAGGCTCTTCTATTACTTTAAAAGGACCGCATATGATGCAATAAGAAATTTTGACTTATTCTCTATCTTTTATAAGGAAATATGAATGTAGTGTAATGGTAATCTACTTCGTACTTAGCAGAAATTTACAGAAATATATATATTGACATACTTGTTTAATTGACTCTCCCCTATCCCCTATTTTGTTGAGGTTTTCTTTACTCATCTGAATTGTCCAGTTTTATAGCCTCAAGTTTTAACATGATTCCTTATATGTAGTGTGAAAGATTTCTTTGTCGAAGAGCAGCCAAAGAACTATGGGGATATGTACAAGAATTTTGCAAGCTTCATTGAGACTGTGAACTCAAATGTGTTGTGCAAATTGGATGGAGACACTGCTGCTGCTGAGGCTGCTAAGAGCGCTGCTGCCAAGAACTCTGATGCTGAGAGAAGTTCATCAATCCAGAGGTATCATTATGTTCCTTTTTTTTGGCAATACCGTAGTCACCGGAAACGGGGGTGAAGGCATCGACCCTTGACCCAGGAACATCGACCCAACCTGGGTACGCGAGGTCATTTTCGACCCCGCCGTGTAAAAACCTCTCGCAAGTAGCGTACCACTTTCCTCGACCATGTCAGTATGGGAACTTTTGTGACTATGGACAATACTCTCCCACCATCTATCTTCTAGGTTACATAGGAGCAACTATACCTTGCTATTTTTTCTACCTTAGTGTCGATGTCTTAAATCATCAATTGTTGGAAATTAAGGTTAGTAATTGGTCAAGTCTGCAGATTCTTCTAATTTTTTTTGCTCTCATAGTTAAGAGTTCTGGAAAACATCAACAAAAGCTGGAATTATTTGAATATTTTTGTTCTCTCGAACATGCAGGAGAAATTTGTGTCTTCTATATTATTAAAGTTTTCTTGAATATAAAATTTAACTGTGCAATTGGTCTCATTCTCTTGTACTTTTCTAATACAATACACTTGTTTTTCCAGCTCTGAAGATCCAGGTCCTAGAACTGCTGACCCTTCCGGGTATGATCCCCAGACAACATCATCCCTTTTCTTTTGCATGTATACATCTTTAGTATTTTCCTCCAGCTCCTGTTGTGAATTGGGGCGATTGATCCCCTGTACCTTCTTAGGCCCCGTTTGAATCCATTGATTCTGAGAATCCAGATAGAAAAAATCCTAGTATCTTATCCAAACGGTCTAGATTTTAGAGGGATTTTAACTCATTGATTTTTAGAATCTCGAAATCCAATAAAACTATTGTGATTCTTTTTATCCGGATTCTTAGCAAATATTTGTTTGAGTTACAATAGTTATCATCTGCACAGTTGGAGTATTGTATTTTCTTGTGGGGCTGTGGCTAATCAGTTTCTATTTTATATGTTGTGATGCAGCCTAATTTATCCTCCAATAGCACCACTTGGTTCTGATGATCTCTACCCTGGATCTGGTGCAGGCTTCTACCCTCACAGGTATGTCTTCAACCATGAATGAAAAGCTTGTGTAAAACTTGGAAGGAATTGATAGCTTTATTTGTCTGTTCTGTTTACAGTGGTATTGGGAGCGGTGGCAGCATGCACGTTGGTAATATTACATCTATTAAACACTGTCCAGTTTTTGTTGTTATGTTTGTGCATGTCTACAGCCAAGGCTTAATGATTATTTTGGCGCAACAGGTCCTAATGATCCACGCTTCTTTCCTTCTAATCCCTTCAATGCCCCATTTGGTGGCCCTGGGTATGTTCTGCTTTTGTTTCACTAAATTTGTCATTTCAAGATCACTTTGTGAGGTACTATTTTTGTTATAGTTCTTAATAAAAATGAATGTTTGAAACAGGAGTGTTCCACCAGGTGGTCGCTATGATCCAATTGGCCCACCTGGTGTTCCAGGGTTTGAGCCATCTAGCTTTGTTAGGTAAGTTAATCATTGCTAGCATTTTCTTTGGATTCTTTCCCATTTATAAGTTTTTTCAAGAATCAAGATGGCCTATTGTCTAACTCGGTGCTGCTTTACAACCTGTCAATAATTAACTTAACGGCTCTCGAAATACGCTTTTCCTAGTGCAGCATCCTGTTGTACATTAGATTATTGACACCCTATATAAATACATATTCTCCCTGATCACCTTGGAAGATTAAGTGATATCCAATTGAAACTGTCAATGCTTATCGGCATGTCCATTTGATTGCGGAATCAGCAGCAGACTTCTAAACCTGGTGATAGCTAAATATACTTTTTGTTTGACTGTTGATGTAGGCGTCCAAGGCGGCCTCCAGGCGGGAGCACCCACCCAGACCTTGAGTTCTTCCAGCAAGGCCCTGACTTCTGAGACTCGCATCGCACAGAGGCTGGACCTCGTCTTACCTTCACGAAATAACATGGCATGTTCAAAGTGCTGAGCCCAGAGCTAGATATCCGGCTTGGTGTGATTGCAACTGCTGTATCGCGGATAGTCCTAGTGCACACTGGCTGTAAAGATGGATGTGAACATCTGTGTATTTACCCTTAGTTCCAAACCAGCGTTTGTCATAGCCTTAATGTAATATACTTTTGTGTATATATCGGGTACCGGAACTGAAAGCGAAACTTGACAAGTATTGTGAAAGCATGCGAAGGAAGGAAAAAGGGAAGAGGTGCATCCTCTGTCGCTTCTGGCTGCTGCATCTCGAGCCAGGGAATATCCCGCGAGAAAATTGGTGCCGTGCAGGTCCAGGGGTTAGTTGGTTAGCTAGTGCCCGATGGGGCTGCCCGCTGCCGGCGTACAGGCATTAGTTTTTGGTTGCGACGTGGTCGTGGTGCCGTGCGGTGCAGACCTGCCATGTCGAGGCTTTTGGATCCTTTCCCCGGCCCACCCCTGGGTGCCCATCATGCGTCTCGCCCCCGCCGCGCTTTTGCTTCGCCGGGTACACTTTGCTTTTGGAGTACTAGCACTAGCAAGTTTTACGGAATCAGTGATGGACGAACCGTGAGTGAACTCGCATGGCATGGCATGGCATGCCACGTTATCCGGGCGCCCTGGTTTGGTCCGAGGTCCATCGCCATGATGTGGTCCGCCGGCAGCGGCGGGCAGAATTATTTAGTGCGCCTATGCGCGTGCCATTAGAGTCCTACGCGCCGTATCAATTAGGCAAAGGAGCAGGATTAGCACCATTCCCCCACTTGCTATGCTTCTACAAAACATCTGCAATGGTGCAAATGGAGTAAACTTATCCGCGCCATAATCGGCAAACCTAGAGAGGTGCTAGATGATCACTGGACTGGGATTAGGAAGCGGAGATGTGGAGTATATATACACATCTAAATACTGCTGAGACTATATCCGCATAAGTTTTTTTTGTCAGTGAATTCTTAGGCCCTGTTTGGTATAGCTACCAACAGGCTTTTTTTTTTTTGCCAAACATGTTTTTTTTCAAAACAGCTTCATTCACCCATGATTTTTTTTTTTTTGTTGCTCTCACAAAGGGATGAGGTGGGATGAAGTTGAAAAAAAAAACTTATTCTGGCTTCACCTGACACCTGTGGCGCACAGTAGGTGAATGCCAGATTTGACTCCGCTCAGCACGCAGGCTCGGCGGGGGGCTCGTAGCCGCCTGGCCATGCGGCCACCGGGGCGAGGCCGGCGAGGCTCATGGCCTCTAGGATGCGGGATGAGCGGCACGCGACCCGTGAGGAAGGCAGCGGTCCGTGAGGAGTTGATGAAAAAATAGAAAAAAACTAAGAGCACTGTAGTAATTTTAGTCTTTTTTCCATCAATCATATGAAGTTGTTTACCCAAATAGGAAGGTAAAAACAACTCAGCTTCATCAATAGAGCTACACATTGAGCTGCAACCAAAAAAAAGTTTCACCGGTGAAACTGAAAATATCCGCATGAGATTTCTATCACGGAATTCTTTAGACCTTTTTTTGCCTTAGCCTGACGTCCTCCTTTAATAGGTTACTATTTTTTTCCACCAAGAAATTATCCGCACGAGATTTCTATCCACGTGAGATTTCTATCACTGAATTCTTTAGAAACCGCTGACGTCCTCCTTTTAATAGGCATACATACATGCATATCCAACATAAAGTTCCATCCAGTGCTTACATTCTAACTTATGTTCAACATTATGTGGCTACAGTATAGAAAAAAATCAGCATCGGCACCTAAAGAGATCCGGAGAGAAGAAAAATCAACAACCATATGTTCCTCCTAAGTGCTTACCTTGTCAAAGAAGTGATGCAAACCACCCTTTCTTTCTCATTAATTTTCTCCGCGCCTGTATAAACAATAGACGCAGAGGAGATATTTTTCCTCACTCTAACCATTTAACACCGCCTGTATGAACAATAGACGCAGAGGAGATATTTTTCCTCACTCTGACTGTCTCAAACAATGAGAACCTAAATACGACACCTTTGGGTCATGTACAGTGAAAGCGTCCCCACCCAAAACTTACCCTTCTCCAACAGCGAAGGGAAATAAGGAGAACGCAAATCCCCTCCCCACCCCGTCGAAAACCCGCGGCCTCCCCCTCCGCCTCGCCGTCCTCCTCCGGCCCTACGCTGTTGCGCCCGCGCGTCCGACGTGCTGCACACACGCGCTCTTCCTCCTCTCGCTCGCCGTGCGCGCGCTCCCCTCCCTGGCCCACGCGCTCGCGCTCTCCCCGCCCCTCGCGCTGCTCTTCTCCGGCAGCTCCACCTACTCCCCCGGTGGTGGGCGCGACTCCTCGGTGGTCGTGGCTCCTCCCCTCCACCAGCACCACACCATGGCGGCCGCCGCCACCGCCGCCTCGGTGGTTGGGCTCGTGGCCGTCCCGGCGCCGCCGCCGCCGCCCATAGTGCGAGTGGTGCCGGAGTTGTTGCAGCGGGAGTGCGGGCTAGCCACGGTCGACTAGAGATGCGGCGGCCAACTGGCACAGCGGCGGCGCGGGCATCCCCCGCCATCTTTTCCTCGGCCCGACGAGCGGCATGTTGGAGATGGATTTGGGTCATGAAGAGAGAACGACGCTCTTTTGGGTTCCCTCTCTCCTCATACGCAAAATAGGTAGTTGCTTTGTCTACTCTGTTGGAGGGATTTTTTTACTGTACATCATGCATTTTGAGTTTGGATAGCCTTATGCATAGGCTGTTGGAGACCGTCTAACCATTTAACACCGGCACAATCAATCAAGCAACGTGATATCGAAATCAACTAGGTTAAAGCAAGGAGAACATGGGTGATAGGGACAAGGAAAACAAAACAAAATTCACATCCCTTTCCATCCATCCATCCACCCCTGCCTCATCATGCCTACTCCATACCATTCGCGACGTAGCTGGTTTCCCGTTGGCCGGATGGAGGCTTGAGCGAGCGAGCATACTGAATAATTTCCTTCTCACAAGTGAAAGGAATACAGCCACTTGATAGATTGACAGGTAGAGATATGGGTACACATAGATACCTTTCAAGACTTGCACACCACAGAAACAAGACATAGAAGGAACTACACATTTTTATATTCTTTATAATGGTATATATATAGCTCTATGGCCTAACCTAACCTAGCAGAATGAATAATTGCAGTAGTATATTATATTGTATGATTGTATATATATACTCATCAATCCAAGGAAGAAGCACAAGGAGCACTCAACCAACCACCAGCCAACACAAACCCACATGGAGGCTGTGCTGTGCCCAGCTCACTCCTTGCTGAGCTGGCACATGCACCAATAGCTAAGGAATTTTCTCCCTCAGGAGAAATCTCTCAAAGACAAACAAAACCACAGACCCGGAGCCCCCAAGCCCCCCAATTGGCTACTCAGCCAACTCTTTTCCTCTTCTTTTTTGCTGCGTGCTTGCTTATAACAATTGACCGACTGACTGACAAACTTAATATCACACAGGTGTGCATGTGCATGAACAAGAGAGAAGCTTAGGCCAAAAAAAAAAACGAAAAAAAGAACTACAAAAAGGTACCCACATCTTAGTAGATACATTCCAACCTCTGCAGGAAGTTGCACTCTCTTACTCACCACAGGATTTTACAAAGCCGAAAACTGGCTCGGCATCGTCTCGGATGTTGTCTCAGAGGCCTCCTCACCTCTGCTCCTGATGCTCTTCACTGTCTTCTGCCACCTCTCGCCTCAACCTCAGACCAGTAACACCTGCCAATAAACACCTTTGTTAGACCCCTCTTCAGGCAACAGCTGTAATTGATGATATAAAAAAACATTGCACGGAGGAGAAACTGTGGTAGGAATCTCTAAAAGGAGTGTTATGCTGCTTAGGGTTCACACCGATCATGTGAAGTTCAACCATTAGGGGAAACAAAGTGAGCTCACGTGGCACCATCTTCTGTTCCACCTTTTCCGAGCAATGGAGATGTATGTTCTTGCAAGGGTTCGTGTTTGCCACACCAGCTTTCCATCCATTTACCAATGGAGGTGCCAGCAGCAGAGAAAGATGCTACAGAAGGGGACAGGTGATGAACCGAGACACACATTCTAACATAGAAAGATAACAATCTGCAAAGGAGGGGCGCATCCAAAAGCAACCTCCCTGGCTGTAACAAACAAGAAAAGAAGGGTTTAGGAGAAAAAAAAATTGGATTGCCAACGAAGACTGATAGATAGGCAAAAGCCTGCATCAGGCAAAAATCTTTGCTTCAAAAGCAGAGAAGGCCAGGAGTGCAAGCATCTAATGCTTAATACACTCCTCTTGGCACCCATGGGAGGTTGCCCCATCCTCATCGTGATTATCCCCAAACCTCATCGTGATTCACTGTAATCTGACCAAGTGCCCTGAGCCCAATAACAGCGATTCAGTAAATCCCCATAAACTTGCAACCTAGAAAGAAGGAATTTTCGGGTGCTAAGAGTTAAAGAAAAATGAACCTGAAGGGATCAGAATTCCACTGCCAAAGCCATGACTGATTTCACAGACAAATGAACAGCGTGATCGGCTGGGGCTGGCTGACTGGCTGGGCTGGCCAGCCCCCTCACATAGATACTGTTCTAATGAATCAACTTTTCTCTCGCATAAACGATCCAGCAACCATACGAAGCAGCCATCCGAACAGACTGCGAGTTTCCTGCAGAGTTAATGCCCAAACATTCAGCTGTAACTGAAGTCTTTAATGGATCCCCCACTCCTCCACAAGCTTCCAACTCCAACACGCCATCAAATTTCAATCCTTCCAGCTCCCCCTCCCTGACTGAACCACTAAAGAACCGAAACGCCTTGTCAACTTGTAACTGGCACGTCCACTGATCCAAGGAACGCGAACGAGATCGGATTTTTTTTAATTCTAATAAATCAATTATCGGAATCCAACGCAGCTGCATCTCATCGACTGGGCTGAGATTTACAACCGATTTGAAATCCAATCGGCGAACCGGACATCGAAAATCAGAGGTTAAGTTCAATGAATTCGACTAAAACCTTCGAACGAGTGGACGGAATCTTAGGATAGATACAGAATTCCATGGACTAGACGTCCGAACAAGCACGGCGAAGAAACAGGCCATCTACCTACCGGCCAAGCGAGAAAACAGGATCCTAACAAATCGAGAAGGGAACCATGTCCCCCGAACAAATCTGAAACAGTGGCGTGTCAGAATCTCACCTCGCCTGTCCTTCCACCTGGCGGCAGCGGCGGCGCTCATCCCGGCGGCGGCCGACGGCTTGCAGTCCGGCGGGTCCTCGAAGAGCGACCTCGAGAGGCTCTTGTGGGCCAACCCGATGTCGAACAGGATGACCCCGGGTTCCTGGTCCTGGACGAGGATGCCCTTGACGGGGAGCCAGACGAAGAGCTCCTCCTGGGAGAGGCCCTCCACGCCGCGGAGCGCGCCCTTGCTGAGGTTGCCGCGGACCACGTTGTCGAAGTAGGCCAGGTCGCCGTTATCGTACGTGGCGTAGCACGGCGCCGACAGCCGCGCCTCCAGCAGGCCGGTCGATTCGTCCAGGGTGTACGACTCCACGCCGCGCGGGAGCAGTCCTCCGGGAAGGCCGTGATCTTTGAGGAGTTGATGTATCGAGTTGCCTGCGCCGGCGAAGGAGACACCGTCACTCGGCGCGGCGCGGGAGGACAGTGCGGGCCGCGGCGCGGCGTGCAGAAGAAGGACGCACACGAGCGCGAGTGCGGGAATCGGCGGGCAGGGTAGACGCGGGAGCTTTGCCATGGGAGGGGTCCGCGGCGCGGCGGCGGGGAGGGCAGGTGAGGAGAAGGGGAGGCAGAGTGGGAGGATAACGAGGGGAGAGGAGGTTTTATGGGAGAAAGTAGTGGGATTTGAAACTGTGCGACAAATCTGGTTGTGATTTTTTTTGTTGGGGTTGTTCTGGGTGTTGATGGACCATTTTAACCGGTCTAGTAAGAAAATGGGTTAGCAAATTGATTCATGTGTTTTTCTTAAATTCCCTAAATAATTATGGTCAGGTGCTGTCATTTGTTAATGGTACACCTAAATTAGGGGGTAAGCCACAGATAATTATTTGTGGTTCTAGTACATTACTTGTTTGCTTTCTATATATTTTGTCCATTTTTTAATCTGCCACCGTCTTATTAGATTTTAATCATGCTTAGTCCGTCATTTAAGCATTTACCTACTCAAAAAAGTTTTAGTTTGGAGGGTTATGTGTTACTTTATCAGATAAATTGCATGTTTTGTTTGATAATTGGTAATGAACCATTATGTGTTTGCGTGCATGACTCTAAGGCTGCCTTGTTCATTACTCTATTTTTTTTTTTGTTTAGGCCTTGTTTAGATTACTTCAAAGTTCCAAGTTTTTTCACTCTTTCTTCATCACATCAATTTTTAGACGCATGCATAGAGTATTAAATGTAGGTAAAAAAAATAACTAATTACACAGTTTGGTTGTAAATTACGAGACGAATCTTTTGAGCCTAGTTAGTCCATGATCGGACAAAGTTTGTCAAATACAAACGAAACGTGCTACAGCGTCCAGATTACAAAATTTTGCAATCTAAACGAGGCCTTATTGTCCTGTTCACTCGGCTGATAAACCATTGCTGAAAGTACCGTTGGTTGATTCGTTGTGAGAGAAAAATAATATTCGTTGGTTAAAAAAGTACGGCTTATAAGCCAAACGAACCGAACCACATATATATTATAAGAATCTGTCACACTAACACCTTCATGGGATGGATAAGTGGTTTTGATGGTTTCTTTGTCGTGCAACGTTGGGATACATGGAATTGCATAGCAAGTCACCGATGACCGAATACAGCTAGGTAGCTATGAACCCAGGTATCCAGCAATAACAGACTTTATTTATAATTTTTCTTTTAAAGTATGTTTTTTTTGTTTTTTTAGTCTAGACTCATAATGTATAAGTTATAGTATCTGTACTCAACACAACACACTCATACCACCACACACGCATATCCCTAGAAACTACAACCTATATACCTCAAGTGTCCTTTTAGAAATCACTGAATTGTAGTGTCACACGAGTGTCCAGAATCTACAAAATTATTTTTTTTAGATATAAATCCCACGGTGAAAAATCACTGAGCCGAGCTGGGCTCGAACCCAGGACCGGTGGCTTCCACACCGGGAGAGCTCACTGTCCGAGCTGAGGCAAGAATTGGTTGTGTAGGTGTAAAGGCCAAAAATATTTTCTTTTCCTAAAAAAATATATTTGTCTCAACGAAGTATGTCATTGTATAAATAAAGGATCATGGGCATTTTTACTTTTTTGTGAAATAACAGGGGGAAAATGTATGCTGGAAAGGTGGAAGTTGATTTATGTGGAACACTGCACGTACACAAAAAAAACAGTACGAATTCTCAACAAATTGTGATTTATGCTGCCCAACAAATTGCACTTGCACCCACAAGAATCTTAGATTTCAGTTTCCTATTAATCCCGTCTAACCAGCTTGTAAACAAATTGTGAACGCTAGTTGGAGGTATTAAATTAAAAGAAACATGAACAATTCGCCACACGAATTTAGCAAAATAACAGTCAAAGAATAGATATTGTATAGACTCATCAGAAGAGCAGAAATAACACTTTCTATCTCCTTACCACTGTTGCCTTGCTAAATTGTCCTTTGTTAAGATTACTCCCTTATATAAATACCACAAAAATACTTTGATTTTGAGAGATAGTTTCAGTTTCCCTATTAAAGTGTTATAAGGTATAGCTTCAACTCCTAAAACGGCTCTCTACATGGATTTGACTGAAAACAATCCATTATGATGTAGCCCCCACACGAAACGATCCCTCTGGTTTGTTAACTATACATCTGCAACCATGGCGACCACCTCGTGCCATGCTTGTAAATTAACACCTACTAGAGATCTTCTGAAAGCCACATTTGACGGTGTTGCAGACAACATCATTCTTACAGATGCACTTTTCTTCCTAACAATATTATATAATGCGGGAAAGAGAGATTTTAAAGGACGCGGTCTTATCCACGAGTCCTTCCAAAATCGCACTTGAGACCTGTTGCCTAGATCAAACTTGTCCAACGATAGGAACTCCTCCTTAACCTTCATAAGGCCAGCTCAAAACTAGGAGTCCCCAGAACCTGTGTCAAAGTTTTGTTTCTTAAATACTTGTTCCTAAGCAATTGCTGCTAGATCCCATCTCCATTCAGCAATCTAAAAAGCCATTTGCTTAGAAAACACATGTTATGTACGTCTAAGTTTAGGACTTCCAATCCCCCTTGATCTTTCGGTGTACAAACTACCTCCCACTTAATCAATCTATATTTTTTCTTATGTTCGTCGTTCTGCCAAAAAAATCATGACCTAAAATAGTCCAACTTCTTTAGAACCCCTCTAGGTAGTTCAAAAAAGGAAAGCATGAACATGGGGAGACTACTCAAAACGGAATTAATCAGAACAAGCCTTCCTCCTACCGATAACATTTTGCTTCTCCAATAATTCAGCCTCTTTTGAAAACGTTCTTCAACATGCTTCCAATCTTTATTCAAGAGGTTTCTATGATGCATAGGGATTCCTAGATATCTAAATGGAAACGACCCCAAATCATACCAACAAATTTGTACATATTTGTTTTGATTAGCTTTGGTTGTTCCATAACAAAACAATTCGCTCTTATAGAAGTTGGTCTTGAGTTCTGATAGCTGTTCAAAAGCACAAAGTAAAAGCTTCACGTTTTTGGCCTTCTCTAGATCATTGTCCATAAAGATGACAGTGTCATCTGCATACTGAAGGATTGAAAGTCCCTCATCTACCAAATGTGGAACAACCCCTTGAATTTGTTCACTTTCTTTAGCTCGTGAAATAAAGATAGCCATCGTGTCAACCACTATATTAAACAAAATTGGAGATAACGGATCCCCTGCCACACCCCTTTTATGGTTTGGAAATAGTGGCCTACATTATCATTGACCTTTACTGCAACACTCCCTCCAAACATGACTTTTGAAATCCATTCGCACTAAGTTGGTGAGAATCCTTTCATTCTAAGGAACTATTGTATAAACGACCATTTTAATTTATCATAGGCTTTTTCGAAATCTAGTTTTAAGATCACACCATCTTGTTTTTTCCTATGCAACTCATGAATCGTTTCATGCAACATCACAACTCCTTCCATGATACAGCGACCTGGGATAAAGGCCATCTGCGACGGTCCTATCATCTTATCTACCACTTTCAAAATCCTATTATTTAGCACTTTTATAAAAATCTTAAAGCTCACATTTAATAAACATATTGGCATGTACTGTTGTATTCGGGCCTCATCAATAATCTTTGGTAGTAATGTAATTATCCCAAAATTTAGGCTATGGATAGGCAGTCTCCCAACATGGAATTCATAAAAAAGGTTCATCAAACCCGGTTTCACAACCTCCCAAAAAATTTGGTAAATTTTGCGGGAAAACCATCTGGACCAGGTGCTTTATTATGTTCCATATCAAAAACTGCCAATTTAACCTCCTCCTCGTTGAATGGAGCTGTCAAACCCTCAATCTCATCCTTCGACACTTAAGGTATGTCATGCCTCAAAGTCTCATCCATTGAGAACGAATTCGGTGTATAAGGTCCAAACTGTTCTTTATAGTACTCAGTTATATAATTTTTCAAATTCACATCCCCAACAATCATTCCTTCTTCTTGTTCTAGCTGGACAATTTTTGTTTTCCTGTGTGTTCCCATTTGCCACTAGAAGGAAATACTTAGTATTATCATCCCCTTGCAATAACTTTGTTGCTTTTGATCGTTGGAGCCAATAGATCTCCTCCTCTCTCAGCAACTTAGTTAATTTCCCTTTGAGATGATGTCTAAGTTCTATCTCTTGAGGTGACAACATAATTGTCTCTGTCTTTCTGTCTAGATCATCTATCTTAGTCAAGAGGTTAGATTTGTGTTTCTTATTTTGTGAAGATAAATTCCTAGCCCAGCCTCTAAGGAAACGTCGCAACCTTCTAATTTTGTTTTACCATTTCTCCATGGGTGACCGACCCCTATTCTCAGATTCCCAAACCTCTTTGACTAACCCAAAGAAACCATCTCTTGTTAGCCACCCTAGCTCGAACTTAAAATTCAAAACATTGCCTCTGTGAGATGGCTCACCACTATCTAATAAAAGAGGTGTATGATCTGAGATCTCTCGGGTAAGTGCCTGGACAGAAGCTAAAGGGAATTTTTGTTCCCAATTTGTTGTTACTAAGATACGGTCCAACTTTTCATATGTTGGAACCTCTACATAGTTTGCCCACGTATATTTCCTACCTGTTGACTACAGCTCTCTTAAATTTAACGTTTCAATAATAGCATTAAACAAAAGAGGCCACTTATTATTATATCTTGAATTATTTATTTCCCAAAGGGTTCCTAATGATATTGAAATCTCACCCTACTAAGAAAGGTAGATCCCCACATCTAGTACAAGCTCGTACTAACTCTGATAGAAAGTGCTATGTGTGCTCTTTTTGTGATGCACCATACATAGACAATAGAGCCCATCGAAAACCATCTACTTTATTTTTTATGAGAAACTTGATATGATAATCACCATCCTCTATGTTCTCTATTTCAAAACAACATTGATTTATTCCCATTAGCATCCCCCCGGACATACCCCGAGGACATCGCCAATGCTAAACAAAATTAGCCCCCGCACAAAAGTTTTCTAGACACCGAGTCGAAAAACTATTTTTATTGATCTCTGATAGAGCTATGAAATCAAGTTTATTATCCCTAGCCACATCATGTAAAAAAGGTGTCTTTAGCTAAATCACGCAGACCTCTACAGTTTTAGAAAACACCTTTCATTGAAATACTATTTTTTTCTTGCAGCTGTATTCTTACTGAGGAGTTTCTTTTTCTTTTTGGTTTTTCTCACCTTGATGGGCACATTTACAAGTACTCCATCGAGGTCCGCACTATTATCATCCATCACCTCCTCCGTTAAGTCACCACAGAGTCGACTTATGGTGAAGGTGTCTGGATCGATCTCATCTTCCTCAGAATCAAATTCATTTTTATTTTTATTGAGACAAATAGATGGTTTCAGTCTCTCCCTTTCAACATTTTTTAAAAGAGCAATAGACCCGATCATTAAATCATCATTGTCACCCAAACTAATACCCACTCCCCCTAAGTTTTCCTTAATATGAATTTTAGAAAAGGAACAAAATGAATTAACATTTAAATTACCTTGGAGTTCCTCGAGGTTCTTGACGACAACTCTTCTTTCTGCCTTCTCTAGAGAGTCCACATCAGCCACCTCCGCATTCCGTTTGCTCCGCCGTACTGGGGTTAACTCTCCATTTGACATAATCACCATTTTCATGACACTACCCAAATCCTTTTTTTGACTCGCCATCAGCTGCCACTCTAGCTCTCAACATGGCGTCAAGAAGAACACCAAGGTGTTGAGCACCATGTGCAAACGCCCCTTCTGCTGCCCCATCGATCTGCCCAACTGAGATCTCCACACGTTCTTTATCAAACATGGTGGACGGCTGTTCACAGGATTTATTTTTCTACAGGTCACTTGCAGCAGCACTGGCCGACAGCGTGGGCTGCTGTGCCCGGCCCAAGCAGCCATCCCTTGCCGAACCTTCAGTACTAGACTGTGGCGCCAAGGCTGCACTCACAAATTTTTCAGCCGGCCTAGCAGACTACGAAGGTCGCTGCAACATGCGTGCCAGTGCTGACAACGTCCCAGAGGCTGACGCTGCAATTGTTGTTGCATTCTTCACATTTACCGGATCTCCTTTTTTGACTCCTAAAAAATTACGTGCAGATTCGTTAAGTTCACGCTCGTCTCCTAGCATATCATCATTTGACCAATCATAATCCATCTGTGTCTCAGGAGCCTTATCTTCTTTTCCGGTCGTGTTGTTTTTTGTTGCATTTTCGATGCTTGCATCTGATATATTAGTTTCCCTAGTATTTTGTGCCTCCTTCATCTCAGTGTCTTTTACCGCACCATTACCATGGTCCTCATTCCCATCATTTTGTATATAACAAATATTTCACAGTCCAACGTTAAGTAAATAAGGTTCAACCTCAAAAAATCAACTGAAAGTACCTATTACCAATGATGACATCTAGTTTGATTGGAATTGCCTCGGGTTCTAGTATTGCCACTGCAAACCATCCAAAGTTGTTGGCTCTAGTAGTTACCATATCCATATCCTGGGTAACACCGAAAAGAGTTCCAAGTGCCCCCAGAATGACGTACTACCTTAGAATTGTCGGCAGGTTGATGACTCACATCCAAACCACCGGTAGAGCATGGCCAAAATACTCTTCATCTTCCTTAAATTCTTAAAATTTGAGAGTGACCCCTTCCTTCATCTCTGCATTGAACTTTGTCATCTTGACAATATCCCTTTTAGTAGGGAAAAGGACCTTAAACTCAAAGCTATTGTGCCTTTTTACATCCCACGCAAAAGTATTAGAGACCAACACCCGCAAAAATGCTGCCACTTCCTCTCTGTCAGATTCTTGCCGAAAGTAGAAATTAGAGCCATTCTGGAATCTTTCTTTGTTGGTTGTATGGGTGCATGTGGAATATGATAGCCAGCAAGTTCATCGGCCGCTTGGCCAACTAACTGAGCTACTGGTTTCGGTTGCTTGAGTATCGGATATCGAATCATGGCATGATCAGTGCTCTTACAAATTTCACAGAAAACTATCGCCGTGCACTCAAACATCAAATGACCCTTTACTCCACGCCGCCTGCACATTTTGGAAGTAGCTGCCCTTTGAAACACCTCCACTGCACCATCATTAGCTGCTCCAATCTCCGAATTCTCAATCTGCATAGCACTTGCTCTAGCAACTGAGGACGAACCATGCAACATATGTGGTGTTGGCTGTCATTCCTTGTCGGTCTTGCCCATGCTTTGCTCAGACATAATTAAAACTTTCCCTATTACCTAATGTTGCTCTGTGTTGGTCTTGACCTGATGTTCGGACCCTAGCCTCGGTTGCTGCGACAATGACCGAGCGACCGTGCCGGACGTCAGTGGTGGAGGTTGATGCGCCTGTTGCTGGTTCGGCAACTACGGGGGTGCCAGTGCTTGCTGCTGCAATGGCCCCCGCTGCTCCCGCTATGGCAACTGTTGCTGATTCGACAACTACGGGGGTGCTGATGATTGCTGTTGCGGAGGTCCATGTTGCAGTACTTGCTGCTCCCGCTGTGGCACATGTCGCTGATAGTTGTGACGATGCTGGTAAGCACTACTCCAGCCGCGACCACCATTGTCGCCCTACCGTCCCCTTCGCCATCGCTCATAGTCCCAGCCCGGGCCATAGTTCGACGGATGAACCCTGAGATTGGGATTGAATTGAGGAGGTCCGTTGAAATGCGCGCCTTCGTCGTAGTAGTTGTAGCCATACCCGGCGCCATAGCCTTGTCTCCCACCGCGAGCACCACCACCACCGCCTACACCTCATCCGCCACGACCAGCTGAGAGTCCCCTTCCTTTGGCACCACCACCCTCACTGCCTCCGCCACTGTTTCCCACGCCGCCCATGCCTGGTGCCGCCATGCCTACACGCAACACTTGGATGTACGAAGGATAAACTGAGTATGGAGTGGCGGCTAGGGTTTTCCTATTAATTGCGTCAAGATCAAACTTTCCGAGTAAAAACGGAGCCGCTAGTTTGGCACTGCGGCATCTACATCGTCCCTGGCCGTTCAGCGTATAGGGCCCATGTTGGACCTCGTCATGAGGCCCACCCGTCCCTGCGTGCGTTACAGATCGAGACGATGGACGTTCCTTGGGCATCAGTTTTGGATTAGGCGGATTTTGAAAAAACGTCGAAGTTCGACGTCCGACATCGAGCCATGTCGTCTTCGTTGTCGTCGGAGTCGCTGAGGATGTCTCCCTTAGTACCTCAGTGAGAGTACCTCTTGCAACTGGCCGTCGACCGCGAACATCAGTTACCGCACAATCGCCAAGGGTGATGACCGGTGATATCCTTAGGCGTTGCAGCTTCCCCGACCACGACGTCCTCGCCGTCTGCCGAACATCTATCCAAGCCTTCATGATATTTCTTACCGGCACTACCTTCTTGTCCGTTGGAGCCAGAGACGCTGATGCTTCTACCCGCCGACGAACCGACAAATCTTGCAAAGCCATCTCCGCCTCACACAGTTGTTCCTTGGAGAAACCATGAACAATTGCTTGACGCACCAAATCCGGCGTGAATGGCGACTGGGACGCGACCTCAGAATGATCATCGTCCGCCAGTGACCAGAATTTGTATTTCGTTCCTATGGGACGGAGGTCCGCTGCCGAGTCAGGTATAGGCCGTCTCCCGCAGTCACCGACGAAGTGCCATTCGCCGTCCTCATCCTCCGCCCCGTCTCCTTCCACCGAAACACTAGAAACACGTACCTGTGTATTGCTCACCTGATCCGTCGTTCGCCGGCGGAGATCCAAGACCAAAGGTGGACGCCGTCGCCGTGGGCGCGTCCTCCACCGCCCTCTCGCGCTCTCACTCATAACTCCCCTAGCACGGAGACCAGAACATATATAAACATGTGTTCCAGCAGAATATATTTTCTATTACTAAATGAAAGCATGGAATTTTCTGAAATGCTCATCTAATTGCATGCCACATAGCAAAGGGGGTTTCTCCGTGGCATTCTCTCCTTTTTTTTTCTCGGAAATGTGTTAGAGTTAATAGTGTTTCTGGAATGCTCATCTAAGTGCATCACATATCCATTGTGATCATCTATACTTGGACGCATTATTGTTGCTTGCACATGGTAGGAATGTAGGATACCATTGGGATTTTAGGATCATATCACTTTGGCAAATTGCCAAATTATTATACATGGCCCATGGTCGGGTTACTTGATCTGTATTATTAGCAGTAGGTTTCAAGATTAGCCAAGCTTAATGATGGGATGGTTGTTCTAGAACTGATGTCATTTCTACACAATCAAATGAACAAGTTTGGTATATATTTTTCGTGCATATCCACCCAATATATTTTGATGGTGACTCCAAAGCAGTGGCAATAATACATCTCTTGGTTTTGGAGGCCCTGTTTTGTGCCAAAAGATTAGCAGGGAAATCTCCTGTGATCAGGGCTTTGTTGAAACTAATAATGGGATTTGCAGGATGATTAACTTACACGAGTAGCAATAGATTATACACACCATCATATTCGAAAAGACACGACTTGGTACATTTCCTTTTCTACTACTGTTACTGTCGTATCATGGAAAGTGCAATGTACATGTCATTTTCATATCTGTGAATTTGTGCACAAACTTACAAGCCGTACTAGCCTTGCTGCCTTGGGCCTCCCAAGTGAGTGTTAAAGAAGCAAACTACCACCCACAGTGATGGATCCAAAACGAGAGCTTCATTCAAGTTGAACCACTTGGTACGTTTCACTGTCTATGTACACACTTCATGTCTTGCAAGTTAATTAAATATTGATCCCCGGCCACAAAGAAAGTAAAACGTTTAATATTTTATTAGGTTATTATAGATCCAACCGAAGAAAAGCAAGTATTCCGATAAAAATTAACGGAAACCCGCACTCGCCCATGCCGCTCCTACCCGTGTCGCCGGCTTGCAGGGCCCCGTCCTGGCCCGCGCCGCCCCCGCTCGCGCCCCCATCACCTGCCCGTGTCGCGCGGCAAGCCCGACGCGCTAGCGCTCGCTAGCTCACTCCCGGACTCATGCCTCCTGTCGCGGCCATGCTCCATCCGCCAGCCCCTGCCCCTGCCGAGGTCCGTGCTGCCGACGAGCTCCACACCGGCGACCTCTTTACCACTCTGCGGCTTTCGAGCTCCATGCCGACATCGAGCTCCACGTCGACGAGCCTCCATTCATCAAGCAGCAAGCAGACGCTACGCTGAAAGCGCATGTTTCAATAGTATGTTTTAAGTATTTCAGTTGTTTCCAAGGTATGTTGCAAGTGTTGTATATTGATGTTGCAAAAGTAGATCGAGATGTACATATGTTGTAATGGCTATACACGTATGTTTAAAGTGTATGTTCCAAATATTTCATCTTTTCCAGACGAATGTTGCAAGTGTTTTGTCTGGATGTTGCAAAAGTAGATCTAGATGTTGCATACACATGCATGTTGCAAGCATTGTTTCAAGTGCTTTTGAGTGTTTCATATGTATGTTTGCAAGTGTTTTATCTGGATGTTGTATATATTTGCAATAGTTTTCAAATGTTTTTCAGGCGTTTTCGCAAGTGTTTCATACTCTTGTTTTAAGTGTTTTATTTGTCTTCTTTTGTATGTTGTAACTGTTGCATCTGGATATTTCAAAAGTAGATCGGGTGTTGCACATGGGATGCGCGTGGGAAGCGGCCGGTAGTGCAAACGACGTCCGGGACGGCGTGGGCGACGTCCACGGCGGCGCAGACCACTACTGGTACACTCCCTCGCAATCCCGACGCGCTAGGAGCTCGTTCGCTCCCTGTGCGGGCAGCGTCCGGACGCTAGTGTCCGGATCGGACGTCTGGGCGCTAGCAAGTCTGAAAAAATAAACTGAATATAATTGTTTTTATGCGTAGTTGGTAAAGTTGTGTTACTTAGAGCTATCCATGTCATGTAATCTATATTTGAGTATTTTGGGGAAAAAGAGAGAGTCCAACAGCTATTGTTTCTGGCTTTCTAAAATAGCGAGTCACGTATCCCGGAGTTCTCGCATGCTAGATTTAGCTTGCATGTGCCGCTAGCCATTCGTCCCACACTATTGGAAAGGCTTGTTGGAGTTTTCTGTTATTTTGCTGGGGTTTCTATTTTAGAGGTTGGCTAAATCATGAGTTTAGCCATATATTTTTATCAACTTTGTTGAAGTTGCTCTGACACCTACTTCTCGCTCATATATATACTCCATTCGTTCTAAATTATAAGACGATTCGTTTTTTTAATACATTGTTTTTATTATGTATTTAGACATCGTGTATATCAGGTGCATTGTAAAAGCCATGTATCTAGAAAAGACAAAACGTCATATAATTGAAATGGAGTATAATATCTCAAGATCATTCCACTTTTACATTGAATTTTTTAGAACTGAAGAAGGCAAACATGCTCAATTGTGAATCAAATAAACTGAAACTGTGTTTCAAAAAAAAAAAAAACTAAACTGAAACTGAAAACGCTGGACCATAACGAGCATTCAGTAATTAGTGTCCTTAAGCAGGGGTAGTCTAGTCCAATTGCTAAACTCATAGCTGCCCTGGCCCCGCATGCAGCACGACCCACCATAGCAGGTGGTGGTGTATTATTGGGGTGCCATGGGATGACATGGCAGTTGTTTCTTGGTGGAGCCCTGGGCTTTGGCGTTTATATGGAGACCGTAGCTTGGAATCCGTCAACAAGGCCTACTGAAATTAGCATGAAAAAAATCAGCAAATGAACGCGGTGAGGCGAGAACAAGAAACAAATATTTTCTAAAAGGAAAATCTAAACAGCACTTGGTAAAAAAATAGAGCTCAAATCACCTCGGATCAATACTCGCATATGTATAAACATACCCTATTATCCCACTAGTTCATTTTGGACCCTATTATTCATTTTGGACTTTTGGACTATAGCTCTGTAGTGAAATACGTGAAATACGTTACGTGTACACGGCATTTTGGTCCCGGGTGGGGATCTCAGTCGAGTGAAAGAGTGAGCACATCGCAACGGAACGGGCCTGCCTGCACCGGTTCTGTTTCGTCGCTTCTTCCAGTCTCCCCGTTCTTCTCACGCTACATGCTTGGTCGGCGTCGGTTCATATAGCATGAATAAAGTCGGAACAAACTTCGGCCTGAGGCGAAACAGATTACCAGGCAAAGCCAACCTACCTTTTTCAGCACTTTGTGGCGCTAATGCAAGCCCGCTGACATAGGCGGACTCAGTTAAAGGACTTGGATGTAAACATGTACACTCCATATATTTTTGCAAACAATCAAAGTTAGTAGGCATATTACCGATATATACACGTGTAATTAGATCAGATCTAAATACAAAGGTTTAGATGTTCGGTTTTGCGCAACAAGGAATGCAAGAAAAAGGGATTGACGTACCTGATGCTCGTCGCCGATGAAGGGCTCAAAGAAGACAAGACACTTGGTGTAGGGCGGCAGCGGCCGTCGTCAAATTGTTGCCATGGGAGAGGGAGAGAGTGCCGACCGGTCGGGATAAGGGGCAAGTTGTGTTAGAGTTTACGGTTAGATCTAGACCCTAACAGATATATTAATCATAGAAGTATAAATACTATAAAAGAAAATACACAAGCAAGAATTACACCATGACACAATGTTTTTAACAAGGTACCCATTTGTTAATCCTCGATCAGAACATGACTATGGACGGTCCTCTCCATAAAATGCAGCTACACCACCATCCAGCAGACTCGTGGCATCACGGCCACTAAGTCGTCTCCTAATTGCAACAAGGTTGGCTCATATTTATAGACCTTACACATAGAGGGTTCGATTCAAACTCTATCATAACCCCTAATAAAAGTAAGTCCTAATATAACCGAATTGTACAATATTCAACGCATATCGAATAAACTACTCCGTTTCAAATTGTAAATTCTAACTTTTCTAGGTACCTAGAATCCTCTATGTATATTACCGCTTGTAAATAACCCAAAAATACATGATAAATATATAGTAAAATATATGTGCCTAAAAAAACTAGAACGACTTACAATTTAGAACAAATGTGGTACCTTTTTATGATTGTGGATAGTAAAGTGGTCTTTGTTTGAAGTCAATGATTTTCTGCAGTTCTTTTTTTTTTAAAAAAAACTTCTAATAATTTTTTTTTGCCGTGTGCTTTTGAAACTCTAGCAATCTAACAGAGGAGCGTTGTTGTAAACTTAGTAATCGTGTCGAATAGACCTCCTTCGATCAGCATGATTGTGGATAATAGTGGAGGTTTCGCCATGCAAGTCTTGGGACAGCTTGATTGCTTGTACTACTATATATATAGTTTGCAGTACAACATTACAACTCCTACTACTACCATAAAGGAGAAGATTAAGTCTGCATGCCGTGGGCAAAAGTTAAGGTTCCCAATTATTAACCTCACTCATAGGCAGCAGTACTTAACAGCTAATCTTGCGATGGTTTGCATCTCGTCTTATGTGCTGGACATATGTGTTGTTGTCCTATTTACCTAATTAAGCCAGTTTTTAGTTGATCAAAAAAACATTATTTTAGTTAAATGCTCATGTACCTCTTTCGAATTTGTATACGTGTAAATTTTGTATCAAAATTCTTCATTCTAATAGATCAACATTCGGGTAGTCTAAAAAGAGACAATTCTTCATGTACCACTAAAAAGTTTCAATCCCTTATGCACCATCTCATGTATACGACAGGGACCCCAATTGTATCTAACATGTGGAATCCAGTGGCATTGGGGATTATCCAGAAGTATATATATACCATTGTAGCCCTTGGTTTTCCTCTAATTTACTGCAATATTACCATCACGGTCGGGGTTTTTCATGGTACTAGGTTTTTTTATATAACTAAAATTTTCTATTAGACGTACTCCCTCCGCTCCAAAATAAGTGCATATCTTAAATAAATTTAAGTTTGACCAAATCTATATAAAAAAATATAAAGATTTATAATATCAAATAATTATTTTAGATTAATCACATCATATATTTTTATATTAATCATATTTAGAGATATAAATGTTAATATTATTTTCTATAAATCTAGTTAAACTTGAGGTCGTTTGATTCCTCGAAATGTGAGATGTGCACTTATTTTGGACGGAAGGAGTATATACTGCTATGTTGTTTTCGCTTATACCATTTCCTAACGATTATTCAGATCCCAAGTCAGCAAATAAAACTTCCGTCAAGAAATACGAGAGAGAGAGAGAGAGAGAGAGAGAGAGAGAGAGGCCATCAAAGATCACATGATGGTTAATCTAGACTGCAACATGCAGTAGTTTGCTACAGCATGTTAACTACTAGTAGAACCCAATAAACATCTGAATCATCCAGCTGATCCCGTATCTGACGCAAGAACCTTCCTCTGACCGGCAAATAATGATCAGGGCGCCATGCGCTGCCGCTGCTATACACAAGATGCCAAGCTGATTACTCTACGGGATTAAGATTAACAAAACCATTCTAGCCCAACGACCAGGAAAAATTGTCTAATGCACAAAGCCGGGACCCTTTGGGATTAATCAATGGATCAATTAGTCTTAATCAATTGATTGACAGGTCTAATCAGTAGGGAGAGCCAGCAACCAGCCAAGCCAAGCTAGGGTTAAGTTAGTTAACCACACGCTAGTAGACTACGAGGGTTTACGGCTGGCTCACAGCTCCAAGCTAGCATTGGCTTTTTGCTATGATTGGATTAGCTGCTTGCTAATACTGTTCAAGCACCGCTACACGTACCAGCGGTTCGTCCGACGTACAGGTTCCAACAGCCACCGACATGCGGGCCATCTCTACATGGGTCCCGCGTGCGAGTGGCTGCACGGTATGTGGTTTGGTGAGGCTGTTGGTGCACGGAGCTGGCTCAGACAAGTGGCATGGGCCCCGGCCTCATGTGAGAACAAACTGATTGATTTGATTTCTTTTGAGGCTCAAATTTTCTTAATGATATGCTTTGGACATCAATCATTGAGCTCCATGAAATGAATTCCCTCTCCCTCAGTAGTTTAATCAGGGGCCCTTTTTAGCTATATGCCTCAGGTTAATTTGCTCTAGCTAATGCCTAACCTAATGAGAATCCAAGATCCATCCTTACCCAAATCCAATAAGCAAGGCATGCATGCTTCTGTAAATAATAATCTCCCTAGAGCTGTTAGGTTGATAAGAAAATATAAAAATTTGAGGTCGCATGTTAGTTACCTCTTTTGATAATTAATCCACAGAGGCAACATTATTGTCCCAATAATAGATGTATGTATCCTAAGGCCTCCAATTGACTAGCTACCATGCATTTTGAGGTCTAGGATTGTGGTGTATACAAGCATAGATCATGTATGAGGACTGAGGACTTGCCAAATTACCGTGAAAAGGCTTTATTGTCCCACTTGTGTATTAGCCATGTGGTGCTATAAGAGATTGTTGGGTCCTGATGGCCCATTTTTGTATGTGTGATGTGTCCATAGAAACGGTTAGATTACAGTAGGTGGAATGCATCATTTTATACAGGCGGCTAGAGCATTTTCATATAAAATTCCTTTTGTCAACTAGGCCAGAGGCAGGAAATAAAATCTTAACCTTCTGGGGTTCTTGATCCACCACTCTAGCTAATTCAAGCATCAGAAAACAAGATTGACCATCCATTGAGTCCTCGTAAAGGAAAAAAAACATTGGTTATGAAATTGATCTAAATATTTTGTATCGGTGGAAGTTGGTTATGGACACAAGGGATGACAAGCTTTATAGTTAATACAAAATCTTGTGATCAAAGTATGTGTGGGACTACAGGAATGTGAGGCCACTTGTCAACAACTATTACTATGTTGGCAGGCCTGTTGAAGATGTGTTTCTTATGTACAAAAAGGTTTATTGACTAGTACTTGCTGATGCTTGAATGCTGGGTCTTGACTTCTTTGTAAATAAACGAACCATTAGTTTTATATAGCACATTAACACTACTTTGAAATGATCAATTGCCTACTACAAGAAAGCCTAAATTTTTCATAGGCCATGTTGTGTGGTAGGGATATTCTACGGCCAGTACTAGATCACTTTCGCACCAACGTGAACAAAATTAGCGTTTTTAGTAAAAAATATTTGCTAAATCATCGACTATTTTAAGTCACCAAAATGAGCAAGGGTCAATTTATTTTCCTTTCTCCAACAGTTGCCAATGATTAGTTCTTTAAAAAAATATCAAAGAGAAAAACCAGGTAGAAACCTCACGCCGTGGAGAAAAACTAGGGAGATACCGATGGATAGGGAGCGTGGAATGACATGGTCATATGTGATAAATCCCACGGAAAATTTACCACACGCGGATGTTTGAGTTCAGATAGGAAAATGTCAGAGGCCTAGTTTTTCTTTGTTTTTTGCCCAATTTTTTTTCTTGAAGTTGAATTAAGGAGCTCAACTAGAGATGCTCTAAGTTTGCCAGTAGTGGCATGCGGCATGCCCTTGTTATTAACCCATTTTCGGTTTCGTCAGGTCTCTAGCCTCTAGGACAAACAATCGCCATGTTCCACCTAATGTTCAACTATATAGGTCACTGCATGTACTACTCGAACTATCGCATAGAGCATGTGCTCCCAAAACTACAAACACTAGTACAATCTAGCTTGCGTACGTTGCCCGTGTCAAATTTTGTGTGAGAATTTCTCGATCGGACTAAGGGCCCGTTCGTTTTCCCCTCGAATCACTGCCAGGAACAGTTGCCGGTCAGAATCGTTAGTTTATTTGTATAAGATTTCATCAGCCGAAATGAATCATGGTGTCAAACTGCCCCAAACGAACGAGGCCCAATGGAAATGTCAAAGTCAAATCCTGGTGTCAAACGGCCGGAATCGTTAGTTTATGCTGCCAGAGCTATGATACAATGACTGCAGGACCAAAACCTTTTTGAACCGGCAGTCAAGTCAAAGTCAAATAGCGGCTCCACGATCGGGCAGCGAGCCAAAGTCCTTTGTGTACCGGCCGTAAACAGAGGTCACATTCACATCACATGACCGCATCACCTCACCTCACCTCACCGGACGAACCCTAGCTTTTGCACAGAGCTCGGCGCCAGAGTCGACGGCGCCAAGCTCAGCACCAGAGTCGCCGGCACCGAAATGCCTGCCAAATCAGCGCCACGTTAGCGTCGAGCCCAGGTGCTCGGCGCCAGGGACGCTGACGCTGAGCTAAGGGTTCAGATTCTAAAATCTTTCCTCCGAGAGTCTATTTGTGAAAAACTTAAAAAAAAAGGGTTAAAAAGTAAAAAAAAACGATGTTCGCTACTGAGAAGTGAGAATCACGCGTGTGGGGACTGGGGACCGGACGAGCTTTTGGCTCAATCCAGATTCTCTGACTTTGTGAACAAAAGTCACAGGTGACTTTCTTGCTACCGGATGCCATTCATTTAGAATCCAACGGTGGCTGTCCATGTCAGTTCTCTCACTGCAGGCTTGTCCAGTCCAAACGTGAAACCAGCCCAAGTAAAGCCCACTTCATGGACAGGGAGACATGCAGTTTACAGAGTTTCAGTATGCAGTCATTTTAGTGCAGAACTAAAATAGGATTCACTTGAATATTTTTAACAGTTCCATGCTAATAAATAACTTCCATCAATAGTCACCACTACAGCATATAATTGTGTACAGTTAGCCAGAGAACTATCAAGGCTAAAAGAACCAAAATAATCTCCATTCAAGCAATCCATTAGCACACATGTGCTCAACAATCATCCTAAAAGATAGAAATGTTCCATATGTGATAGCAGCTACTAAATCAAAGATTTAAAAAAAGATCGTGAACGGCCGGGTCAGAGAATTCGACCCTGCAAAGGCAAATGAACAGTTAGAAAAGAGGAGAGAAATATTGAGAGGTTTGTGGCAAGTGAAGCACATGATTGTGTTGAAGAATCAGATCAAGCACTTCATAATTCCCTGTCACTCGATCTAATGTAATACCCATACGAACTGGACAACATGTTCTTGTTTCAGCTAGATGATTTTTTGTGACATGATCTCTCCTGTCTTGTGCTCGACAACCCTCCTTGGCGCACACATATCTACATGAAGTAACCCTTTTATCACATTTACTTTCATTTGTGTACCGTTTTCTGACCTCAAAACCTGCATGACCCCCATAATCTACCCAAAATGACCAAGCATCTTCCAAGTTTCTAAATTTCTGACCAATATAAGGTACCCAAATTGGAGTTGCATTCTCTCTGTATGAAAATAAATGCATGCTTATTATTGCTGCACATCTGGAAGAAAAAAAGGGGATCGAATGTAAGCATATCTTACTTGTCGGGTTGCGCCATTGGATTTTAAGTAAAAGTTAAGGGCTCAAAGAACACTGCACAAACAATGAACGTGTACGAGTGAATTTTCAGACTTATGAACAAATAATAGTGAGATAGGGAAGATTTTTTTGCTACCCATGGAGAAGCAGTATCACAGCAAGGAAGAGGAAGATGAGACCCCGATCATCACCCAGTTTACAACTAGCCGGTAAGTGCGTCAGTCACCCTCCGCCAACCACAACACCATGCTCAGTCATGGCATGAGCCTGCGCCGCCTTCGCAAGACAACTTCGGACGACGACGACTCCGGCACAACCGGCGCGGCGAGTGGAAGAGACGTGAGCGCGAGCACAACCAGGCGCGACGACTGTGGCGGGTGCGAGCACGACCTAGCGGCGGCGGCGGCAACCAGGAAATTTCCGCGCCAAAAGCAGCCTCTGAGCCGTCGGCGTCTCTTAACCAGGAAATGGGCCTCTTACTTGGGCTGTGTTATACGTGTGGGCTGAGCAGGCTAGCAAGGGGAGAGATCAGTGTCCACCAGCCGTTGATCCATGTATGGATGGCATCGGACATGCCTAAAGTCACCTGTGACTTTTGTTCACAAAGTCAGATAATCTGGATTGCTTTTGGCTGGGCTTGTTAACAGACGGCGTGCGGGCCAGCTGAGCATTGATTGAAGGCCGGACGTGGCCCACCGGCCCAGCCACTGGACGTGGGCGTACGTGGCGTTGGCCCACAAGCCCACAAGCACGTGCCCCACCGCATGCGCTAGCCTGTGGTCGTCTCATTAGTATGTAACTCCGTACGTAGTACATATATTTCGTCTTCATTCATGGACAGAGAGATGATGAATGGGTTCTCGATCGGCACAGCCCACGTGCCATGATTTGGGTTATACAAGTTGGCACGTAGGAACGTATAACAGACGTCATCGTCGGACCTAGGACGACGACCATTATTCAACGGACGCCACGCCAGCAATTAGGGGTGCACTGTCTCACATCTCATCTCTTAGGGTGGAATACCCATTTTCATTCTCCAACTTCCTTCCAAATTCCCCGGAGATCGAGCGTCGATCATATTCGAACGCGCACTCAATTTCAATTAAATTAAAGTCAGTTTCCACGGGTTCAAACCCTAATCCAAATTAATCCCACTAGGACTTTGGATTCATGAGACCTTTTTTTCCCCGAGCAAATAGAAAACTTTATTAGCTAGCCACAGACAGGTTACGATCGGCATTAAATTCTCGCTTTGCCGGAAATCATGTCATGGTGATGGTAGTCGTGCCCCTCACGCACAGAGTCATGGTTATACCTAATGGGGATGTACGTCAGAGCACGAGATGGAGTGAGTAGGACAGTTCAAGGATTTGTGTAGTACATGTAAGCATAGAAGGGGGTATTTTTACTCAGTGTTTTCATGGCCCACCATGCATGAAACCCTGCTGACTATTCATTGACGAGGTATGACATTATGACATGCCACATAGCACGTGGGAAGAGATTGAAGCCAAATGAAACAAATCGATCCAAATGGTCAAATGAACCATATATAGAACCATATATAGAAGCCGTTTAAAGCACTATAAGTTAAATGAACCATATATAGAAGCCGGTGAATCCATTTTAGCAATAAACTACAACCGTTTAAAGCACTACAAAAAAAGTCTTAGGGTCGAACACTTGACCAGAGCTTAGTTTGGTCTCGGATCTGGAAAACCATCTCGATCGTTTAGAGTGAAGGAAGCATTATAAGTTAACTTTAGGAATATGTATCCACTAAAGTCACAGAGAGTTAAATAGATCACCGGCCCAAACTACATAGCTAGGCTCATTTGTGTTTGGCCCAATGATAATAGGGAAAGAAGCTATTTTCTCTGCCTCATGGGCCTCAAATGAAGCCCATAATAAGAATCATCAAACGATTCCTCGCCAATATAGTCAGCTGAAAATTGCTGGCATGCATGCCAGGCCACACTCGATTCACAAGATAGACCAGTAGACCACAATGGGGTAGAGAGGAGTCAGAATTGAAGCACTGAATTGTGGCAGCAATTTGATTTGCTCTAAAACTGCAATAAAAGGCTGATATAAAATTTCGTAAGCACCTATAACTCGCCATGAATAAACATACAAAATTCGAGTAATCAAGAAAAGCAGGAGCTCGATCAGGCAATAGATAAACACACCCAGAAAATAAACAAGGTAAACTCATGAACGAACAGTTAGATTAGTTTCCGTTTTAGCAGGAAATTAATCTATGAACGAAAAAAATTCAATACACAAACGACATTAAAAACTACTTCGAATCCTGGTCACAGAAAATAAACCTTCCGTTACTATTTGCATTATATATAGACGGACGAGACTCATCAACAGGCAACAGCTAGCATAGCAAATCAACAACTGATCGATCGAGTGACCATCTATCTCTCTCCTCTTTGTTCTTTGAGAGACGATCGATCAGCCATGGCGCTTAGCTTCAAGATGGCCGCCTCCCTCGTCGCCGCCGTCCTCCTCTTGGCCACACCACAAGCTCGAGGTATACATGCGCATGCATCACACGATTCTTGGCATCATTGCGTGCCGTCGTCGTCGTTTCAATGCATGATTCAGTCCTAACCTGACCTGACCATCACGCATGCCAACATGTGTGTGTACGTATATACACTAGTAGGTTGCGCATTGGAGGACGATGAGGTGGTGCCGGACGACATGGTGCCGGTGCAGAAGCCGGCGGAGCAGGTGGTGGTGGCAATCCCCGGCGGCGCCGGCACAATAATGGCGGGGTCGTCCATCTGCCTGCAGTGCCGGTGCTGCTCCAAGTCGAGCCCTGGGACATGTCAGATGACCACCTGCTGCTCCAGCTTCAAGTGCGACCGCGGCGGCAGGTGCAACCTCGTGCAGGACAAATGCGGCTGCAGCGGTTGCGGCAGCGCCAACTAGTCGGCCGGCCGCCGGCCGTCTACTTGACCGGCATGCATCGGATCGATCGATATATGGGAGTTTTAGGATTTTGCCTAGTTATAATGGTCTTGGATTAAACATGCAGTCTACCACTGCAGCTGCAGGGCACGAGTAGGAATTGTCAAACTCCTTGTGTCTTTAATTCTAATGTTGAGAAGAATAAAATGAGCACAGAAAGTGCCTTTTAAAATGTGTGTCATGTATAATATTTTTTTGTGGTCAATTATTAAAACACCAGCAACGCGCACATAAAGGCTCATAAATGTTATGTGTGGTTTTTGTTGCAATTTTTTAGCAACGCAGATGCAACAGATCCTCAATGTTGTTAACCAAGAAGTTTTGGCACCTTCATGGTAAACTTCAGTACTTCACAAACTAATGATCTTGCCTAAAACAAAGTGTTTTTTCTACTGTCACCACTGTTGACTACAAGACGAATGTGGATCCTATGACATCAAGCTTCTTGACATCGTTATACGAGAGGCAAAAAAGACATATGAGATGACAATGCCTGCCGGTGCTTTTTATTACATTTTTTTAGGTTAAACTGCAGCTTCAGGTAGAAGTTCTTAAACTTAAGTTTCGAATTAAATTTTCTTCTATTAAATTAGAAAGTTTGTAATTTCAATTTCAAAATTGTTATATTCAAGTCGCCAGTTGTTTTATTTTCAATTTTATTGGCTTCAAAGTGCAAGTACCGCCACTCAATAGTTGGATGGGAGGGAATCTCAATCTTCTTCCATTTAGGGGTAGGTTGTTTTGACAATCTAAGGTCCTCTTTAACAAGGCTTTGGATTCTTAAAACGGTGAAGCTAAGAAAAATCACATTTTTATGACTTCGGCTTTTGGTTTTATTGTTTTTACTTGGTTTTGGCTTTGTAATCTTGAAAGAGTGCCTAATTGACTGTAGAAACAATCTATGTATTATGAAGCACAACCACTAATGATCATGCTAAAACTGTATGTTTTTTTGTCTTATATTGTACCATAAAATTTAGAACTTCTTTGCCACCCATTAAAGGTAGTAAAGATGAAATTAATGATAGTACCTATATTTTTAAGAGGTGCCAAAATTTAGGCCATGTTCAGCAGGGTTCTCTTTAGCTTCGGCCCCGTGCTACAGTACCATAGGAGCCAGAGACCCAGAGTTCCAATTCATTTCGCAACGAGAGAGAAAACGACTCCTATGAATAGTGATGCTACCGTTACTGTTGTAGAAGAAGCCATGAGAAACCGTACCAAACAGGCCCTTATATTAGTTGTACATATGTTTTACAATGAGGTAACGAAATTTATACTAAGCTGCATATTTTCTACAAGGAGGTGCCAAGATTTGCACATGATACCTCTCTAAGGGCCATAAGAAAGCTTGGATATAGATCAAATATGCAGAAATTGATGAGTACATATTTTTAAGGCCCGTTTGATACAACTCTAATTATAACCAAAACCAGTCTGTACATTCTATAGTGGAGCAGTTCTTTTTAGCTTCAGTTCATTTGGATAGAGAAATGTTTGATAAAAACAACTTCTCCTGGATGTGAAAAACCAGGAGAATAGCTATAACACCCTTATATATATATTTTTTTCTTTTTTTTTCTTTTCTTCCTTCATTATTTTCTTCCCTAATTTCTCTCTATTTCTTCTTTCTCCACCCTATCTCCACCGCGCGGCTTCCCCTCACTTGACTTCTTTTTGCACACGGTATGTGCCCCACTGTGTCGCCCTTTCGCACGGCCAGCGTCTGGCCCTTCCCTCCACGCTCGGTGTCCGCTCGCCCTTGCGCCGACTTTGCCCTCCCAGTGTCAATGGTCGCCTCCGCTCCTCCCCTCCTCATGCCACCCGGCGTCGCCCCTTTCGTCGCCACATGTGTCCAACCTCCATCCCGCGCCGACGTCCTCCTTTCCTACATCCCTCCACCGGGGCAGTCTGGACCATGGCCGTGTGTTGAGAGAGAGAGAGAGAGAGAGAGAGAGAGAGAGAGAGAGAGAGAGAGAGAGAGAGAGCTGACGTGCTTGGAATGCCTTTGCTGCCTCAAGAACACCAACCCGCAGGTGTGTCTACGAACAAATGGTCGATTTGTACCCATGTGGTTCGGTTTATGATGAGTGATTGTCAACGTGAGCAGCGTTTGAGTTGAGTTGGTGAACTAACCGAGGTGTGAGTTTAGATTGTGCAACATATCTCTTGACTTGTGGTGCGCAGGTATGAAGCTCGGAGACGGTGGTCGACGATGAAGGTCGAGGTCAAGCGGGTTTGTGCCGATGGACTAGGAGCGGTGAAGGACGTATGCCGGGGCTTGGACCAAGGGCTTAGATATTTTTTGTCTTATATATAGTACCATAAAATTTAGAATTCTTCACCACCCAGTGAGGGTACTAATAAAATTTAAATTAGTCATAGTACCTATTTTTTCTGAGGAGGTGCCGAAATTTTTACTGGTTGTACATTTGTTTTACAAAGAGGTGCCAAAATCTATACTAATTGTAGATATTTTCTACAAGGAGGTACCAAGATTTACACATGATACCTATCGATACCTCTCTAAGGGCTATAAGAAAGCCTCGATATTGACCAGATATTCAGAAACTTAGTACAAATTTGCATATATCTAGCAAGCATTGCCAATTATCTCGTTCCTCCATGAACCTAAGGCTCGAGGTTATAGCATTTCCGCCAGATCTTTCTCCTCCTATATCCCTAAAATCTTGTAATATAGGAGATTAGTACATCTCCTTTCCCTATATCTTTTAGAGACATCTCAAAACCTACTTTCTCTTCCTCAAAGAAAGCACCTCCTCTATCCATGGGTCCCATGCCAAATTGCCACATACGCCCCGCTGCGTGCCGGCCCCATGAGGTCGCACACTCGCACCTCGCGTCGCCGCTTGCTGGGCACACCCATGGCTGGGCCTTGCCACCGCTGGCCACTGGGCTCCCAAGGTCGCACCCTGCACCGCCGGCCGCCAAGATCCTGAGGTCATGCCTCTGCTGCCTATCGGTCACCACGCCCCACGCGACCGGGCCTCGTACCACTGCCCATGAGGATCCTGAGACCTGAGGCCGCACCTTGCAAGTTAGAATAGTATTTTTTTGGACTGAGTGAGTATATTGCAAGAGAAGAGGTAGCGAGGAATACAAACTAAATAAACTACGGAGACTGCAAAATGAATCTACTATCATTATGCCAATTTGGTTTGGCCGCCTCTCACGCTGGCCACGTCGTTCGAAATCTTGTCAGCCATCCAATTCCGGGATCAACGCCCCAGGAACACCCCATCAGCAACTACTGTGCGTTGGGTAAAAATATCTTCTCCCCTCCTCTCTCCCTCTTTCCGTCTCTTCCTTTCTCGGGCCGCTCTCTCCCTCCCCATCTCTCCCGACGCGGCCACGGTGGCGCCACCGCACCTCGGCAGCTCCCGCCCTCGACGCGGCGGCGGCCGCCCTCCTCCCCCTCCTCCTCCTTCTCCACGCCCTCCTCACGCCTCGTGGCCGCGTGGGCCGACGACGCCCCCTCGACGGTGTTGCGCCGGTGCGGACGGTGGCCGCCCCGACCACGGCCGACAGCGCCCCCTCCTCGGTGACGCGCCTAGGACCCGCCAGTGGCTGCCGGCACGGGTGCCCCTCGGTGCTGCCTCCTTCCACCGATCCGCCTGTGCTACTATGGTCAACGAAACCCTAGCTGCCTCATCTCAATGACGCCGGATGCATCGCGAGCCACAACCGGCGGATTTTTTTTAATTTTAACACTTTTTGTAAACTAATTCTAAATCTAACACTGGCTGTTTTTTATTTTTAAATCTAACACTTTTGGCCGCGCCTATTGCCATGGCGCGGCCAAATGCCTGTGCCGCGCCATGCATGGTGGCGCGGCGAGAGAGCTGACATGGCGACGACTGGGGCGCTGACTGATGATGTGGCAGGGTCTGTCGCGCCACCGATCTCGGCGCGGCAGTGACGCGTCATAGCTGATGGCGCGGCAAGGACGGGATTAATTCGCCGGGCGGACGCCACGGCGGCAGAGCACTGCTGCCTGCCAACGTGCTGGGTGTGTTGTCACCACGTGATCACACAAACCTAGGGGGTCCACATCGTCCTCAGGGCTCATCCTCATCCTCTGCGGCTTGCCCTTCCTATGGCTGTGGCCTGCCCTACCAAGGACTAGAACTGCTTGGAGCTCAGAGATCCGAGTAACACCGCATAAAAAGTTTTACATATGACATAAATATATTTTAATAGTTTAAAGATCCGAATAACACCGTATAAAAAGTTTAGTGACCGCTCTTGCATTTTACAAAACCACACAATTGTTTCTCAAGAGGTATCAAAAGGACATTGATTAATTCTAGATTACCTTTAGAATGTCTAGCTCAAAAAAATGATAGATCTAATATAGTTATTTGGTAGTTGGTATTATAAATCTTAATAAAAAATTAATTTATGCATTCTGTACAGCGCAAAACGTCAAGAGCAGGTGAGCAAGCTGTACAGTGTAAATTAATTTATGCATTCTCTTTACAATAGTGCAGAGCGACGGTGCCAGGGACACTACCCGGCGCATTATGTCACTGCTTATACGTTGCATGCATGGTTATTGAGTCAAAGGCTGCCGCTGCTGGTGTGCTATGCGCCGAGTGTGCTCTCGTGAGCGGCTGTGAAAGTGGCAGGCTGCTGATAGTTGTAGCTCTCTGTAGCTAGTACGGCCTGGACTGGACATGCACAGCCCAAGCAAGCAAAGCAAGCATGCATGCTCTAGTGGAGTAGCTCGCCTCTAGTAGCAAAGGGAAGCATAACTGAGCATGTACGATGTGCCAACTGACAAGCCGGTGATGGCAGCAACAGTGGTCGCAACGTGACGGAACCAAGAGAGCCCATAGCCCTGTCCCCTGTAGCCTGTAGGGGTCTTCTCGGGAACAGCCCATTGCTATTGCTAGTGTAGAGCACCACCTATTTTCTTCCAGAGCCTCATTAGGATTAATGTACCAGTACCAGATTGTGACCTAACAGAAAAGTACTACAATCACAGTTGTGCAGGGCATGACCATGGGCACAATGTTTCGCTGCTTTCCTGCTGCCCCAAGGAGATATGGCACCAATGCAAAGCAGTAGGGGATACGCACGGATACCGAGACAAAGTGGCAGACAAAGCTTTTGAATTAAAGCATGGGCGCTGCTACTGCCGGACACTCATAGCACTGCTACACGCTAGCTTTATCTGCGGCAGGGCGATGGGACATGACATTGATTAATTCCAGATTACCTTTAGAATGTCTAGCTAAAAATGATAGATCTAATATAGTTATTTGGTAGTTGGTATTATAAATCTTAATAAAAAATTGTGTGGTTTTGTAAAATGCAAGAGCGGTCACTAAACTTTTTATGCGGTGTTTGTCGGTGCGGGACCCACGGGATACCCCGCAAGGAAGGGAGAAGACCTAGTCTAATTAGAATTCTTCTCCTGTAATCTTAGTAGCAGTATTACTCTGTAATCCTACTAGGAACTCTCATTGTAAACTGACTAGGACTCTGGCCTCCTGACTATATAAAGGAGGGCAGGGCTCCTTGGATCGGGAGTTTGAGAGAACGATTGTATGACACAACACTTCACAATCAATCCAATGCAAAGGCTAACGCCGACTGGACGTAGGGCTATTACTCGATCAAAGATCGAGGGCCCGAACTAGGATAAATCGACTCTCTCTTGCATTAATCGTCGAGTTCTGCATAAGCTGAAGCCCGAACATGCTGCCCTAGGGACCCCCATGGTAGGCTATCGGTGGTCAAACATCGACAGCTGGCGCGCCAGGTAGGGGCTTTCGGCAATTTTGCATCCAAGAGCTCGATGGACCTCGACAACATGATCTTCTCAAAGGGATCAATCTTCATCTTCGGTTCATGGATCTGCAAGGCAGGCGATGATGGCAGGCTCCAAGGCCGTCTCCTCGAAGATTCAGATCATCATCAGGACTCTTTTAGTTTGACGACAATGACAGATCAGCTTGTTGGAAGATTCACGCAGCTCGCAATTTCCAATCCAACTCGGATTCCGCGACTTCACACATCCGATTCAAACTCAAGTTCCGCTTCCGAGACGAAGTCTTATCCGAGTTCTTTCGGAAAACTGAGTTCTTTTCTGACAAAGCTCCAGAACATGACGTCAACATATCAAGAATACTACTTGGAGTTCACTGAAAGTACTTCAAAGAAGTCGGGTCCTCTTCCGTTCGGACTCCACAACATGGCAACACCTTATCAGACATGGCACGAAGGATCCACTTATCCTGTGCTTAGAATGCCACTGAAAGGAGCCCAGGAAGGTCTCGTTTTAACTATAACATCTCAAGACTGCATCGTTCACTGGCCAGGTACCATTCCTGAGGATGACGACACCCAACTAGTCGATGATACAACAACAGCAATTCTACCCTACCAAGAAGGAGATTCAATCTATGACCTTGAAATCTCTACTGAAGTTATCAACAGCTCTGGCTGTACGAAAATCAACGACGATGACAGAACAAGTCACGCTAGAGAAGTATTAATGATTCGCCGTCCTCGATCACCATTGATCCCCCCAGAAGCACCCGACGTAAGGTCTTCAGATGAATCCGAATCCAACATATCACCATTTATCCAGGGGCACGATGGTGAGACTGAAAGTCAAAGGCAAGCGAGAGAAAGAAAGAATAAATTGAAACAAGGACGTCAACACCGTGCTAAGCAGTGAAAGGACACTTGGATCAAATATGAGTCAGATCTAGCCGAGTACAATAGAAGAAAATCAGAGCAAGAAGTCGAAGAAGGACGAACAGCGAATACACCCTATGATAAGATCCGAGAAGCATTAGAAGAACTCAGAGCAACTTCACATCCCAACGAAAAACAAGAATAGCTCTGGGATTTCCTCCGATCAATAGTCCTTAGGACGCACGACGGAAGAGCAACATCTCATAAACAGGAAGATCAAAATCAAAGGAAGTCCGCCTTCGAAAGACTTGGACCAAGTGGAAGTCACAACGAAGAGAGCCGAAGAAATCACAATCAAAACAACCGAGTCGAGCAACCAAGAAAGGCCAGAAGCAGGGCACCTACTTGGACAACCACACAAAACTATTCTCACCAAGACGACAGTTGGCAAGAAGGGGGCACAGAATCAGAATATACAAAAGCCAGAACGCACGATAGATTCCCCTGTTTTGCAAACAGACTTGCTTCAATATGACTACCTCACAAGTTCAAACCGTCCAACCACTCCAAGTATGATGGCAAGACCGAATCAAAGCAATGGCTCAGAATTTACTCACAATCGATTGAATTAGCTGGGAGAGACGATGACATCAAAACTATGTTCTTTCCCATGGCCCTAGATACCATGCCGCTTCAATGGTTTGACAAACTGAATCCAAGATCAATCAGAAATTGGGAAGACATGCAAAGAGCTTTCTGTGAAAATTTCTCGGGAATTATTACACATCCAATCACCCACGCAGAACTAAAAGGACTCAAGTAGAAAGGAGTTGAAAGTCTTAGAAATTACTATCGATGATTTGGCAAACTATGAGCTCAAGTACATGACATCACACAACGAGAAGTAATCGAAGCTTTCTCTCATGAAATCGTGGCTAGGTGGCAATTTCAAGATTTCTACAAAGAAAACCTAAGAAACAATGAAGAATTTAGATGGACAGTGAAAAAGATAATTACCGCAGAGGAAAAAACAAGAGAAAGATTCTCGGATAGAAATAACAGAGACAACCTAAATAGGCAAAATCCTCGAAGTAATAGACATCGGGAGAGAAAGCGAGGTCCAGACAACACAGTAGCGATGGCTGACAAATCAAAGAAATTTACCAAGCCCAGAAGATATGACGACATTGAGAACATACGTTGCCCCTTGCACCCCAACGGAAAGCACACCATTGGAAATTGCTACACCTTCAATAAAAGATACACTAGAAAAAATAGCAAGGGAAACAATAAAGAAGACAATCAGAAAAAAGAAGGAGACAACCATGAAGACAAGGGGTTCCAAAAATCCAGAGGGACAGTGGTAGTAATCTTTGTCGGGGTTCCAGACTCTAGAAGCAAACATCAAGAAAAACTAGCGTTACGAACCATCATGGCAGCAGAACCTGCTACACCAAGATATCTCAACTGGTCAGAGTATCCAATCCAATTTTCAAGAGAAGACCAATGGACCGGCATAGGAAACGTAGGCCATTACCCATTGGTCCTAGATCCAACCATTGCCGGTATAACTGTTATGAAAGTACTAATTGACGGAGGAGCCAGACTCAACATCATTTTTTCAGAAACTCTAAGGAAGATGGGACTACAACTCGCCGGGATGATCACACCAACAAGCACACCTTTTTATGGCCTAGTACCCAGCAAGGCAGCAATGCCACTTGGACAAATCACTCTACCGGTTACTTTTGGGACTCCCTCGAACTACCGCACAGAGTTCATCAAGTTTGAAGTCGTAGATTTCGATTCATCATATCACGCAATCCTCGGGCGCCCAGCACTAGCAAAATTCATGGCAATACCGCATTATTCGTACCTGTTGCTTAAGATGCCAGGGCCTAACGGTGTTCTTTCTCTTCAGAGTGATTTAAAGCGTGCATTTGACTTTGACGTACAGACAATCCAAATTATAGCAAAGGCACAAGCAAACGATGGAAGAAAAGAAATAGCCACTATCGCCGCAGAAATAAGCCAAGAAGAACTAGAGATACCGGCTAAAAGGCCAAGCGTCCTAGCACCACCAAAAGAAGCCGACGTCAAGCAAATCGACCTAGGCACCGGTGATCCCTCAAGAATGGCAACCATCAGTGCCCACCTATCAGCAAAATAGGAACTCGCGCTCACCAACTTTCTTCGGGACAACAAGGATATCTTCGCTTGGAAGCCGGCCGACATGCCAAGGGTCCCAAGAGAGTTGGCTGAGCACGGAATTGATGTCAATGAAGGCTCCAAGCCTGTGAAGCAACGACTATGACGATTCTCTTCTGACAAGAAGGCAGCAATTAAAAAGGAAATTACAAAACTAATAGCAGCTGGATTCATCAGGGAAATTCTCCATCTAGATTGACTAGCAAATCCAGTTCTAGTACAGTTTAAGAACACAGACAAGTGGCGCATGTGTGTTGACTACATAGATCTCAACAAACACTACCCAAAGGATCCATTTGGGCTACCACGCATTGATCAGATATTTGATTCAACAGCAGGATCTGCCCTATTATCCTTTCTTGATTGCTATTCCGGATATCACCAGATCACATTAAAAGAACAGGACCAAAGCAAGACATCTTTCATCACTTTGTTCGGCGCCTACTGCTATAGGACCATGTCGTTTGGACTTAAGAATGCTGGAGCCACTTACCAAAGAGCCATCCAAACATGCCTTGGTGATCAGATCGGCGAAAATGTAGAAGCATATGTGGATGACGTGGTTGTAAAAACAAAGAACCCGGATATACTGATTGAAGACTTAAAACAAACCTTTGAGAATCTAAAAAGGTGGAGGTGGAAATTGAACCCAAACAACTACTCGGATTCTTGGTCAGTCACTGCGGAATAGAAGCAAGCGCCAAGCAAATTCAAGCCATAACAGAGATGGGCCCTCCTCGAAGCGTCAAAGATGTACAAAAACTAATAGGCTGCATGCGGCACTCAACCGTTTCATATCAAGACTCGGTGAAAAAGGGTTGCCTTTCTTTAAACTACTAAAGAAGATAGACAAGTTTGAGTGGACGGAAGAAGCCAATGAAGCTTTCAAGAAACTTAAGGCATACCTCACCTCCTCACCAGTCCTCACACCTCCAAAGAAAGACGAAGACATGATGCTATACATTGCAGCAACTTCTATTATAGTCAGCACGGCGATAGTAGTGGAAAGAGAAGAAGAAGGGCGCGTGTATAAAGTACAATGCCCAGTATACTACATCAACGAAGTACTGTCAGAATCAAAAATCCAGTACCCACATGTGCAAAAACTACTCTACGCCCTACTGATCACTTCACGCAAGCTTCGTCACTATTTTGAAAGCCACAAGATTACCGTGGTGACAGATTTCCCACTAGAAGACATCTTACACAACAAAGACACAACAGGACGCATATCCAAGTGGACGGTTGAACTCAGGGCTCTCAACATCGATTTCACCCCGCAGAAAGCAATTAAATCTCAAGCCCTTGCTGATTTTGTTGCCGAATGGATAGAAATTCAACAACCCGTGTCAAGCGCCATCCTTGATCATTGGAAGATGTACTTTGATGGATCACTCAAGCTAGGCGGAGCCAGTGCAGGTGTCCTCCTAATTTCTCTGGATGGAAAACAACTAAAGTATGTCCTTCAGATATTATGGCAAGCTACCAACAATGAAGCAGAATACAAAGCTCTCATACACGGGCTAAGAGTGGCTATTACCCTCGGAATCAAGCGATTACTCGTATACGGCGACTCAGCAGTAGTCATCAACCAAGTCAACAAAGATTGGGATTGCACCAAAGAAAATATGGGTGCTTACTGTGCTGAAATCCAAAAACTCGAAAAACATTTCTAAGGATTAGAAATTCTATATGTCCTACGGGATTCCAACATTGTAGCAGATGTCCTTGCCAAGCTTGGATCAGACAGGGTAGAGGTCCCACCCGGTGTTTTCATAGAGGAGTTATCAGCCCCCTCTATCAAACAACCCGGAGAAGTAACCCCTCAAATCTCAGCAAAAGGCACCCAGATCTTGGTAATCACCACTTCATGGACCTAGGTTTTTATTGATTACATCAAAGAGAATAAGTTGCTGGCGGAAAAATAGGAAGCCACACAAGTCGTTCGTAGAAGCAAGAATTATGTCCTAGTAGGAGACAAGCTATACAGAAGAGCCGCATCATCAGGAGTACTCCTAAAATGCGTCTCATTTGAAGAAGGCAAACAAATCCTAGGCGAAATTCACTCAGGTTGCTGTGGAAATCACGCCGCTTCAAGAACACTAGTCGGCAAAGCATTTCGCACTGGTTTCTACTAGCCAACCGCTTTGAAAGACGTAGAAGAACTCGTCAGAAGATGCAAAAGTTGTCAGATATTCGCAAGACAGGCTCATGTGTCAGCCCACAACCTCATCTGCACTCCACCCGCTTAGCCTTTCTCCTGCTGGGGGCTGGATCAAGTAGGACCTCTCAAGAAAGCAAAGGGCGATTTCGAGTACATCTTCATAGCAATTGACAAATTCACCAAGTGGATCGAATATAAACCACTCGCAAAATACAGCGCATCCAAAGCAGTCGAGTTCATCCAAGACATTATGCACCGCTTCGGCATGCCCAATAGAATCATCACAAACTTGGGTTCTCCCTTCACAGCTACAGAATTCAAAAGCTAGGCACAGGATTGTGGCTTTAGCATTGATTACGCATCAGTCACACATCCAGAAGCCAACAGACAGGTAGAAAGGGCTAATGGACTCATACTAGCCGGATTGAAACCAAGACTGTATGAAGAACTAGTAGACTATGGATCAAAATGGATTGAAGAATTACCCAAGGTTGTATGGGGGCTACGGACTCAAATAAGCAGAGCCACCGGATACTCACATTTCTTCCTGGTGTATGGATCAGAAGCCGTACTACCCACAGACTTGATCTGGACGTCACCAAGGATAGAGCAATACGACGAAGGAGAAGCAGAACACACACAGAGATTAGAACTTGACAGTACAGAAGAAGTCAGAGTAAACGCTACCCTGCAATCAACAAGATACCTCCAAGGACTAAGGCACCACTACAACAAGAATACCCAGTCTCGATCATTACAAGTCAGAGACCTAGTACTAAGAAGAGTACAAAAAACCGACGGACGCCACAAACTACTCAGTCCATGGGAAGGTCCTTTTATAGTCACAAAAGTCATCGGACCAGGCACATACAAGCTCATAACTGAAGACGGAAAAGGAGTCAACAATACATGGCACATCAGCTAGCTACGAAGATTCTACGCATAAAAACAACTCAAGGGAAAATATGTATACAAGACACAAGAGATCAACGTTCATGATCAACAAAGATAGCGCTATGTATCATTGTAACACATCAATATTCATGATCAATAAAGATGATTATCTCTCGACAAACATATGTCTCATGGCTCTCCCCGAGTTGTTTCTTAAATGCAAAATGGCTGAAAAGATGCCTGAGCATCCCGGCCGAGAGCAAAATAGCTAAAAAGACGCTTGAGCCCGCCGATGAGGGTAGCTAACAAGCTAACACCCAAAATAAAATGCAAAATGGCTGAAAAGATGCCTGACCATCCCGTCCAAGAGCAAAATAGCTGAAAAGACGCTTGAGCCCGCTGATGAGGGTAGCTAACAAGCTAACACCCGAAATAAAATGCAAAATGGCTGAAAATACGCCTGAGCATCCCGGCCGAGAGCAAAATAGCTGAAAAGACGCTTGAGCCCGCCGATGAGGGTAGCTAACAAGCTAACGCCCGAAATAAAATGCAAAATGGCTAAAAATACGCCTGAGCATCCCGGCCGAGAGCAAAATAGCTGAAAAGACGCTTGAGCCCGCCGATGAGGGTAGCTAACAAGCTAACGCCCGAAATAAAATGCAAAATGGCTGAAAATACGCCTGAGCATCTCGGCCGAGAGCAAAATAGCTGAAAAGACGCTTGAGCCTGCCGATGAGGGTAGCTAACAAGCTAAAACCCGAAATAAAAAGCAAAATAGCTGAAAAGATGCCTGAGCATCCTGATCAAGAGCAAAATAGCTGAAAAGACGCTTGAGCCCGCCGATGAGGGTAGCTAACAAGATAACACCTGAAATAAAATGCAAAATGGCTGAAAATACACCTGAGCATCCCAGCCGAGAGCAAAATAGCTGAAAAGACGCTTGAGCCCACCGATGAGGGTAGCTAACAAGCTAAAACCCGAAATAAAAAGCAAAATGACTGAAACTAAGCCTGGGCATAGACCAGATCAATTTCAAGACAAGATCCTCCAGCTACTTGTTCCAAATAGCAAGAGGCTCGGGGGCTACACTAGAGATACCTAAAACACAAAGACCTCCATATAACAAGTTGTTTACATGGCACAGAAGAAGGCCAGACAAGCACTCGACAGATCAGGAAAGGTTGTCAATAAAAAGATCTACATATAATGAGTTGTTTACATGGCACAGAAGAAGGCTGAACAAGCACTCGACAAATCAAGAAAGGTCGTCAACACAAAGTTCTACGAATTATTTACATGGCACAAAAGAAGACCGGACAAGCACTCGACAGATCAAGAAAGGTCGTCAACACAAAGTTCTATATATAATGAGTTGTTTACATGGGTAGAAAAGTACTCGACAAATCAAGAAAATTTGTCAAGATAGCGCGTAGAATTGTTTACAAGGCAAAGACGAGAGAAAGACAAAGTACTCGGCAAAGTCTAGTAACTCTGACCAATCGGACAAATCATCCGAGGAATAAGCAAGGCATCCAGGCAAAGAAGACATCAACAAAAACCTTCATTCAAAAAGAAGTATAATGTCATATTACAAGGCACGGGCATAAAGGTCAAATACATCAAGCCTCATCATCAGGAGAAGGGAGAACAATATTAAGATTATCTACTATCCTACTAGCTAAGTCTTCAACTTCAGGCTCCATCCTCTCAACGGCATCAATGTATTCTTGACTATTAGCTTCCTCTGCTATCTTGGACAAAGGAGCCGCTGGAGCAAGAATCCGGACCTAGGTCATGACATTCTTGGTACACAGTTGAGCGCACCTCTTCACAAACTCTTGGAAACGAGTCAGAATTTGAGGAATCAACTGAGCCTAAGATTGCCCATCATCCGCTGGAGTTCGAAGAACGTTGGCTACTGAACGAAAGGATTTCCACAAAGCTTTCCAGTTTTCAGTAGCCGTCGCCAACTTGCCAGACAAGTCTTCAATAGTTTTTTGGGCCTGCACAAGATCTCTATCAGCTCCACGCCTAATCAACTTAGCAAGCATGAGTTCCTCCTCAGCATGGGTAATTACCTCCTCAGCCTTGTTGTGACTTGTACGAACAAGAGTCTTCATTTCTTCAATGCCCTCTGAGAGCTTCTGCTTTTCAACCTGGAGAGTTGGACGAGACAACAAACAACAAGTCAGCAGAAAGGAGAATTTGAATGCAGAAAGAAACAAAAAGAACCCGCAATACCATTGCACTCCTTCTTCACGGCCTCCAAGTTCTTCACGGCCTATGAATTCTTTTGAGCCTCCTGAAAACTGGCATCCCTCTACTTTTCGGTCTCAACAACCTGGGCACGAAGAGATTTTTCCTCCTCCTGATGCGTTTGACGCTCAACCTCCATCTCAGCCCGAAGGAGGTCAAGATCAGCTTTCAGGGCGCTCACTTTGGAAGACAACTTTTTCTCGTTTTCAGACAAGAAAAAGAAGCTGGTATGATCATGAGAGAAGGACTGAGCAAGAAGAGACAAAGAAAAACAAGGAATGAGGACAGAAGAAAAGCGAACATCCAAAGAAGGAACGACGAAGAAACTTACCTAGAGCTTTTCTCCAAAAGAAGTCGCAAGGGTCGATAAGCTTCCCCAGGCAGCAGTTAACTCCGATAGTCGATGAGTGGCATCAAACTGCTGCACCACATCGTCAGCAAAAGACAGACCATCGGAGGCAAGAGAAGGAGAAGGAGAGGCCGACCGAGGCGAAGAAGGCATGACCAGAGCGACCTCCCGGGAAGCCAAGGCCAATCCCTCAGAAGGACCCACCGCAATGGCCACGGTCACCTCTGGGGCAACCAAGTCTGCAGCGGCACCATCGCCAGAAAGCTTTATCGCCCCCACAGCCACTTCACCAATAGTACGCTATGAGTCCTAAGGCTTAGTACTCGGTGGCACAACAGAGGGCTGAGAAGAAGTCAACGGAGAAATGAGAGAAGACGAAGGCCTAAAAGTTGATAAAAGAAATCGCCAATGAGAACCAGAGAAAAGGAGAACAGAAGCAAAAAACGAAGCCAGTATCCACTCACCCAACCACCTTCTTCTTCGCAAAACAAAAAGAGGACCTCACAGGGGGACCACGGCGGCAAAATGTCCCCGCCACTTGGCGATAGGAGCGGTTATAGCCGGTATCGGAGCCCTAGAAGAACTTGACACCAGAGCTACAGAAGAAATCGGCGTAGGAGCCTCAGAAGAACCCATACCCGATGTTCGATTACTATAAAAAGATCAAGACTAAAGTCAAGACAAAGAGGATGATTTCAACGGCAGGAGAATATGAAAACAACTCACCACCGCATGATAAGGGGTACTTCATCATCCTCTTCCTCCTTGGTCTCGACCAAGGCCACCAGGGCACCCGCTGAAAAAAGAACAAAAGTACTCGGTTCAGGATAAAAACAAGAAAACAAAGGGACAGAGAGTATTAATATGCTCACCTAAGAGCATGCTAGCTACAACTGGAGTACGTGGACGAGTACTTGGCTTGCAAGACTTCTTGGAAGCAGGCAGACTAGATGAAGAACCATCCGTTCGCCCCCTCTTTGAGACACTACGAGGACCTTGAGGGACTAGATGAGGAACATATTCTTCATATACATCAACAAATCCAGAAGAAACCCTAGGAAACACTATGGTGATTAGGAACTTACTGGTTACGAAAGCCCCAGCAAGGTTCTCCCCAAGATTCACCATGGCAGGGAGGACATCAAGAGGGATCGGGTCAACAAAGTTATGCCCAAATTCCTACGAAAAAGAATAAAACAACAAAATAAGGAAAAGCTAAGTAAAAATGGATACAACAAAAGTACAGAAAGTACCCGAACAAAGAGAAAATGACTTACAGCTAGAGGCGGGTTGTTGGCAGAGAACTCAGAGACAGTAAGCAGGACAACGCTTGCTCCTTTCAGCATCTTCTAGAGATGCTCGAGTACCTCCTCATTGGTCAACTCAAGGGCTGGGACCATGCGTGAAGGATCCTCAGCCCCAGAGTACTCGAAGCTAAGGTGCTCTCGCTCCTTCAGAGGCTGAACTCGGCGATGAAGAAAGCTCGAGACAATACCGAAACCGGTCAAACCCTGCTGTTTCAGAATACTGATCCTATCAAGGAATGGCTAGATTGCCTGAACCTCAGCAGTCGTCACAGGGTTCTTATCCCACTGGTCATTAACCAAGGGACTAGATCCAGAGTGGAAAGCAAGAGAAGGGATCAGATTGGTGACATAAAACCAGTCGGCACGCCAATCCCTTATAGAATCAACCAGGTCATAGTCAAACAACTTGCTCTTAAGACCTTGGCGAAATTGAATCCCATAACCACCAAGAACACTGGTGTCTTCGCGGTGGGGTTGGGGTTTCAGGTGAAAGAAGTAACGAAACAGAGAAAGAGAAGGGGGAATTCCAAGGAAAGTTTCACAAAGATGAACAAAGATAGAAAGGTGAAGGACTGCATTAGGAGCAAGATGATTCAGGCAAATCCCAAAGTAGTTGAGAAATTGATGAAGAAAGGTGGAGGCAGGAAGACAAAGTCCAGCACGAATGAAGGAGACGAGAAGAACGATCTCACCAGGACCTGGACCCGATGCTCGCCTAGAATTCTCCTTTCAGCAATGGTCTTGCTCTGGATCAAACCATCGCTGACAAGTTCCTGAAGCTGATCCTCGGTCGTCGTCGGAGCCAGCCAGGACTTCTGGACAGCCCTCATAGCCATGAACTCTTGGTTCTCAATCATGGAGAGTGATGATTCCTCGTCCACGAAGGTTGACTGGGACTTGCTCGCAGCCTTCTTCTTACCCATGTACTAACGGAGGCAAAAAAGCAACTAGGGGAAGAGAAAGCTTGGATGGCGATGCTAAGACGGCGGTGGCAATGGCGACGATGGATGTCTGAGAGCTAGGGTTTCAAGGCAAGAGAAGGGCAGTAAAGAAAAAGAAAATGAAGGGTCTTTAAATAGATTTTACAGCGATAAAAACGGCCCACCAGGCCCGTTAAAGCACCGTGTGAGAACGCAATGGTCTATTTACTAACACAGCTAAAATGACAGAGGGCACAAATTCACACAACGGTACAATTCAATGGGCAGATTTCAGACTTATCCATCCAGCACTACGGCGGAGTTATCAGATTGCTAAAAAAAAACAACCCGTCAGCCATGAAGAAAAGAAGGGCTACCTCACAAGGAACATAAGAACTCGGTTCTTACAGAAAGAACTTAGGAATCTGATGAACAACCAGGACCACAACAGAAAAATAAATGGCAACTCAGAAGACAAGATTCTCTCCATTACAAGCGACTTCAAAAATAGAAGATTACAAATCTTACAAGACCCAACGAACTCGGTACCACGAAAAGCAAAGTAGCAAGGAGGAACCCGGACACAGCTAGGCTCTGGAACGACTACGTGTCCCAAATTGCTACTCAGAAGGACAAACCGCCATCGGCTACACTGTTTTCTTCAAAGGACGAACACAGTGCATCCAAGGCAAAAATTAGCAGCACGGCAGGACAACATGGAGCAGAGAAGGCAGGCAGGCATCTATCTACCCAAGACCGATGTGATGCCAGATATGGTGTTGATATGCACCGGACAGTCTCAGGACTGGCGACGATGATCAACCTAGAACTTGCCAGATGAAGGAACGAAGCCCACATCACAAGACTTCCTCCAACTACCGCCACGTACATCCTGGTACAATGCTGCTGCGGGATTAGCCTACCTCTAATCCCTATCACAAGACTTCCTCCAGCTACGACAAGACATACAGGAACTACAAAACACGCCCGGGGACTGCTCTACTTCACAAACTACCATGTTCATGACCACAAAGGTTTCAATAGAATGTTCAATGGATGAAAACAAGCACTCTAGGAGGGTATTTATAGATGAAAGGAGCGGTGCACATGGACTAGGAGTACCAATAAAATAAGCCTAACAAAGGACACAACGAAAAGACAGGACTCAATAATGGAAGACTCGGGCGAGAGGGAACAGTACTCAAAGACGAGCATATTCGGAAGAATATACCAACATAGTACAACCTGTGAACAAAAGGCATTTACACTCAACCACCACCATACAACTAGATCTGACAACAGTAGACTATTAGAGAATACGCCAAGACTCTGCATCAGAGTTCTTCCTGAACAAAACAACCCGGATATATGCTCGGGGGGCTACAAAAGGAGAGGTATACAGTTCTATCGAACAACTCAGATTCAAGACCCTCCAACTTTTTGTTCCAAATAGCAAGAGGCTCGGGGGCTACACTCAGTGAGTGCACTTTTTTCTTCAAAAAAGCGCACGTCACTCAGAACACTTCTTCAAGACAGACGACTTCAGGGCCACAAGATAAAAAGAACCCGGACATAGCTATATCCGAGCTCTTTTCGACAAAAGAACCCGAACATAGCTAAATCAGAGCTCTTTTCAACAAGGAAGCCGGGGAGCCTTTCAACGAAGAATCAAGAAGATTTCAAGAAAAGACCCTCAGGCTCCTTGTGCCAAACAGCAAGAGGCTCGGGGGCTACATCCAAATAGGGGTACTTTTTCTTCAAAAAAGTACACACCACGTAAAGATCTCACGAAGCGCTACACGGTTTCGCTCAAGAAAGCACTCGGACGATGCTTGTTCCTGCTCGACGAGACTTGAAGGAACAAGACGAGGCTTCCAGAACTCAACCATGAAGTGGTCGGGGGCTTGTCGGTGTGGGACCCATGGGATACCCCACAAGGAAGGGAGAAGACCTAGTCTAATTAGAATTCTTCTCCTATAATCTTAGTAGCAGTATTACTCTGTAATCCTACTAGGAACTCTCATTATAAACCGACTAGGACTCTGGCCTCCTGACTATATAAAGGAGGGCAGGGCTCCTTGGATCGAGAGTTCGAGAGAACGATTGTACGACACAACACTTCACAATCAATCCAACACAAAGGCTAACGCCGACTGGACGTAGGGCTATTACTCGATCAAAGATCGAGGGCCCGAACCAGGATAAATCGACTATCTCTTGCGTTAACCGTCGAGTTCTGCATACGCTGAAGCCCAAACATACTGCCCCGGGGACCCCCGTGGTAGGCTATCGGTGGTCAAACATCGACAGTGTTATTCGGATCTTTAAACTCTTAAAATGTATTTATGTCCTATGTAAAACTTTTTATGCGGTGTTATTCGGCTCTATGAGCTCCAAGCAGTCGTAGTCTTGGTAGGGCAGGCCACAACCATAGGAAGGGCGAGCCACAGAGGATGAGGATGAGCCCTGAGGACGACGTGGGGCCCCCAGGTTTCCGTGATCACGTGGTGGTAGCACACGCAACACGTTGGTAGGCAGTAGTGCTCTGCCGCCATGGCGTCCGCCCAGCGAATTAATCCCGTCCTTGCCGCGCCATCAGCTGTGGCGCGTCACTGCCGCGCCGAGATCGGTGGCGCGGCAGACCTTGCCACATCACCGGTCAGCGCCCCAGTCGTCGCCACGTCAGCCCTCTTGCCATGCCACCATGCATGGTGCGGCACAGGCATTTGGCCGCGCCATGGAAATAGGCGCGGCCAAAAGTGTTAGATTTAAAAATAAAAAGCAGCCGGTGTTAGATTTAGAATTAGTTTACAAAAAGTGTTAAAATTAAAAAAATTCGACCGATGCAGGCCGACCGACCAAGCCTGTGCGTGGCCTCGTCATCGCCGACGACGGTGGTGGCTTAGCTCGGCTGCTAAATCTGGCGGTACGTCACCCTCTTCCTCTCCTCCTTGGTCTCCTAACTCCTCCCCTAGATCCTCTCTCCCTCCACCTTTTCACCTTTGTGCAGGTGATTGGGTGCCATTGGCAAGGACAGCTACTCTCTCAGAGTAGAAGTGGGGATGAGAGGGCGCAGCAAAAGGATAAATGGTGAGACTGTTTTCCACCCTTCCACTTCCATTATATTGTGTAATTCAATTGTGCCGTTAATGTTGAACCATGCTGAACATATGTAGATCGGGTATGCCAGGTTCTAGTATTTTTAGGTTCGGTATTACATGCCAGAACAAGGTTGTGAGATACGTCCTCAGATTTGTGCTCAAGTTACAGACAAATTGTGGTGTGGTGTGCTTAGCAGTTCTATAGGAACATTTGAGTAGTCATCAGAAGTCCCATCAGATGCTGTACCAAAACCCAATTTTGAAGTTGACCTCAGCTTACATGCTGCGCCAAGTGACCCTTAAACATTCCTACAATCCTATGACGCTGTAGCTTGCCAACAATTGATTTATTTGCTCTACATTCTTAGCTAAATACTGCTCCAGTTTTATGTCCTTGAGAATGAACCGTGAACCAATTTTAATATATTGTTGCCATCTACAGCCTTGGGTTCCATCAAGAACACCATGCAATTCTAAGTTATTTTTGAATGCTCTATTGTTATACGGTTTTCCCTAAAAAAGTGTTATGCATGAACTGCTTATTCCGTTAAAATCTTGCTTAGGCGCTACTAACCGTTGCTTGCTTCTTACCGGATGTGGTGCAGGAGAATGACCCGCTTTGCGTCGGAGATCACTTTGCAGCCAGAAAATATGGTTGATCTTCAATCTTAGCCTGTCAAAGACCTGTGGTTTAGGTAAGAGTATAAACGATTTGATGTGTGCCTCTTCCTTTATTCATGGTAATTCTTCGGTTTATTGTCTGCTGATCATGTGCTTTCCTAACTTCAGTTAGGTTTCGATTTGCCCTAACCTGAGCCTTCACGTTGCAGCTCTAGTTCAAACAACTATGCTCCTACTGCTACAAATGTGCACTCTATTTTGTTGCAATGTAGTCTAGATTGCCTGAAATGTTATGTTGGTAATTTCAAATCCTCTACAATTTTTTTAAAAGCTGATTTATTGTGTATGTGCCATCTTCGCATGTCGATCTGGATCCAAATTTTGGATTCTCACTTATTCATACTTACTATGCTGTTTGCTTCTATATAAGATTCAGCATCGGTTTATTGCCTGCTGATCATGTGTTTTCCTAACTTCAGTTAGGTTTCGATTTGCCCTAACTTGAGCCTTCACGTTGCAGCTCTAGTTCAAACAACTATGCTCCTACTGCTACGAATGTGCACTCCATTTTGCTGCAATGTAGAATCTAGATTTCCTAAAATGTTATGTTGGTAATTCCAATTCCTCTGCAATTTCTTTTTTAGAAACCTAATTTACTATGTATGTGGCATCTTCGCATGTCCATCTGGATCCAAATTTTTTATTCTCACTTATTCATACTTACTATGTTATTTGCTTCTATATAAGTTTCAGGACCAATACAATGCTTCATGATGTCGATTACTTTTACCTGTTACCTATTTCTTGAGCCCTTACCTCTTTACAGTTTGTTTTAACAATTGGTAGTTTTTATTGTGATTTTATGAAAAGAAAAGTGCTACATCACCTCAGCAGATTCCATTGTAGCACCAGAAATATCTCTATATTTTAAGATTACCACTAAACTAATCTTGGTTGCTATGCTGTTTGCATGTATATAAGTTGCAGTACCAATGCAGTGCTTCATGGAGTCTTTTGCTTCCGCCTGTTCTAAAAAATAGCTTCTAAAAAGCGATCACGTTAGTCACATAGGCTTCTACTTTACTGCCTATGGTGCGTTTTAAAAAAACGACCACCTTATCAACTTACACGTCCATCTTCCTGTCTGTATTTTACTTGAAAAAAAATACTTCTTTGTACGCCTAATCTGACTAGGAAGCATTAGATGCAACCAAAAATTTGATGTTTGACTGAATATCGATCCATGGTGAGGGTCCTTCGTATAGCCTCATGTGTTTTGCATATATTTCCTTACAAAATTTAGTCAGTCAATATCCATGTTCAGGGTTAGTGGTACATGTGCTGGTGTCTACTCTTTTTGGTTATCTGTATAGTTTTCTCTGAAAATTTGAACTGAATATATATGCCATGCACTACCTCAGTGTGGAGGTACTCATATACCGGATTGGTTCACTCATAGTTCTGTTCTGATGCCCATGGGAATGTTCTGACATGGGATTTATCAAATTCTTTATTTATTTGCATGCTCTGTGTTTTTTTTGGGTACAGCTTAATTTCATTTGATTTGATTTCATCTGTTGTGGTTACACGTTGTTTACGATCCAAACCTAAATCAAGGCACATGCTCAATGAGACGCCGACGCCGACGCGGAGCCTACCTATTCTATGCTACTCTATACAATGTAGGAGTACACTCCTACTCGATCGCCCATGACACGGACGGACGGAGGCGGTTCACCCAGCCAGCTTCCTTGCCGGCTTGGATGCATGATGGCCAGCCAGCCTGCCTGCCTGTGCCTGGCGCTGCTGCCTGCTGCTGCTGCTACCAGAAATAGAGTAATGCGGACCTTTGCTAGATTCCAGTAAGATAGATTTATAAGACGATAAACCCTGAGACTCATACTTTGTTGTATTTATTAGGTCTGGAGTTCACTGGTCCACACAACTCAGAAATCAAATGGTTTGCGTCCCAAAAAAAAGAAACTTTGGTAAGTCTGCAAGAAATGGAATATTGCTCTTCACTGGTCTAGAGTTGTCAAAGAAGCGTTTCTTTTTACAGGTCAAGGGGAAAAATATGTTCATTGTTAAACCTCTGTGATATCTTTAGTTACCTGATCCAAATAGAGCAATGTTGCTTGGAGCCACGGTGTCATAATCTTGTTACATCCTTTCTCCCTCTATTCTTTGCTCTAATTTCAGTTATATTTGACTCACTGCAGTGAAGTTTTAGATAGTTATTCATATTTGGTCTTATCCGTTTGGATCTTCGAATTTGATATTGCTTTGCTGGAAGAAATAGTGAGTTGTGCCTAATTCTCAGAGAGTGCATGTTCTCAAAAGGCAGACACCTGCCAGCTATGCTAAAAATGTTTTCAACATGCTATAAACGGTTGAATAGATTTCCTCCTAAATTAAATGGCGCGAAATAATTTTTGCTACAATTTTGTTGCCTGTAAATGGAGGATGGAGAGAATCAAGCATTTGGAGTGCCATCATCAATCATCAGAATGTAGATGTTCTGAAAAGGTAGACATGTGCCAGCTATGCTAAAAATATTTTCAGCAACCTATGAACAGTTGAATAAAATTCCTCCTAAATTAGATGGCCCCAAATAATTCTTGGCCCGATTATCTTGGCTGCAAATGGATGATGGAGAGAGTTAACTTTCCCTTTAATATAATGTTTATTTACCCTTGTGTTATGCATCATGGTTGCCACAGCAAAACTGAGTTGCTTGTCATTTAGCGTTTCGTCCTCATAGTCAAATTTGAATATATTTGTATTTGCTGCGGGCACTCCCATTTGTTCTCAGGATGCTAGGTATTTCGGTTCTTTGGTCCAAGTCCCTAAGCAGCTTCATCATGTGTTCTAGAGATAAGTACTTTAGTGTTTAACCATACTCTTTGATCCCTAATTGCTAAAATATTCACAACTAACGCTTCCATACCACCTTTGAATTTGCTAAATGTTCACAAAATATTGTTCTATACATACAGCCTTGCTGTCTACAATTTCTTCTTGCTCACCATGTCATCTGAACCTTATATAAAATGAAGCAAATGGCCATGGGTTTCGTTCTTATTGCTCAGCTGTGAAAAGAACTTAGATGTTTCGTTTCTGTGCATGACATATCTACATTAAACTCATTTCCCTAATATTATTTACATGCAAAAATTAAACATATATTTTTTACCGGTGCCTTATACAAAGATTGAACATATATTTTTTACCAGTGCCTTAGCCAAGTGACACGCCGACGTGCGCGAGGGCGCGCGTCATGGACTAGTACACATAATGACATAAATACATCCTCCTAAGACTATCTCCTACAATACAGACCCAAACTAGACAGCCATTCCATAATTTAGGTCACGAACAGTAAATGAGTCACGGACGCAGAAAATGTCTTCTCCAACGGCCTACGCAAGTCCTCCCCAGCTCCCTCTCCTCTCTCTCCGCTCGATCTCTCCCTCTCTTCTCTCCCCCAGGCGACAGCTCCAGATCCGCGCCGCTCCAAGCCGACCGCCACTCCCCCCGGCCGGCGTCGTCGCGCCGCCCATCCTCCTCCCTCTACGCGCGCCCCAGCCTCCTCAACATGGAGCGCGAGCGCGCCACCCGCCGCGCCGACGTTGACGCCTCGAGCTCCCGGTCACCGTCGACGTCATGTGGGAGCGCGCCGAGTTCCTGGATTCCCTCCTCGGACCGCTGGGAGCCGGATCTGGGCTGCGCGGCTGCTCCTCGCCGCGGCCGCTCCTCTCCGCGCTGGTGGCTCCCCGCCGCGGTCCCGCCTAACCGCGCAGGCCGCGCCCCGCCGTGGACCCATCTGGAAGCGCCGGCAGCTCCCCGCCGCAGGCTCGCCTCTCCAAGGTCCAACCACTACGGGCGTCAGACATTTGCGTCGTCTCCCTGGGAGACGCTTATTTGCGTTTCATTTCATGTGGAATGCAAAATGGGTACTCTGTCTGGGTGTGCTGTTGGACCGTGTTTCTGGCTACCCAAAACACTATGTACGCTCCATTTTGAGTCTGGATAACGTTATTGGAGACAGTCTAAGCTGAGGCGTTTTCGCGTTTATAGATGGTGGAAAAAAGAATAAAGCTGTGATGGTAACTTTTGTGCAGTTGCAGGCCGGAGTTTGATGAACATTAATTTCCACTCTGATCTTTCGCCTCTTATATTTAGTGCTCGCGAGCTGGGGACACCATCATCAACCATCTCTGCAGTTCGATTTCATACCAAACACACCAAGAACAAAAAAGCCATGGCCGAACAACGATCGACGATCGCTCTCAAGTCTCAACATGGCCCTCTTTGCCCTCTCTTTCACCCTCCACTTCCAAGCCCAAGGTGAAGGTATGCATACGTCTACACATGTATTTATCTATATATGCATCGATTGCACAGTATACACTCGTTATTATTCGTAAATCGTAACACTGGTGGTGCTGAACTGATGAATGGGTAGGTACGGTAGCAGGCGCGTGGGGACCCACTGCCGGCGGTGAGACCGACAATACGGAGTTCGTGCTGCTGGAGCCCATCCCGGAGCGACGTTTGGCGTGGTGGTGAACGCGACGGATTCGGAAACCCAGATGACCGAGCTGACGTGCTTCGGTGCTTGCAATGCCATTGCTGCCTCAAGAACACCAACCCGCAGGTGTGCCTCACGACGTGCTGCTACCAAATGATCTCCGGATACCCGCAGGTGGTCTCCTGTGGATGCAACCACTGCGTCCCCCCTCTTGTTCAACGTAGTCATCGTCCTCCTCCTCGGACCAACTGAAGCATCGTTACATGTAGAACTGTAGAAGCATCGTTACACAACATACGTGGACCTTCAAGTGGGGTCCAAATAAATCCAAGGCAAATATAATCCATTCAGTTTTGATGTTTGGGTGGTGTTAATCCTTGTGACTGTGTAACGAAGCCTAAATGCTTGGATATTGATATGGGTGCTTGTAAGAGCAATTAATTAAACGTTGGCCAGATGACCCATCAAAACCAGCAGGCAGCACTACAAAATTTCCTACTTCTCCCAAACATCAACAACACCAGATTTGAATCATAGATAGAGAGACAATGTATTAACAACTCATCACGCTTTGGTAGAGACTACAGAGATGTCCTTGCCATGCTTCGACGACTAGAGTTGACACCTATGTAGAGATATAACCAACTAAGTTCAAAGACAAGTTCAGACTGACGATGGCAAGTTCGACAGACAATGTGGATCCCGTCTTCCACTGCCTCTTCCACTGCCGTATTAATAATAATAACCCGAGGTACCTAGCAGCAACGGACAGAATCCTGCATAGTCGTCGCCTGTTATTCGGAAGCAGCACTGCCACCGTGCCGAAGATGCCACCAATTTGGATGTGAGTTTAGCCCTGCAGCTGGATGCAGTAAAAACTTAATTAATTAGTCATTTGCGACAATTTTTTTTATTTTAAAAAGATTAGTTTCAGGGACAAGGCATAATTTAATTATCTGAAGGGTGGAGAACACACGCTATATAGAAACAATAAAAGTTCGATTTTGCGTCAAATTGCATGACAGTATATAACAATGATTTGAAAAATATAAGGTGACAGTATATAACAATGATAAAACAAAATATTACCATTTCATATCCTTCTCGGTGACATAGATGGTGGGTACCCAACATAGGGTTGAACATCTTGGCACTTAGTATTGACCCTCTCAAACGTCATAGTCTTGAAATCAAGTGTGAAACATCCTGATGTGTAGTCTGCCAGGAAAATGTACCGTTGAGGTAGGTTGACAAACGAAGTATAAGCATCAATCGGCAATGGGCATCGGGATTATATTCTTCAGCTGCCACTCATTAGCTATCTTGCCCTCCTTTTGCACACTGGTGTAGTAACACGCGGGCGACCATTTGGCGTAGATATGGTGACTAAACATTCCAAGCATGCCGTTACCTTCCTCCACAATGAGTATAATCCGCTCCTCCTGTTCAGGCAGGAGGTCGACAGTGGAGAACTTCTTCGTGTTCATGTTGAGCTTGACCAACTTATTCTCCAAACGCACTTTTCAGTAGAGACAGTTATATGCATAAGAGGGATAACAAAGCTCTTGGAGAATTTTGTTGGTCTGCTCAACCTTAGGCTATCCCAGCTGGTTGACGCACCGACACTCCAGCTGCCAGAGCCCGACCCTGAAGAGAAGACGGTCACCACTAACTCTTGGTCGCAATGCATCACAATGATCACTCTGAATGATATCTCGTCATCCTCGTCGACGGAAGGGGCAAACCGAACATCATAATGTTTGAGATTTTGTTCGTAGGCTTGGCCGTCAGGTATGGGAGGCAGCAGCAGGTACCGCCGGGACAACGGGTCACAGACCGCGAGGTCCGGCAACACAACCTCCAGGTCGGAGTCGGGGCACAAGCACTCAAGAAGGACACGGCCGTCGTAGATTTCGCAAGGATACCAGCCGTCCCATCTGCCGCGAGGGACGTAGTCGAAGGAGAAGTCGGCGGCGCGGGCTATAGCGCGGCCGGCGGGAGCGCCAGGATGGGGCGCCTCGGCGGGTTCGAAGCTGCAGTCGTCTTCGTTGACGAGGCCGAGGACGAGAGGCGGGTGGAGCGATCGGTAGCGACGGAAGAAGATGGGGTCGGTTATGAGGCGGTGGAAGGAGACGCATGCGGTGGAGACGCGGGCCAGGACCGCAGGGGAGGCGACCCGGACAAGGATCTCCGCCAGGAGATCGTCGGGGAGGGCGGCCGGCTGCCGCGGCGACTCCGTGGCCACGAGGAGGGGGAGGATCGGGCGAACCGGGGACGACATCGCCAGCGCGCCGCCCGCCTCCGGCGGAGGGCGGAATTAGGAAGTCGAGGGTTTCGGGGAGTGAGCTGGATGTGTGTGAGGTGTATTGTTGGGTCCGCGTTCGGCCCATGCTTCCAAGTCACCTTAAAGGACAGAGACCTAGAGTCCTCGGGAAAAACTAAATGCCTGTGTGGCGTTTGTGGCCCAACTATCGTTTTTCAATTGTCGATTGCCGCAAATAACGTGAGAAATTGAAATTTTGAAATCACAAACTTATACTATTATACATAAAGTAGTCTCAACTCCCAACCAGAAATTAGGATAATTTCTATGACCATTAATTAAGGCATCAATCAATTTTTAATAGTGACGTGACATTTAGAATTAAGGAGGCAAGAGAGATAAATAATTTTTTATACAAAAAAAACTATGTAAGAAGATAAAAAGACCACGTAACAATAACAAGATTAAAAAAAAAGATGTGATAGGTACACAATAGGAGAGAGAAGACACACGCTTGGATAAAGTTTTATTTTTGAATGAATCATTCATCGAGAATATGAGTATAGTGTCTATATGACTTGGTAAATACAGAAATTATCTTATAGTTTCTGAGTTGGGACTGTCCTAAATGTGCAAATGAGAGTTTATACCTGATGCATTGTTCTTTTGATTGAAGGGAAAGGAGAATTATATTAAAGCTCGACATAATATAATGTTCAATCTAGGTCCTTCCATTGTCTTTTTTGCTAGTAGTTTTCGTCTATGTAGTCGATGCTCCAGACAAGAGAGCTCTATCAAACATCAAGGCAAGGTGAAGTCCTCATGCTAAATCCGTCAATGAACCCTAAAATATTGGGCATACCAGGAGAACCAATGTTCTAGAATCAGACTGAAGTACATCTAAAACAATGAAAGAACATTGATGGATGAATCATTGAGATAAAACATGTTGTAGATTAAGCATCTCCAGGCCATGATCTGTCTAAGTTGGATACCTGATTTTTGGCTCTGTAGCCATTAGCGATGAAGACGATGACCTAGAGTTACTATCCCTATGGAGAGTGTTTAGGGGAACCTTACTTTTTTGCAAATAGTGACCATAAATTAACCTCTTGCTGATGAAGTTGATGCCAAGAACGGGGACTTGTTATGAACACCATCCAAGTGAACTCCTGGCCGAATATCATATGAAATTACTATAGACTGGCTTGTTTCATATGAATTTTACCAAGAGGTTGAACCCCATGGAAAGTTTTTGTTCGTGTCACTCTCTCTTGTCGAATTTCGGTGACTTTCTGTGGGGGGTCTGACCCCGGGTACCCACGGCGATGCACATAGGCCGCACCAACAGGGACGGTTCAGCCCACAAGATGAAGGCTTGTGGCGCACGGCACTGCCCCGCGCACGCCGCAAGATACCTCGACAGCATCCTGAAGATAGCGTACAATCTGTTAGGATATGCCGAATGTAAGATTCCATGTAAAGCTTATTTGTTACCCGATTAGTTGTAGACCTGATCGGCATGTAACCCTACCCCCCAAGCTATATAAAGCGGGTAGAGGACCTCCTCAAAGGACACGCAATCATATACGATAGCCAATATAAACAGGCAGAACACAAGATTAGGGTGCTACGTCGAGCTAACGGCTTGAACCTGTCTAATCTTGTGTCTCTGTCATCATCTTGCTCCTGTTCACGCGCACCTCTCCGATCAATCTATCATCGTGGGTATCCCCCTCGCTGGATTACCGAGCATATTTAGTCGACACTTTACTACGCTCCATCCAAACGATCAATCATGCGGTTTCCTATGTTTTATCAATCCATATGATTCAAGATGTGATGACATTCTATTCCTACCTTTTCTATTATTGAGTTTCTAGAATTCTGTGTTCCAAAGATGCTCTAATTGAATTTATGTGCTTTTTCTGCGATCCATCCAAATGTTTAATCTTATAGTTTCCTTTAATCTAAAATGTTAGGTCATTCTATTCCTATGTTCTTCCTACTCTCTGTTTTCTAGAATCCCACATTTCAAAGAGTCCATAAAGGTTTGAGGTAGCTATACCAAGAACACCATCAGGGTCAGAGTTCAGGCGTGTGCATCAAGATGCTGCCTCTCGCAATGCCTGTCTAACCGCAGGGCAGATACCCGCCATGTATCGATGAAGCAATGGCATGCTTATTTGGACGTATACACTTGTCGGTAATGGGGAACCACACTAATGGCTTGTTTGGATCCTCTCCTCTAAGCTTTAGAGCTTTAAAACATTTAGAGCATTTTAGCTCATTTTTGAAGTCTAAAACTCTAATGTGAGGTGGGCTCAAGTTTAGAGCTAACTTTAGATCACCTGTTTGGAGACTTTAGCTCTAAAGTTTAGTGCTATAAAGTTTAGAACAGAGGATCCAAACAGGCTCTAAAACATGTCTGCACATGGAAGCCTTACACATGGTGAGCTAGCGTTAGCGAAAAAGTCCATGAGGCCTTCGAAGAGCTAGAATCCTTTTCACGATAACTATAGGCGGATCTATATAGGTCGTAGGGGGTGCGGGCATATCATAAAAACAAAAAAAAAACATACTTATGTGTACTTCTACGCTAAAAAATTATACACTTATGAGATAAATACACTCTCTTGCATTTGCTCTAGCTTTGTCAACAACGATGGTAAGGATCTATGAACGCTAAAACCATATCTACTTATAAAAGTTTTACATGTGGTGAGTTGGCACCGGTGAAAACGGCTGACAGAATCCTTTCCGCGACAAGGATCTAGGTATACATGCAACCTTCAACCTTGTATAGTCGTGCATGCTATTTGTAACGCCGACATATGGGTCCCACAATGGGCCTGTTCGCTTGGAGAAATTCTGTAGGAATTTGGATGGTTTAGAAGAACGGTGAAGGAATTTGTGAAAGAAAAACACTGTTTCAAAAAAAAAAGGAAAACGGATTAAGCTAGGCTTTAAGGGCACGTGAGCCAATGAAGTTCTGGCTTCAACCATGACCCAAGCCACGAATGGGGAAATATCCAAAACCAGATAAACCCCGTGTACCGTCTCCCTCCCTCCCGCGCCCGCGCCTCCACCACTCGCTCTCTCCGCCTCCGTCCACCTACCTCCGCTCCACCATGCCCGCCTCCCTCATTCCCTCGACCTTCCTCCCCCACCACCTGCGCCGCCTCGCTCCCGCCGGTTGCACTACCTCACCCGCAGCCTCCTCCTCGGCCTCCGTCCCAGCGAGCCGCTACGACTTCAAACCCCTCCTGTCCTACCTCTCGTCCCCCTCCGTAGCGGCCTCCCTCACCTCGCCATCCCCACCGGCATCCGTTCCGGCGCCCGAGCACCGCCTTGCCGCGACTTACTCGGCTGTCCCGTCGCACGAGTGGCATGCGTTGCTGCGTGACCTCGCCGCCAGTGACGCGTCCCTGCCGGTGGCCTTCACGCTGCTACCTTTCCTCCACCGTCACCGTCTCTGCTTCCCGCTCGACCTCCTCCTCTCGTCTCTCCTGCACTCGCTCTCCGTGTCCGGCCGCCTTCTCCCGCACTCGCTCCTGCTCTCCTTCCCGCCGTCGCTCTCCGACCCGCCGTCCCCGCTGCTGCTCAACTCCCTCCTCGCGGCCTCCGCCGCGGCCTCGCGCCCCGCCGTGGCGCTCCGGTTGCTCTCGCTGCTCCGCGAGCACGATTTCCTCCCGGACCTCGCGTCCTACTCGCATCTCCTCGCCTCGCTGCTCAACACGCGGGACCCGCCCGACGCCGCGCTGCTCGAGCGCCTCCTCGGTGACCTCAGGGAGTCGCGGCTCGAGCCCGACGCGCCACTCTTCTCGGACCTCATCTCTGCCTTCGCGCGGGCGGCGCTCCCGGACGCCGCGCTCGAGCTCCTCGCCTCCGCGCAGGCAATCGGGCTCACGCCGCGGTCCAACGCTGTCACCGCGCTCATTTCCGCGCTTGGCTCTGCGGGGCGCGTCGCCGAGGCGGAGGCGCTGTTCCTCGAGTTCTTCCTTGCTGGGGAGATCAAGCCGCGGACGCGTGCCTACAACGCGCTGCTCAAAGGGTATGTCAGGATTGGTTCGCTCAAGAATGCAGAGCAAGTTCTCGACGAAATGTCACAATGCGGAGTCGCGCCAGATGAGGCCACTTACAGCTTGCTTGTGGACGCGTACACAAGGGCTGGGAGGTGGGAAAGTGCGAGGATACTGCTGAAGGAGATGGAGGCTGATGGAGTTAAACCAAGCTCGTATGTGTTCAGTCGGATCCTTGCAGGATTCCGTGACAGGGGGGATTGGCAAAAGGCATTTGCAGTGCTCCGAGAGATGCAGGCTAGTGGAGTAAGGCCAGATCGGCATTTCTACAACGTCATGATAGATACATTTGGGAAGTACAACTGCCTTGGGCATGCTATGGATGCCTTTGACAGAATGCGAGAAGAAGGGATTGAGCCGGATGTTGTCACATGGAATACTCTCATTGATGCACATTGTAAAGGAGGGCGGCATGACCGTGCTATGGAGCTTTTTGAGGAGATACGTGAAAGCAATTGCCCACCAGGCACGACCACATACAACATCATGATAAATTTACTCGGAGAGCAAGAACGTTGGGAGGGTGTGGAAGCAATGCTATCAGAGATGAAGGAGCAGGGACTGGTACCCAATATTATTACATATACTACTCTCGTGGATGTGTATGGAAGGTCTGGTAGATACAAGGAGGCAATTGATTGCATTGAAGCGATGAAAGCTGATGGCCTCAAGCCATCGCCTACTATGTACCATGCCTTAGTCAATGCATATGCTCAAAGGGTAAGAAAATCTTATATTATGACATATTTTTCAACTATAGTTACCAACGAATATCCCGTACCTACACCTGGTTATGACCAGATAACCCACCCCGAAAGCCTTGATGCAGAATTGGTTAGCTGTTATACTACTTTTGAGATTTACTTCATAATACCCAGTTCAACAATTGACCTGCACAATCTAATTACAGGTGGAATCTATATGTTCTGGCTTTGGTATCTACCTAGTTGGTTTCTAAAGTTTTTGCATAATATGATTGCTTGCTTAGTTGAGTACACAAATCAGGGCTGTAGTGTTGATACATTTCAGCCAGATTAAGTAAATTTATCTTATTCAAAATAAAATTTTGGTTCTCACTGTCCATGCATGATTATCTACAGGGTTTAGCAGACCATGCATTAAATGTGGTCAAGGCTATGAAAGCAGATGGCCTGGAGGTTAGCATCTTAGTGTTGAATTCGTTGATTAATGCTTTTGGTGAAGATAGAAGGGTTGTTGAAGCCTTCTCTGTGCTGCAGTTCATGAAGGAGAATGTGAGTCTTGTTTTTCTCATTTTCTTATTTTGATCTGCTTCACACACTCATGTTACTTGTCGACGGTCATTCTGTTTGATCATACTGTCTTTGGCAATTCGTCTGTGTGTAATGGAAGTCTGATATGTTCTGCATTTCATATTGCAGGGTTTGAGGCCTGATGTTATAACATACACAACATTGATGAAAGCTTTAATACGTGTTGAGCAGTTTGATAAGGTAAGCACAAACTCTTGTGTTTCTCCTTTCTCCTTGCCACGATAAAGTAGACACACCTCAGATCAAAATCTTACCTGCTAACTTTACATGCTATCGAATCCATTAGATCTAATAAATCTGATCCCATTTGATAATCTAGCTTTTGTTCTTCTCAGATAATTAGAGTAGAAGCTACTGCTTTTTATATCTTCTAAACCAATTAGTTATCTTTATATATTAAAAATCTGAAGGGCGGGCCTGGTGCAAGCGGTAGAGTCTTACCGCCTGTGACCGGAAGGTCCCAGGTTCGAGTCGCGGTCTCCTCGCATTGCACAGGCGAGGGTAAGGCTTGCCACTTACACCCTTCCCCAGACCCCGCACAGAGCGGGAGCTCTCTGCACTGGGTACGCCCTTTTTTATATATTAAAAATCTATAGTTCCTGGACGATTTATATAGCCGTAAAACTGCAAGCTCCAGTGGTGGAATAGACATGGCCTGAATTCTGATCCTTGCGGTTTTGCCTATGATTTAACAGGTTCCTGTTATCTATGAAGAAATGATCACATCAGGATGTGCCCCTGATCGAAAAGCTAGAGCAATGCTGCGGTCAGCTTTAAGATACATGAAACACATGAGGGTTGCATAGGAAATTAGACACAATTACTGATACCACCTGATGGAATCATAAACCTTCTCCTGATCTTATAAAACATTTCAACAGAAGGTTAGTACTGGTCTGATGCTTGTACATTGCTGTATACTCCCTCCGTCCCTAAATAACTGTCATTTTCGCTTCCCGAGAAACAACTTTGACTAGATATATAAAAAAATATTAATATTTATGGTACAAAAGTAATATTATTGGATAGATCGTTGAATCTATTTTCATAATAAATTTATTTCAAGATACAAATGTTGCACGCATTTCCTATAAATCTAGTCAAACTTACAGCACGGAAACCAAAAGCGACAGTTATTTAGGGACGGAGGGAGTATGTTTTCAAGTTTATTGGATAAATAAATGTTTTTTTTGGCTAAGATGTATTATTCATCAGGTGAAGCACAACATACCGACTGCCCTGACGGCCACGCTCTGCTTTTGCGCAAGATGACAAAATCAACAATGTCTTCATTTTGTCTTCCTAATCACCTAGGGGAAGGCGAAGACATACATCTGGATCAGTGGAAGGAGATTAAATACGTGACACCAAGAAGTGAGGATCTTGGTATAGTACACAAATACAGAGTCAGTCCAAACCTCAAAATCTGAGTTGGAAGCTTGGAATTGACATTGGTTTATAACTCAATTCCAGTATTTTGCTGAGAATTAATTGTAACCTGGAATTACAATTCCAGCTTTTCCAAATTGTATTTAGACGTAGACATTTCTAGAATTTGTCTAGGGCAATACCAAGGAAATGTATTACATTTTTATTGCCTAAAGAAACAAACACACTATTGGCTTTGCCCTTATCATATACAATTTCACTTAGATGACGTGGAAGTAATAAAAAAGAGCACCAATATTCTAACATTACACAAGGTAACTAGGAACACATTGTGTTTGTTCTCAGGAACATCAGAACTTAAGGAGGCACGGTGTGGTACACACATAGTGATTACACAAAAACAGCTCTAGCAAACTAAATTAGGGCACTGGACATGACAAATAAACATTAAGCAGTGGTACATATATTGAGTAAACACACAGATTGATACATTGCAGTGAAGAGTTGGAAGTTATGGAACAAACTTCCAAGTTTAAACAATGCTAGCAATCCTAAGAATAGATGGCATAAGGATAGAAACTGTCTGAGCCTCACTTCTTCCCAATCTCCATCAACAACCAATCCTTCCTCATGTCCATTGGAAGTACTGTAAGACATTCAAACTTACGATCACTGCTTGTGAGGATACGATAGGCCCTTAGCAAGTCATCACGTGCTAGGTTGGGTATTGCTTGTAGTGTTGCAAAGATTTCCTTAGGGGATGCACTGTTTGGCTCATCTAGAGTCTCATTTGACTTCATAGATATTTGAAACGAATTTTTGATGTCACCAGACAAGTAAAAAAAAGCATCATTTGTTCTGAACCTCTTCCTCCTGCCTTGTTTGTTTGATTGAGTCATTAAGGGTGGCCCAGGACGGTATTGACTGCTAGGTCCAGATGTTGAAGGTGAACTTGGAGTATGGTCCCGGACATCTTCGGCACCCTTCATTTCCAACTCTTGGCCATTCTCAGCACCTGCACCTGCACTGACATCTTCACTTGTGGCAGAAGGATCTCTGGAGAATATTAGGCTTATTGCACCCCAGTTCTTGATAACTTTATGCTGATAGCAAGCAGCAGCTTTGTTTTTCTGCAAAATAACCATCAAACTGAACCATAAGCCCAAACATATTTCAGTACAAATTAACAAAAGCGAATGCATTTGCCCCACCTCTATGTATCTGCTCCAAGCATCCTCATTGTGAATCACAAGCTTGTTCCTATCCTGATCCCACTCAAATCCATCATGAGCGAGTATTCTGCCAAGTACATTGCAGTGCTTGTCGAACGTCTTGCATCTTGACATCACATGGTCCTTTGTGATGTCCACGTTGCACTTCTCCCGCACATTCCTCACCGCTGCAGTGTATACATGTGGCTTCCACCCAGTTGCTGTGTGGTCCCCATTGTTGTGATGCTCAACAAGAGGAGCACCTGATCCATATCATCCATCCAAGTAAGATAGCCCCTATACTTCTTCCCATTACTTGATACCAGATCTGTAGCACTAAAATCAGGCAAGCAGCACATTAGACTGTCCATTATGCTAAAGCCTGATTTATAAGATTTGGATGCTACAGGTGAATCATGATAGGGTATTTGGCACATCGGATGGGAGAAAGGATAATCCAGATGATTAATTCACAAAATTGCGTCTGATACCAGCAATAAGCAGTTGAGATGTTGCAATGAACCTTATGGTCTTACACCTCTTTATCTGGCCTCGCTGCGAGGCGCTGCTTATACCAGGAGTTCAGGACAGCATCCTGCAAGAACGAACGTTTCAGTAATCCCAATAATAAACAATGCGGGCCTGCGGCGAAGGAGCAAAGCATCGAGCAAGGCAGAGTCGGTCGCGTATACATCTGCTGGTAGGGGGTGGGGTGGGGTGGGGGCAGGGTCTGTATTCTGGAAGCTGGATGTAGAAACCCAGCTACAGGGATTAGCAGGAGCTGGAGGCCGGCGGGTGGTGACGACGGCGGCAAAGATGGACCTGTTCACCACCTCCCAGGTAGGGTTAGGGCAGGAGAAAGAGGATTCGCAGGAAGAGTGGAGCGGAGGGTTGAGGAGAGGGCGAGTCAGAATAACACGGGAGACGATTGGATCGCCGGTGAGGAGGATGAAGAGGGTGGTGGAGATTCACCTGTGGCCGCACCCCGCAGGCCGCTAGCGGGGGAGACGAGACGAGGAGGAGCGGCGCCGCGGAGGCCTGAATTAGTCAATTCCGGCCGCGTTTAGTTCCGCCGAATTGGCGCCGGCAGGAACACTGTACCGGCACTAATTAGCCGAAGTAGCTACAGTGTCGTTTTGTTTTTAGTTGGTAATAATTGTCTGATTGTTGACTAATTAGGCTCAAAACGTTCGTCTCGCAAAGTACAACTAAACTGTGCAATTAGTTTTTGATTTCGTTAACATTTAGTACTCCATGCATGTACCGCAAGTTTAGTATGACGGGGAATTTTTTTTTTTGCATAGTGCCAAATTCTAAAAATTGGGGGAACTAAACAACCCCAAAGGATTCCAGGTTGGTGGATTTGGAATTGAGGTCACCTCATGAACATGCTTGTCAAATATATACCTCACATATAGTTTTCAAAGTTCGCAAAACGAAAAGTTTAAACATCGTTCGTCCATACGCATCACTACAAAGCAAAATACAGTGTTCATGCCTAACACTCGTCCATCGTATCAGTATCAGTCATCGGCCATCATTCTTTATCCGCACTGTGTTTTTCGAGATAGAAGTATCCAAAGATGATGTGAGGCTCACTCGCAAAACAACTCATCGATAGCACCTTAATTACAAAATAGCACCTTAATTACAAGAAGGTACTCCGTGGAATTTACTAAAACTAGCGTGGTTGCCCACGCGAAGGTGGGGAAAAAAATGGGTAAATTTTTTATTGGGCTGACAGTGTTTCTTTTTTTGGGGAAAAAAAACTATCAGGCGGAGGATGAACAGTAACACGCCTGGTACTGTTGATCTACAGGGTTCTGAGTCTAGGGAAATGCCGGATGAACAGTGCGCGATGATGTGAAAGGTCTCAAATTTAAAGCTCTTATTGGCGTGGGTGCCCACGCTTCGCGTGGGAAGGAGGTGGGAAAAAAATAGAATTTTTTTATCGGGCTGACACTGTTCCTTTTCGGGAAAAAAACTGGTCGGAACAGAACGCGCCTGGTACTGTTGATCTGCAGTGTTCTGGGTCTGTGAAAACGCTGGATGAACAGTGCACGATGATGTGAAAGGCCTCAAATTTAAAGTTCTTACTAGCGTGGGTGCCCACGCTTTGCGTGGGAAGGAGGTGGGAAAAAAAAATGGGCAAATTTTTTAGCGGGCTGACACTGTTCCTTTTTTTTGGGAAAAAACCTTATCGGACGCTGGAGTAACAGTAACGCGCCTGGTACTGTTGATGTACAGGGTTCTGAGTATGTGGAAACGCCGGATGAACAGTGCATGATGATGTGAAAGGCCTCAAATTTAAAGTTCTTATATAGATATAGATATCAAAATCAATATTTGGCAATAGCAAGAATTAAGATAGGGATAGGGCATCTGGGTTACCCGTTTAATTGGGGTTTCTAAATTTGATACCCAATTTTTTTCTTCAGAAAATGGCACGTGATATTTTGGGTACCTAATTTTTTTTATTTGGGTATTCCCATACTACCTAAAACCTTGAAAATCATAAAAAATCGGAAGATATAGAATTATAGCCGCAAAGTTAAGCAATATAAACAACAACTTAAATAGCATTTTTAGGACAAAAATAGAATCATTACACCATAGATCAGTAGGCTATAATTACATCACTGTTAGCATTAGATAATAGCACAAATGCTAAATAGCATATAATCTTTCTCTATTTCATGTAAATTGGGTAATCGTTACCGGGGCCTAATAGCCGAATTACCCAAACTAAAATCATGTTTCTAAATTTACTGTCCAAAATAGTGATAGGGTATTTTGGGTTTTGGTATTTCGGAGTCGGGTTTAGATAACTCGGGTTTGCATTTCGGGTTTCGGGTTTTATGCCCATTCCTACTTATGTTTAGCATTAGTTCCGCTCACAAAACCCTAAGTCACCTAACTCACCATAAACCCTGGGTATGAAGCGAAACACCCACAACACTCCCCAGGACATAGCAGTCTAGCACCAACATGCATGAACACCCCGCCACAAAACTCCTCCCTTAAAGCCCTAAGAAACCCCACTTAGCCCAAACTGTCATGCTTCCATGGACTATTTTGCGTGTCATCTAGACTGCCCATCAACACTGGAGACTTAGATCAAACTGTAAATGCCACAACCTAATTGCCATGGCGGACTATCCACTAGCACCCAGTGGTGGAGCTCGTTAATTTTAATGACTAGGGCCACTGTCAAAACATATACATTGCCCCGCCGGGTCCAAATACCATCTACAGCATCTCCAAGACACTCTCTATATCCTTATTAAATGCTAGGAATAGAGATTTTGGTGAAAAACTATCCTTCAACAGCTTCTCTAAATGGTTATCCAAATATAGCCATCTCATATTCTGGATTTTTCGGTAGCCAAAACTAGAAGACGAGAACAGGGAATTACTGATCCTCAGCAGGACTCTTCTATTGCAAATTTGAAATGAGCAAATAACAGCAGTCAGGAGGTAATCTTCTCATCTTGTGCTACCTGCCTCTGGCCAGCTTCTGGTGGGTGGTGGCTACCCGCCTACCCCTAGGAGGCAGACACACAGTAGCTCGTGTGCGCGTGGCCATGGCAGCGTGCCGGTGTTGGTGAGTGGCGGACTGGAGAAGGTAAGAGTCAGGGGCGGCGGGGTGGAGGACTGGCAGGGTGGACGACGACATCCGAAGAGAAGCTGAAACGGGGAGTCGGGGTCTCGGGGAGTCTAGGGACGGGCGCTGTGTGCTCTGGCTTGAACGACCCTGCCTTCTCTTCACTCTTTGCTGGGCTGTATTCTCCTACAAGATTTGGCCCAACGCCCAGAGCCAGCCCAGTAAACTACATATACTAAAGGGGGATTTTGGGCCACACCTAGGCTGTGGCCCTAGGCCCAAATCCGAGCACGTGATGGATTATCAGTTCACATGCAGTAGAGCCACCAACCTTTGCATCCCTGCTTCGGCGGATTGTCCCTCAACACATGACAAACTATTCGTAGGCTTTCTCTCTCTAGCCCAGAGTGGTATGTTTTTGGGCACACACTGGCGGACTATCCATTGACACATGACGGACGATCTGTGAAGACCAATTTAGACCAAAATCACACAACCATGCTTAGACAAAACTGTCTGACCCTCTCAATAAAGTGTGCGTGAGAGCACTGTTTGCACACACATATTTTACAATGAACATGCTGGTTGATCATAATGCACGTACATCTTTCACGTCCTCATAAATTATGTACCTTAGCCCACCCATCCCAAATCTATCTAAGGAGTCTCAGTGTTATCTACACCGGTGAAGCTCAACCTCAGAGAATCCTAAGGCGCGTGAAGAATAGCATGGCCATCCTCAAGCCTACTGGGAAGAAGCCCCAGTCTCGGAGAAGGTTGTGTATGTGCATCCTACTTCGTCTCCAGCGCGCATCGAAGGCACTTAGAATTCTCGAGAAGGCCACGCCAAAAGCATACGAGAGTCTTGAAAACTGAGACATAAACCCCACTGAGATTGCCCTTATGGCATGTCCATTTGTGAATGAATTGTGTTGCCGTGTTGCACGATTCTTCACTAACATGTTACCGGAATTTGCTCTTCCCAACTTCAGGGCAAATATTTGATTCTGCCTTATCCCAAGTGCCTGACTGCCTAATGAAGTTCTCTTGTGCCAATAAAATCGCTAATGAGATGTGTGGGTGCGGGCCGTGCGGCCGGCAGGCCCAGAAACGATAATGATTGACGATCGATCTTGGAAGGTCGAGCCGCAATCAATCAATGAAAGTCCGTAACAGAATCATGGACGACGACGTACCCCAACAGACACGAACCGCGGCGGCGTCGGCATGCATGCTAAAAGGATTTTGGCATCGCCGCATTGGAGGAGGGAACATATGCGAAACGTCCGCCGCTGGAGATCTGCGACAGGAAGACCATGGCCGCGGATCAGGGGAACGTCGTCGTCGTCGGCTGCCTCGGGGGCGAGGCCGATCGCATCAGCGACCTGCCCGATCACCTCCTCCACCGCATCCTGATCTGCCTTCCGAGCACCGACGACGCGGCGCGCACCAGCGTCCTCTCCCGTCGCTGGCGCGGCGACTGGACCCACCTCCCCGAGCTCGCCCTCCGCTACTGCAGCCCCGAGCGCGTGGACGCCGCCCTGGCCGCGTGGTCCGCTCCGGTCCTCCACCGCCTCGAGATCGCTTTGCCGTCTGGCTCGCGCCATGTCACGTCGGACCACGTCTGTTCGTGGCTGCGATTCGCCTCGGAGCGCCTAGCTGGCGAGCTCCGCCTCTCGCTGTCATGGCACGAGGAGGTGATCGTGCTTCCCGTACGCGGGAGGTTTACGGCCATCAGCTTAGCATCCGCGGGGGACTATATTCCTCACCTGCGCCCCGCTGGCGGCGTTTTCACGGCGCTGGCCGCCCTGACGATAAAGCGCGCCCGCATGGAGGGCCGCGAACTGGAAGAAGTCGTGTCCTCAGTCCTCACGCTGCCCACGCTTGAAGGACATCATCCTGCTGAGCAGACATCATATCCTCTCCATACGATCGGACTCACTTGAGAAGCTACGGATTGCCATTGCGGCCATCCTGCAGCTGAAGGGCGGTCGTCGGCTCCAACTCTAAGTTGCCACCCGGGAGCTCCAGGTGTTGTGCTGGAGGGAATTCTACGATCCCAGGCGTCACCAACTGGTGGAGGCCGGGCGCCATCTCAAACGGCTGGAGCTAACTGATCGGTCTTTGGCGCTGTTGGGTCGTTTCGACGCCGTGGATGAATTGGACCTGGATATATTTCTTTCACAGGTGTGCCTAGCCTATGTGTATGAATTAATTAGTTATTATACCTGAATATCAGCATTTGATGCTGACAAGTGACAACTCGATCATGTCCACTGGTTTTCAGGGTGCAGAAGAATACAGGAGAATTCTTCTTGAGGACAACAGCAAAATTAGGTGCGAGGCTTTGGTGGTAACATTTTCGTCCATGTTTCATGACTTCCAACCAATAATACTACATCTTCTCCGGAAATGTCTTGGTATAAGAAAACTTGTGGTGCGACTGAGTAGTGATCTCGTGGTAAGTACATCTAATTTACTTATACTAGTATTTTTTTTTCTATATATAAAGAACTTATGTTTTATGCAAGCTTTATATTAGATTGATAATAATGCAAATCGTCAATTAATAGTACACCCTTTAATGTTGGCTATAGAAGCTCTACTTCTACCTCTAGGACTATACTCTCATGAGATAATTGCATATATGGCTGTGCTCTCTTCTGCTGGCCGCTGTCGCTGCCACCGCCGCCTTGCACCGGTGAACTGAAGGTGCTGTGTATGGCTGGCTGCTGCTGCAGTTGCAGCAGTAGCACTACTGTGCACATACATCCTCTAGCAATGGGCATGTATCATGCAAATATATGTTACTAAAATTTGATTAATCGCTCCTATATAGCTTCAATAGTTGTTCTGGATATGATATATAGCTAGATGGGGGCATCTTAAATATATTTTTTGGGTTCTTTTCAGCCTTATCAATGCGAGTTGTCAAGCTGCCCATGCGACTTGGCGCACAATCATTTGATCACAAATGGTATCGTGTTGGATTCACTCCAAGAAGTAGTAGTAGAGGGAGGCCGAGATGCAAATCAAATCATGAAACTTGTGGGTTTGTTGTGCCGATGCAGTGAAACATTTTAGAAAAAAGTGCACATTACTATATCGGCAGGTAATACACAGAGCAGCTGGTATAAGCATAGAAAGATCGATATGCTGCTTGCTGGTGAGCCAAACAACAAAGTTGAAGTCACCATACGTTAGTTCCATGTAAGGACTTATGTAGGTTTACCTGTGAAGCAGTGAACAACTGGGGTGGTGTTACTGTTGACATTCTTTATATGGCAAATGCCATGAAATTCTCGTCATCCACAAATCTGTATTGCGTCTTAGTCACCCTAATCCAACTCTATCTTCGCACACAAACGGTTGTAGACTTGTGTGTCAAACTCTTGAAGAGTGGCAACCTAGTCCAAGTACATTGTGCACCTCTTTGAATCCTTTGTATATGTTCTGACCCTTAGAAGATCGAGATCAACTGGCAAAGGCAGTGAAGACAAAGGAAGGCATGACATTGGTCCATCTCAATGCCCCTAGCACGCTGCCTAACAATAGCAGCTTCAATTTCCTCAACACCCTTTAACATTGAAATTATGTTTAGCCATCTCCTAATTGCAGTGGACAAACCTCACTTAGAACAAATAGTATGGAGAAAGGTGCCCAACTTCTCCTGCTAAGCTCCACTAGGCCCTACTCTCAAATCCATTGGAAGGGTGTTGCCTTGCAATGACCTTTGCATGGTGGATCGCTTGCGCGGTGGAGCGATGGGGAGCGGGGCTTGCAGAGGCGTCGACGTACAATGGGGTAGGCTACACCCTCGCACGATATCGATGCATCCATTTCTCTCCCCCACCCCTTTCTCTTTATTTGGTTTTTTATCCAAATTTTTTTTCTAAAATGTTAAACTTTTTGGTAATTAAGTTATTCAAATATGTATTTTTTTAGATGTTATTTTAACAACTTTTCTAGAAAAGAATTTTTTCATAGATTTTGTTCATTAACTTTTTAGTAGTTTTGAATATATAACTCGTTTTGGTAAAGTTGTTCTTATAGCCTTTAAAAAATGTATTTTGTATCTTGTATATCTGGTATTTTTTTTGCGTCTAATCTTCGTAAGGCAAACTTTGCTACAGGATATGAAAAGTGATGTTGTGTGGCCAGAAGACACTAAAAAATACAATTAGCTGGTGGACATTCTGGTTCATGACAAAATTGTTCATGGACATTGCTTTGATTAAAATAAAGTTTTCAAGCTAAGTAGGAGAGAGAAAGATGATGAAATGTCATTTTTGCCCATGGCCCTTTCTTCTTCCTCGCATCCTCATCGATCTTCTCACTCCACAGCCAACCACTTCAGCTTGCTCGAGTGTGGAATGGAGACATGATCCAATGTGCTCCACAGCCGAGAGGCATACGCTGTTGCCTCCATCTCGCACGCTTGACCACCTCGACTCATCTATGCCACCTCCTGCATCACCATAATCAAACTTCTCTCTCATAGGCAGATCTCACGGACCATAAGTAGAGCGGACCATGTGCTCCATCGTCGACCACCTCTCCTTCCCACATGGGTGCTATCGCCGGCTACATGCATGTGCTCCCCCACCATGGCTATGCACTTGGCATCCCCACCTGGGCCATGCCCAAAGGCCACTCACCGTTGATTTGAGTCACCCCACCATTGATTTTATTCACCTCATGCTGATCCAAGCCACCTCACCATTGATTCGAGCAGCCTTGTCCATAGTGAGGGTTACAAGACCTCTCAGCCATGGTGGCCTTAGTCTGCCCCATGAGGGAAGAGGGGAGATTGGCCATGGCAGTGCTGGCGTGGTGAGAGAGGAGGGAAAAGTTGGGCCATGGTGGAGCTGACGCAATGAGGGAGGAGGAGAGCTTGGTCGTAGTAGTCCTAGCTCGACAAGGGAGGATGGGATCACACTCTAGACAGGAGCTCGGCCTTGGTGTAGCGAGGGAGGAGGGAGCTCAGCCATGCGGTAGCTTTGGTTGTGGCATGGTGGGGCATGATATCGGCCTTGGCGACCATGACGGAGGACGGGAGGAAGGAAGCTTAGCCTTGGCCACGTGGAGGGAGGAGGAGGCGGAAAGGCCCAGGGCAAAATTGACTTTCCTCATCTTTCTCTTTCCTTAGCCAAAAAACATTATTTTTATTAAAGTGGTGTCCATGAGAAAATTTGTCACGAGCCAAAGTGTCGGTGTTTTGTAAACCAGACTAGTAAACTTATACGATTGCCGCGCTGCTCTAGGAAAACGATGGTAGCATCCAATAGACACGAGGATTTATACCGGTTCAGGCCGGAGCCCTACGTCCAGTCTCAGAGATGATTGAGTGTGTGTTCCTTGCTTGAATGCTCTGAAGTTCTTACAATGGGGGGTGCAAGAAAGGTGGAAGAGATGGAAGAACCTATGCTAGGCGAAGGGCTACCCAAAGAGAAGCTCTAGGAGCCCTACTACAATGGTGAATGAATGGAATGGTAGAGGATTCCGAATCATGTTACCCTGGCGGTCCTTATATAGAGTTCGGGGCCAGGGCTCATACAAAGAGGAGGTTCTCCCAACCGAAGGGTCGAGAGCCTGAGATAGGGCCTAGCTAACTTGGCTTGCAAGCTATGCTACCTTCTAGTGCACGTCTGATCGTAGCTATTGTCATGGTCTTCTGGCCATGTTGCGGCAGGATGTGATGTGGTGCTATTGTGATGGCCGTGGCGGCACTGTAACCTCGATGGTAGTTCGTCAGCCGTCCTGTGCAATGCGGTGTCCGTCGTGGCCTTCGTCATCGTCCCTTGGTTCCTAGGGGCGTCATACCCGAAGTAGGTAGCTGCCTTGGGTCGTCATTCGCTTGGTCGCTTCACGGGGCCGAGGGCTACGACCCCGATCTTCGGGGTCGAGGCACTCTGCCGGTCTGGATGGCCCTTTTATCGAGTCCCTTGTCATGGATCCCATCCCATAGTGGGTGGGATCGTACAAGCATCTAGTCGGTCCATATTGCCAACGTGGTGTGGTGTTGTCTCATCGGTGCGGTATGGCACATGGATGGTGTGTGACCGGGCCGAGGTGACTTTTGTCCCCTCGGTCTTTGCGGGGTTAGTGCGACATGCTTGCTCTTGTCAGAGTAGGCGCGCCTAGCTGCACTTGACCTCCCCCCATCCCTCCCAGGGGCCGTGACGGGGAGAGGTCATGCGTCTTGCGAGCACTGTGTGCTAAGGCAGATGGAAGGGGTCGGGGATGACTCCGGCCTTGGCGCCTTGCCCGCTCCGCTCGGCTTCCGCTGGGCCTCAATCGTTCGGGCCTTTGTTAGCCATTGTGTTGCGGGCCGCGTGGCCAGCTAACTAATCGGTGCCTTGAGACATCCCGGGGTTACAACCCCGACACAAAGTATCCACCAGCCAATTGTATCCTTTTTGCATGTCCGCTAGCCACACGACATCACTTTCACTGTCCTGTTGCAATATTTTTCCCTTTTAAAAAAGTTTAGCATAAACTTTTCATGAAAACAATTTTTTGGTGGGGTGTATGTGAGAGGAGGGTTGTTTGAGTGGACTAGGAGGGTAATTCAATTGTTTCATTTTACGATCCGATGTCATGTGTAGAGATAGGTCCTAGCCCATGTGTATGGACTAGTAAGGCCTGAGGGTACTTCCCCCATTCTTTCCTTCCTCCCCCTTTGGATCCATAGCTTATCCCTTTGCAAGCCACCTCTCTTGTCTTCTTTCCCCCTCTCAAAACATAGAAAGACAGATCTAGGGTGGGAGCGAGGTGGACTACGCCTCATAGCGGCTGCTGGATCAGAGTAGCATGGATTATGTCTCATCGAAGAGCATCTGTTGATTACTAGTGAGCTCCCTACCCCTTCCTTCATTCCCCACTTCTGCCCTGTACCAAATCAGATTTGTGCTTTTTTAGGAGACCTACTTTGGGTATGGAAAGTAGGCAAGGATAAATCATGGTGGCTAAAGGCAGGAAGTAGGCAAGGAAAGTCGACGCAAAACCCTAGTTCTACCTCGTTGATCCTTAGGATACCTCCATAATCGCACTTACCTTTCCGGATCTTGCAATAGATTCATCTCGCTACAACCGGTCTTGAAGCCAACACCTCATGTCAGCTAATCAATCGGTATTAATTCCTTTCCTAAAATGTTTCGATAGAAAATTTTGGGTGATTTTTAATGGAGACTGTCAGAAAAATCATCAGAACATGGTGGTTGCATTTTAGAGCAAAAATTTAATGGGTTTTCTTTCTAGATATCTTACAACTGCTTGGGGATTTTTGTCAGAAAGTTGAACTCTAGGATTGGGGAGGAAGGTGACTCCAAAAAAGGAGTCGTCCCTACGACTGAGGACAAGGTGCAAAGAGCTCGGAGCCATGCTTATGATTATTTCCAGGCAGTGGATAGAGCTATGAGGCAGCAAAGCATCACTGTGTAGTGGAAGATGAGCAAGTCAATAGGTCACAGGAACATCAAATCAACTGCCTAGCAACACCTGGTTATGATAGCACTGTAGTAGATCCAGTTTCAGGAATAGTTGCAGATAGAGAGGAGAGTTGTGCAGAAGCATAAAAAATAGGCAGTGAATGGCCATTTTAGAGCAGGAAGAAGGAAGGAGCAGCCAAGACAGTAGTAGCAAATGATGGGAACCGAAGGCGCCAACTGCCTCTAGAAATCTGATTTGTAAAGGCAGAAAACTAGAGGCGTCGACTGCCTCTATAGCACAATTCTGTAGTAGTGTTTGAAACCCCGGTTAGAGGGGTACAAACAGCCCCGGTTAGAGGATGATGATGAGTGGCTAAGCAACCAAGAACCTCTAATTGACCCTCTAAATTTAGTGGCTTTTCCTACCAACAATGAGGGGTGCAAATATGATGGTACACAACTAAACAGTCAAAGAAATGAGGCTAATGCTATGAGAGATGATATTGTGAGGAGGATGTGGGTAGATTATGAAAGAAATTGGTGGCGAAGAAGATGAGGACAATTGTTTAGTTGATAAGCCATATTTATGTATTGATGCTTCTGTGAGAGATGAAAATATTCATATTTATGTTGTCGTATTTTGTAGCAATCATTGTAACAATATAGACATGCAAGTTTCTAAGTCAGATACTTATGTCCTTTGAGTTCTTCTTGATACCAAGTTTTCATATTTTATTTTCATCACATAATTCATTTTGTAGCTCTCATAATTGTTCTTTTCATCTCAGATTCGATGACACAGAGCAAAATGGACCTCTGAATATGAAAATGGGCTAGTTGATATACTTAATAAGTATAGAGCTTCTCATTATCATGGGCAAAATGGTTGGTGTACAGAAGGATGGAATAGAATTGTGAAGGACTTCAATGATAACTTCCCTGAAGCAATGTTCAGTAAATCTAAGACTCAAGGCAAAGAGGCTCAACTGCGATTACAGAGCAATCAAAAGCATCCGCAAGCGAAGTGGCATCTCTTGGAATAGTGATGCATCAATAATTAACACATCATCTGAGATTTTGAATGAGATAATACAAGTAAGTTGAATTAATGCAATTAATTTAGAAGTTGTTGTATGTGTGCATACTAAAAATAAATACTATAGTGTACAGCTTGTATGATGAATTCAAAAATAGTTGCATTGATCTTACACACCATTTGTTAAATTCTACATTAAACCATATGCACTTATTTGTATTTAATGAGATTACGTAACCTGGATGTAAATAAATTTATTATTAGGAAGATGCAAAAGTTATGGAGGTACGAAAAGAAAAGCTTTCTATTAGTTGATTCACGGGACCTGTTGTACGAAGGTATGATACAAACATTTTCGTATTATCATGATAGATTTTTTGTAGTCTAACTTTGATGTCCTAATAGGACAACTTGCTGAAGGGAAGCTTTGCTTTCCTTCTAGTAATAAATATGATTTACAAAAAAAAACAATGGACAACAGCAATAGGAGGCCACTTTTATTCATCAGATGGTGACCATGGTCTCTGTTAAGATTGGATGAGCCTAGAACTCATAGTTGGGACAACGAGTCAGTAGAAACTCAAGGAATGGAGATACAATCTACTCATCACCAGAAGAAAAGATCATCTCATCATATGGTCAAAAACATTGGTAGGCAAGGTTTGGGGGGACTGAATGGCGACAACATGATCATGACAAAACAATTTATCTTTCAAACAATGATGATGATGAACAAGAGCAGCAAAGTGAATACCGTACGAGCTCAAGATCAGGGACAACTGGACTAGCAAAAGGAAAGAGAAGAAATGATGGAAAGGTAGTGCCACGCATTGAAGAAACTATATCAGAGTTCATGTGTTTCAAAATTGAACAAGCTGTTGCAAATGCACAAAACTTAACTCAAGGGCAAGAGTTTTCAATGACAAGATGCTTAGCTGTATTAAAGGAGATGGTTGACCTGTTGATGATGTAAAGATCCTTGCTTCTGAGGTTTTTAAAGATGCCCTGAATAAGCTATGAAACAAGACTTCGTGCTTTGTGGCTAACTAAAGAAGTGAATAATCTTGGAACACAATCAAACACAAGTAAGTTTCCTTATTTTTAAATTTGTATCAATATATTGGCCATCCATTTATTCTTATTTTTACTATATGCTCAAATATCCATGAAACAATTGTAGAATAGGCATAGATGGTGGCTATTTCTTTTGCGAGAATTTATTTTGCTTGTTATATAGAATATATATATGATCCGAGAGAATAAAACACTAGCTATCTGATAGTCTGATAGCACTTCTGTTGCAACTTTAATTTGTGGTGATGAAGCTAGGTAGCTTTTGTTGCTAGTACTGCATTTTCTTGTCATGATTTTATCAATCACTAAAATTAATAGAGGAACTACAAAAATACCTATTTGTAGAGTATAAGAAGGTTTACAGCAATTATTCTCCTTTGTTTGGACCAACATGGACTCTGACATTGTGGTTTTTAGCTAGGGCACATGAACTATTTCTTAGAACATATAGCTCAATTTTGACTTGATTTTGATGCGGATGTTGAAATAATCTATGGCATGGCTTCAAGAGTCTCCCTAAATTATTATATGGTTTGCCCTCAAGAACCAAGTCTGTTATTTTACATTATACATTCTGTGAATGGACATACATCTATAGTAAAACAAAATTCGATCATTGTTTTACTATCACCAAGTTTATTTATTTTGATTATACACTATGTATATTTTTATAACTCTATATTTTTCAGGTTAGTGGTCGCAACATTTAAAGGTCGTGTAAAATCGAAGCATTTATTGATGGAGTATGAAGTCACACGATATTGTTTGATGCTAATAGTTCCTTCAACAATTTAGTCAACTATTTTTAAACATTATTTATGTCCTTGTATTCGAGCTTAGATGAACAATATGAAGCTCGCTCTCATGGATGTCGCTGGTGCACTGCAAGGTCATGATTGGAGCTCGATCGCATGGAGCTCTTGTGTTCTTATGTGTGTCTGTGTACTGAGCGTATATATATCTTCCTTTTGCAAGATGGCCGTGCATAGCTTGGGCACAATGTTCTTGCTCCAATTTGATGTTCACTACTACAAAAAGCATTTCTAGGGGCGGTTTGGCCAGCCGCCCCTACCGAACCGTCTCTACAAATTATGCATTTGTAGGGGCGACTGTAGTACCAGCCGCCCCTACAAACAGGTATTTGTAGGGGCGGTTCAATCTAGAACCGCCCCTACAGTACATTTTCCCGCAAAAAAAATTCAAATTTACAATTCAAAATCACGTTGCCGAACGTCCCACGACCAACATTCCGAATCGCGTTCGCGTTGCCGAACGCCCTGCGATCAACATTCCGAACCACGTTTGCGTTGCCGAACGCCCCATGACCAACGTTCCGAACCGTGTTCGCGTTGCCGAATGCCCCGCAACCGCGACTACAAGCACAAGAGTATTCTATAAACTATAATTACAAGTCCAATTCACAAGAATATATACAATCCATCATTAAATATACAAATTCTATACACATTATTATTAGCATCCTAAAGCTAGCCTTTCAGTCTCACAAAGGTGTTGGTACCGAGGATTTGTACCTAACTCAGTCTCTCGGTCATGGTAGGCGCCTCTGACGTGTATAATCTGGTCCAACATGAAGTTGCAAAGGTCACCGACGAGCTCTAAGAGTTGATCATCCTTGTATGGGTCTCTTTTCATTCCTTTCTCTTCTCTCCACTACAAGAGAATAAGTTTCGGTTTAGTATTTCATACCATGTACGAAGTTTTTATACTACGGGTGAAGAGGTTCAAACTTACCCTTAAAGGGTGTCTCCTGTAGGCACTGGTGTTACTCATCATAGAACATATATAGTATCCACAATGTACACTCTTAGGCTTCTGCTTAGGGCACTATGTGTTTTGCATATGAAAATGTTAAGTAATGCTTTTGACAGCCATGTAACGGAGTACTGAAGAAGTAAGTTACACTTACCGCACATAGTGTTTTTATAGCCAGCTTTTCCTTCCTTGCTGGATCATGCCTTCCATGATGATTAGTGACATAGAACCTAAATGCCCTATTTAAATTATTTTAGCAAATACAACTTGTTAGCATCTAAAAGTGAACGTTACAAGTATGTATACAAATATATAAGCTAATGAGGATTGTCGATATGTATACGTCTTGAGAATTGATATGAAGTCTTTGTATGTTACCGTGTCCCTATCTAATGAATCAAAGACCCATGCCATGCTCCTCCTGACATCGACGGCTATACAAATCTAGTGGTTGTTGCATGGATTTAATCATAGAACTAGATAAGCTCTTTTGCATCGAATAAAATATATCGAACAAAGCTTTAAGTATAGATTTGAACATGCTCGAAGTTGTATGGTAGCCATATAGTAGAGTGTTGTTGGAGATTTTTGAAAGCCAGGGCAATGTATGCCGCAACCTTAAGGGACTCTTCCCTTAGTTTCGCCGTATGGATGCACTCTTTCTCCCGAAGAGTCTTTGCAGCAGCTAGCTCTTTGGCATCCAGTGTCCATCATTTAGGGTAATTAAAATTTGTTTGGGCTATAGCTTAAGGGTCTACATACCCAGCTTTCACACTTGGCATTTATTTGACAATGTGCACTTACATTCTACAAATCACGGCGTGGGTTAGTTACAACAAAATTCAAAGATTACATTCATATCATATCGGGAGGACAAGGACTTATAGGCACCACATGTGAATTAGATTCATCTCCATTTCTCCTAGGTGAAAGCATGTGTGCATGTCATTGAAGTCAAAGACAATTTTCCCGGCTGGGCTTCTAAATGTGCCGGTGGGGAAGCATGCTTGTATGAGATCTATGCTCGTTGGGAGAACACGCAAGTACCAATCATGGAACCTTCTCATTCCAAGTGGTAGGCGCTGGATGTCCTGGTTTGGTAGGAAGGGCTTGCCTCTTTCATATGTTTTTGGGCAATCCTTTGACCATTTGATGGCATCAACATTTGGATACTGCTTTGCAATTTGGTGGAGTTTGCTAGTGATGGCCTCCTCAGAACCCCATGATGGAACTTTTTTAACTTGGTTCTCAGGCTTGAACTGATCATGGGAATACCACTTGGACACCGACGAGATGTCTTTCATCAGAACATAAACTGACCTTATGTTGATTGGAATCTTCTTTCGAAGTTCCCATTTAGGCACGTCCTCATCTTCTCGTGCATCACCTTCTTTAGGAGGCACTCGTTATTTATGTATCGGTTGTGCTTGTTGAGAAGACTGTGGCATCTCATCATGCACTTGCTTGGTACAAGCTAGAGAAGGTTGTGGCATCTCATCAGGCACATGCTCGCTAGGAGGCAGGGAAGAATGTGGCATCTCAGGAATGTGGTGGTCACGAGACGGTGAAAATACCTCCCCAACCTCAACAACTCACTCCAAATTTGGGAGAGGGGGAGGCGGCGAAGAAGCTGTCAATATAATGTCCCGTTTGTGCCAGAGGATGAACTGCCCCATAACGTCTCTGAGTAACACCAGCCCCTCGGGAGTTGCATAGTCTATCCTCCACTACATGAACTTGGGCTTCACTGTATGCACCTCGACCCTAGTGTAGTCTGGCGGTATCTTATTATTGTGGTGTAAGCCACTGGGAGGATGTGCCACACCCATTGCCACCTCCATCACAGTGTTCTGCCGGCCGTTGAGAAACACCAAGGTGCAACTAGTTGGTTCCCATATGCGATTGATGGGGGTTGTGGCTGTAGTGGAACCTTGGCTGCTAGGAACTTTCGGAGGGCTGCCAACTAATGCCAGTTCTCCCGGCGGCATCACTAATATCCATGGCTCTGTAGACAGTCCTTGCTCCTCCAGCGCCTTCGCAACTAGAGCCTTTACTTGGAGCTCAAGACTAGTCTCCCGGTCTCTGCCATGTTTCTTGTACATATGCCTGTCCTCTTCGAATCCTTGCTTCCAGGTCGTCCTTTTCCCTAGCCCCCTGGTGCGGCCTATGTGCTCCTTGTTTCCCAAGCCAAGGCTAAGCTTGTCCCTCTCTCTAGAAGGATTGAATGAGCCCTTCTCCTTGTCTTCAGCATATTTCAGTATCCTTGATACCGCCTCTTGGGTCTCCGGCTTATCAAACTTAAGATTACCACCGGATGATTCTGTACTCCTCGCATATATCCAATTCCTTGAGCGTACCTTCAAATTCGTCACATCGATATTCCTAGTAGTTGTGGCCTCTTCGTCCATCTTCCTAAGCTGCTCTTCCTTGGCATAGTAGCCACTAGGGCCTAGATGATGGTGGTGTTTGTTCCTCTTTGCCAGCTCGGTGTTACGGGCACTGAGCTCTAATGCCTCTGGTGAAGTCTTCTAAGTCACGAGCTCCTCCCATTGACTAGGAGTTATTTTGCCGAACTCATTGAAGGGAGTTAACCCCTTTTGGATATACTTTGTATTGAGCTCCGACCTCCAATGTCAGAATGACTCTCCCATCATCCTAAAAGCATTTTTTTACCAGTTCGTGCTTACCCTCTGAAAATCTAAAATTAAGTTTCAGCTGCCTATCCCATAGTTCATTCTTTTTGTTCTTTGGTACCTCTTTCTAGTTAGGGATTGTTGGGTTCAATTTATCTCTTACTAGGGCCCCGATCGCATTACGGAATCGTCCTCTTAATTCCTTCGGCTCAAGGATCTCCCCTACTGGCCCAACCTTTGTTATCACATAGCATGCCTTATCTGGATATAGATTTCCTTTTCTATCCCCTCGTTTCCTCTTAGGCTTGGTAGTCATGGTTGTGTCTTGAGGTTGTGGAGCAGAGGCATCGTGATCCGTCTCTATGGCTGTTGCCTCTGCTCTCCTTTCCTCTACTCCGTCTTGTCCAGCGAGATGTCGCGGACGTCGACGTCGTCTTTTCCGAGTTTCAGGAGGGACCTATATATATGATAGGTCAAAGTGTTAGCAGAGGTTACACAGCCAAAGCTTTAGCAAAATTTATAAGCTAAGGCTTTTTCCCTACCTCCTCGTTCGGGTCAAAATCCTTGTCTAAATCTTCCTCTGTTGGCCTCCTTCTGACTTCATGTGGGAAAGGATCCTCGGGACTTACATATCCCTCTTCTGAGTCCTCATCATCATCATCAACTTCTTTGACTTCAGCAGCCTCTCCTGTTATTCCTTCTGCTCCCCCTTCCTTATCATCACACAGCTCCTGAGTAAGCATCACTTCTAGATCCTTTTCTACCTCGTTATCGAACTGCTTCTGAGTAAGCTGGTCCTCTAGTGCTTACTCCTCATAGGTTGGCTGCTCATCATGCTCGGGGCATCGGGCTACACTGTCTGGTGTCCACGACATTATTTCGCGCTTTGTTCTAATAGATATAAGAAAGTGTGCTTTAGGTACGCGAGAAGGTATAAGAAATCAAAAAGGTCTATAAACCAAAGTAGTCCTATAAAACAACAATATATAAAAAACGAGAAGTAGCAGTAGTAGAGGCCTCAGAAACATGTCAATCGTCATCTGATCTTGAACTTGGAGTATTAAGGCATCATAACAGAGAAGAGAGAAGAAGGTAATGTAGGGGCGGCTGCTAATGATGCCATGTTCCTCACAAGTTCTTGATCATCAGCTCATATTTCATATATGATATAATGTATGGACTTAGACAATTTCATCATCGGCAAAACAAAGGAGAGGAGAGGAGATGGGAGATTTGGCAAAAAAAAGCAACAACTGCTTAACAAACATAGAGAGGAAAAGGTGTAAAAACAAGCAGCTGCTGCTTCCCAAACATAGAGGATAGAAAAAATAGCCAAAAAATAGTTGACTGCTGCCACATGGTTGAAAGACCCCTACAGATCAAAATCTGGTAACTTAGATAGCCAGCTAGTAGTAGTAGGAGAGTAGCTAGCAGCAAGTAGAGTAGCTAGCAGCCAGCTAGTACCAGTAGTAGTTTCTAAGAGTATAGGGAAGAGAGCAGAGCAGCAACCAACACTAGAGTAGTATAGAGTAGTAGTAGAACAGCAGCAGCAGTAGGAGGACAGTAGTATAGAAGTAGCAGCCAGCAGTGTAGTTAAAGAGCAGCAGCCAATGTGTTCCAGGAAATAAAGCCATTAATAAGAACAATGTGATAGAATACAAACATCAGTAGTACCATGTTGACAATGTGATAGGAAATAAAGCCAATTTGTTGACAGTTTAAATGAGCAAAGGAGGAAATAGGATTTATTAACTCGAGCATAGAAATTCTTAATAATACAGCAGCAAGCAACTTCTCTCTTAATGATACAGCAGCATGCAATTTGGGGCAGAACTGTACTGTGAGCAAATTCAGAACCCCTTCAACCTTCATCATTCAATGAACAGAATTGGAAAAGAACAAATTCAGACTTCTTGTATTATACTAGAATAAATAATTATAACTTCTTATTACTGTAGGCAAAGTTCAAGGCGAGAGCGACCAAAATAAGCACACAAATAAGCATGAAACTTATTACTGCCATTGTGATCAAAATAATTATACTGTCAAGCATAAATAATTACTGTCAAGCATGCAATGAGCATTTACACAAATAAGCACACAAGCTGATGACTGCATTGCCCACTATTTCACTGTCATATCTAAACAAGCTCAAGCAACAATGCACATATCTAAAAGTAGTGGGCATTTCTAAAAACAGTGAGCCTTCTTGCAAGTTGCACTAACTGACAGTTTAAATGAGCAATGGAGACCACAAAGATGAAAAATTTGACAACAGTCCCCATGTTAAAAGTTTTTTTTTTGAGGGGTAAAGGATGACAAGTTGACAACAGAGAGATGAGCCATGCATGGTTGAACGAAGAAAGAAAACATGTAATAAACTGACCCGTGTTTTCCGCCTAGCATTACACTCACTATATAATATTATATATGCTGTTTTAATTTAGAATCATAAGATGATGCATTACAAAATGCATGAGTCATATAGGCATCACATATATAAAAATCTAGATCTCAGTTTCGAGAAAAAGCCCACTGGTATCAAGCGAGTTACTGAAAGATGTACAAGATTATCAAAGTGGTACTGCACTAGCATCCCAAATTCAGATTCAGAGTTCTAATCCTGGGTGGCTGGGTGTCACAACCAAATGGAAAGTGGCTGGGTGTCACAACCAAATGGAAAGGCTCTGTATCCATAGTTCAATTTAGTAGTTCAGATTTTCGTCAGCAGCTGAACTTGGGCTGGTTTCAATAGAATGAATTGCATGATTGGAATAGAATTGTTATGTGTGTGCTACAAACTGCTGCAAACTGCTACCTTGGTTAAGGAGAAGGGCTAAAAATCAGTGCATAGTGCTGACTATAAATCATTTATCTGAACCTCAACTGATTCAAGTCAACTCAGTTTTCAATTTACATCTTAAATCATATATGCAGTGTCTACTTTTTTTTGCTCAACTGATTCAAGTCAACTCAGTTTTGCTCACTAACCATTCATCCTACTGGAGACGTTCTTGTATGCACGCAATAGAGAAGAGGGAGAGAAAGGCTGAGGAAAATGAGCACCTGGCGGGAGTCGCATGTCAGATTGGGCAAATATGATCTGGGCGGGGAGTTCGTCACCGGTGGGCTCAGCTCCCCCAGCAGATCGAGATGTGGTGGGGACTAGTGGAGGCTGGAGACGAGGTGCCGGCGATGCGCACAGGTTGAAGACGGCCGTCAACCACCACGCGAAACAGAGCTGGAGCAGGTCCTGGGGTGGGCGACCTGCACAGGGGAAACTCCCCACACGGGCTGTCCTGGGGCGGCCGGCCGGCCGGGGCCAACCACCGGGGCGGGCGATGTCTGGGGCCGGGTAGCCGGCGGGGGCAGTGGTGTGGAGGCGAGCGGGCGGGCATCGGCGGCGGGGGCTGTGGAGGTGGCGCGCGTGTGAATGGAGCGAAACCAGAGGGAAAGAGAGTGACTGTGTATTGGGTCTTCCTACACTTAGTGCGCGGAGGCCGCCCACCGGTGGAAACCCTAGGGAGGCGCGCCGCCGGCCAATCGGAAACCCTAGGGCAGGGAGGAGCAGGCGTGCGGGAGCGGGGAGGGGCGCGGGTGCGAGGATGGGGCGCGCAGGTGCAGAGATGGGGCATGCGGGTGCGGGGAAGGGGCGCGGGCCGGCGTCGGCGGGACAGCCTGACGGCGTCGGAGGAGAAGAGAGCGCCCAACAACAGACAACACCCGTGCGCCCTTGGATTTATAGGCGGGATGATTTATAGGGGCGGTTCCTGATCTAGCCGCCCCTACAAATGCATTTGTAGGGGCAGTTCCTGATCCAACCGCCCCTACAAATATTTTTTTATTTTTTAAAATTATTAATTATGTATTATAAAAATAATTGTGTATATATAAAACAATTATGATCAAAATAAAAGTAATATAAAAACAATTGTGTATATGCACAAATATAATATTTTGTATTATTCTATATATGAAGAAATATATATATAAACAATTGTAGTCAAAACAATATAGAAAACAAAAAAAACAAAAATTAAAAATTTGAATTTTAAAACTTCGACTATAATTTTATGACATTAAATGAAATAAAATGAAAATATTGTAAACATAAAAGTTGTATAACTCATCAACATGTATAACTTTTATTTTGGTCATCTTGTCATGTGACTTTGTTTGAACGATTCAAATTTTGAAATTCAAACAATTTTAACTTGAAACAATATTTTGAAAGAGTAAATGATTTCAAATGAAAGACTCATGAATACCAAAGTTGTAGAACTCATCAATATGTACAACTTTTATTTTGATCATATTTTCATTTGATCAAATTTGAACAGTTGAAATTTTGAATTTCAATAATTGGCAACTTCAAACAAGATTTTGAAACCTTAAATGATTTCAACAATAAAAGTCGTGAACATAAAAGTTGTTGAACTCATTACTATCTACAACTTTTATTTTGGTCACTTCTTCATGTGACAAAGTATTAGTAAACATTGTTCATAAATTCATATATGACTCGTAGTTTCCTGAACTATACGAGAAACATGTTGATTTGTGAACAATGTTTAATATCACTTTGTGAGATGAAGAAATGATCAAAATAAAAGTTGTAGATCTTGATGAGTTGTACAACTTTGGTATTCATCATTGTTTCAGCTGAAATCATTTAATGGTTGAAAATCTCGTTCGAACTTATTATTTTTTTAAATTTGAAAATTTGAAGTGCTCAAATTTTGTCAAATGAAAAGAATGACCAAATCAACACACCAACTTGATAGGACAAGATTTTAGAAAATTTTAGGGAAAAAATCATCACATTTGGAGTTAGTATGAGGGAGAAAGACTAGTTATATAGTCTCACACGTACATAAATATAGTCTTACACACGTACATAAATATATAGTCTCACACGCATCTATAAATGAAGTCCTACAAACACACACTTACATAAGCACTATACATTCAACAACTAGCTAGCCCGTTGTAACGACTTTCCCCTTGACACCTTTTCGTTCCCATAGCAATATGTCTTTGGTGAGGTTCTTCTCCACAACACTGATCTTCTTAGGAAAGTCTGTGAATAGCAGCATCTCATCGTAGTTATTGTAAGCTTCAACATCGTCCACGCCATCAACTCTAATAATGTGCTATTTTCCAGAGGCAACCACATGCTTTGTCTTCTTCTTTAGGAGGAGGTTACTTTGTGGATCAGACATATAGAAAACTTGTGCGACACGTGAAGCGAGCACCTAAGGGTCATCTTGGTAGCCTAGATTCTTGAGGCTCAGGACTCTCAATCCGATCTCGTTTAGTTGGTATTGTTTGATCCAGTGGTATCAAAACAGGGCCACCGTTATATCCCTTTCATAGTTAAGTTCCCATATCTCTTTAATGATGCCAAAGTATTGGATCTTTCACCCCAATCCATCGAGAGCCTCTATTCGAACGCCGCTGTTTTGGTTCACATATTTACTATCCTTTGCGTGGGTATAGTACATATACCCATTAATGTCATAAGCATTCCAAGATGTCACTTGTCTCGATGGCCCCTCCGCTAACCTACTGATGGTAATAGAGTCTATAGTTTCTCCAGGCGGTATGTTTTGGTCCTTCAACCATGTAGTTAGTCATTGCTTGTGTTGTTTCATGACCCAATCATCCGAACGGTTATTTCTCTCCGCCATAATGATAGCCAAGTGTTCATCAATATACGGTTGCATCAGTTGTGTACTCTACAAAACACTATAATGCCCTCGACTCACCTCTTTGTAATCATGGTCGATGAACACTTTTCTACCACTGGTGTCCTTCCTAGCCGGCCTACCCTTATGACGAGAATCGGGTTTACCAATCCCTTTCTATACTTTTAGGTACTCTTGACAGCACTCGATGACTTCTTCAGTACTGTAACCCTCTATCATGGAGCCCTCTAGGTATGCTCGATTATGTACGTATCGACTTAGAACCGACATGAACCACTCATAGGACCACATTTCATGCAAGTAGCAAGGGCCCAGCGCCTGTATCTGATGAACCATGTGAATCATGAGATGTGGCATTATATTAAAAAAAGCAGGAGGTAAACACATCTCTAGTTGATTTTGTGTCTCCACCACAAATTCATGTAGGTCACTCAGCTCTTGTTTGCCAATCGTCTTCTGTGAGATCTTCGAAAAGAAGTAGCACATGCGGGTGATGGCCATTTTTAAGAACTCTGGCTTTATAGCCCTGATTGCAATAGGTAGAAACACTATCAGCATCACATGGCAATCGTAAGCCTTGCAGTGTGTTATTGACAAGTCCTTCATCAACACTAGCTTCTTCACATTTGCTAAAAACCTAGTCGGGACTTTGATCCCCCTTAGGAAAGTGCATATAGCTCTCTTCTTGTCTGGTGTTAGGTTGAAGCATGCCACGGCTAGAGTGTATTTTCCATTAGCCTCAGGTACCGAGTGAAGCTGTGGCATCACGTTTAGCTGCACCATGTTTTTCCGTGCTTTTAGACCATCCTTTGACTTGCTTGTGTCCATCAAGGTAGCAATGATACTCTCAAAGACATTCTTCTACACGTGCATAGCATCAATGGCATGGGGGACCTTCAAATCTGGCCAATAAGGCAGATACTGAAAGAAGATCGATTATTTCTTGAAAGGTACTCCTTCGATAGGAGGTGTGCTTCTATCTCTGTTCGTCCCATCCGGATTCTTCTTTCCATAGACGATGCGTATGTTTTTCACCATTCTGTACATGTGTTCTCCGTTATGACGTCTCTCCGGAGGGGGTTCAATCTCCGGGGCATTGTCATAAAATCTAAAGAATAATTTGCTATGGTACTTGTGAGTTGTCTTTAAGAAGCGTCGGTTCCTTAGGTAAACTATCTTCTTGGATGCATCCAGGTACACCCATATAGTACCATCCAAGCAAACCAAGCATCTTGTCTTTACTTTGATCTATCCAGACAAAGCAAACAGCGTGGGGTAATCATTGGTAGTAAACAAATATTATTGCTCTACATATGAAGTCCTCCTTTCAGAACGCATCATACATCTGCTCCCCATGCCTCCATAGCCTCTCCATTTCTTGCATCAAAGGCTCGAGGAACACGTCTATATCAATGCCTGGTTGTTTAGGGCTAGAAATAAGAATAGTGAGGAGAAGGTACTTTCTCTTTTGACACAACCATGTTGGGATGTTGTATATGGTCAAGATCACTGGCCATGTGCTGTGGTCGCTCATCCTCTCATTGAAGGGATTTATTCCATCGGTGCTCAAGCCAAACTGTACATTCCTTGGGTCATCGCTGAATTCTTTGTGCTTCTGATCAAACCTTTACCACTGACTACAATCAGCCGGGTGTGCAATCTTATCATCATCCACCTTGCGCTCATCATCCCACCATGTCATGAGTGCGGCTTCTTTAGGGTTTAGGAAGATACGTCTCAAGCGGTCGGTCACTGGTAGGTCCCACATTAACAAGGCAGGAATTCTTCTCTGCTTTGCATCATTGCCTAATGGAGTGTCCTCTAGGGGTTGAGATCCTTGTACCACCTTTTTTGTACCCTTCTTATTCCTCTTTTTCCCTGTGGAGGCTTCGTCCCCACCGTCAAGGTCATTGTTCTTGTATCGGCTAGCCCCACACCGGGGACATTTATCTAGTGACTTGAATGTTTCGCCACGAAAAAGTATACAGTGGTTGGGGCATGCATGGATTTTTTCAACCCCCATTGTCAATGGACTTATGACCTTCTTCGCTTGGTATGTGTTGGTAGGAACTGAGTTTGGTTGTGGCAGCACCCATGATAGGAGATGCAATAGATCATTGAAACTATAGTCTGACCAGCCGTACTTAGCCTTCAGGATGAGCAGCTCAAGCACAAAATGTAGCAATGTCCAATGTGTCGAACAACCCTTTTCAACACCATACATAGTCTCCTTCAATGCTTTTGTCACCCTTTCCAAATTTTCTAGACCTTTCAGGCTATTTAGTAAAATGTCTGGTCCAAGGGCTCGAATCATGTCCTCCAAATCATCTTCATCCCCGACACGTGCTCCACCATCATTATTGGCACCACCTTTGTCGTTACCATCCCAACCACCAGCATCACCACCTTGTTCATTGCCAAACTCGAAATCCATTCATGCATCAAGCTCTGCTAAATATTGAGACAGGGATTCTATGGTTTCGTCGTCGTATTCGTCCTCATCCTCGTCGTTAACAATAACCGTTTCACCATGATGAATCCATACTGTGTAGTCCTCAACAAATCCTCGCATAATCAAATGTGATCTTATGATAGTCACATCTATCCATACCATACGGTTCTTGCAATCTTTACATGGGCAAATAATTATATTTTTATTCTCTTTCAATGTCGTTGCATGCTTCTTTGCGGCTTCAATAAATTTATCCACCTCTTCACGGAAACCTGCCTTGAACCTTAACGAACAATACATCCAAGAGTTCCTGTACTCCATCTTTTATAACAACAACAAAACAAACATTAAAGGACTACTTATTTAGATATATATAAAAATGAAACAAATTAATAATTTCTTGAGAATAATTGTATATACTTCAGATATATATGAATATAAATCTAATATAATTACATGAAGCATACAAACACACCATGGTAGAGGAAAATTAATTAATGGCCCATTTATCCATAAATAATTAAAATACATATTTATTGATTACAATAAACAATTTCAAAGACAACAATTAGCAACAATTATACTTTACCCAATATCTTTATACAAACCCTAGTCCAATTTCATCAAACATAAATTTACAAAAACAAAATTAATAAAAAAACCAAACTCTAGATCTAGATCCACATGCACATGAAACATCCATAAAACTAACTAATTGTTCACTAAAATTCAAAAACATAGACCAAATAAGGGTATGATCTTGTTCTCCTCCCTAATTTACCTTAGTATATTTAAAACTTGGGTCTAATTTGCTTCATAAGTAGCACAAGCACCATAGAAGAGAGAGAAAAACAAAACTCTAATTACTTACTAACCAACCATTAAAACTTCAAAAAAAAGTGTGGAATAGCATTTTCTTACCTTCTGCAACCTCTCCACCGAAGGATTTGAGACCAAAACCTTCCCCCTTAGTAGAGCAATTTTGGGAGGTGTCCAAGGCCTCCCCACCTTTCTTTCACGGGTTGAAGTGAGTGACCCGAGGAGAAAGAAGGTGTTGCGGTTATTTTATATGTGGGTCATTTGTAGGGGTGACTGGTGATTGAGCCATCCCTACAAATCATAGCTATATATACGGGGGCATTTATAGGGGCAGCTCAATCACCAGTCGCCCCTACAAATAGCAACTCTAGGGGCGGCTGGTGATTGAGCCGCCCCTATAAATCAGACCCCATTTGTAGGGGCGGCACGTATCACCAGCCGCCCATGCTGTTCTATTTGTAGGGGCGGCTGGTGTCTAGGCATCCGAGCACACCACTGTAGGGGTGGCTCCATCACCAGCCGCCCCTACAAAAAATTCGAACCGTTGCTAAAAATCGTTTTTTACATAGTGGTTCTAACATGATTTTTTTCAGCTTTGATATAATGTTCTTCGCTGTTGATGTTCAATTGTGTTCTCATCTGAATTTTGCTCTTATATTTTTAAGTTTTTTTTTCTAATTCGAGTTCTGGTAGGGAACATAGTGAAATAAGCCTTTGATTATGTGCTTTGATATGAAACTTGTTTGTTTTTCAGCTATAATTTGACTCACGCTGACACAATGAACGTTCAAGCTCTATTCAGTCATACTACTACGTTAGCAGATTCTCTTCACCCAAACAGGCGTGCAGAGCAGAGGCCTGCCGGCGAAAACAAGAAAAACTATGTGTATGAACGTGTAGTCGGCTAGTCGGTAGTCGCTGCACATAGACCTCCCCCGTTCATGGTTGACACCACAGCTTTAGTTCTTTCCATTTTCATCTCGAGAGAGACGCGCGTAGAGCTGGATGCAGAACGAACGAACGCCAGCCGTGCATCTCATAACGGACGTCTTCGATGAACCTAACGGCTCCTGATTCTATATGCTGGCCACACGCGCGTTCCTGCCAACTCATTCCCCACCTTGACCTTGACGTGAGCTGACTGTTCACAGTAAGACCATACCAAATTTTTTACAATTTGGCCCTTTTTTAAAAGTTTCTCATAAATAGACCCCTGGCGGAAATAATTCAGGAAATGGACCCTTAGTTCGACGCTATTGGTGCTGGCGCCGAGCTCGGTGCCACCATCATTGGTGCCAAGCTCCTGGGCATGGGGCAATGGCCTCCCAGGGGGCTCGGCGCAAGAGTGACTGGCGCCGAGCTCGGCGCCAGTCACTCTGGCGCCGATCTCTCTGCATTTGACCCTAGCCCAACCTTCTTCCCCAAGCGTTCTTCCTCTTCTTTCTCCTCCCTCTCGGGTTTTTCTCTCCCCACTTCACCCTACCTCACGAATAGACATATTGGACCTTGAAAACCTTGATTTGATCCGTAGATCTTCGAGAGCAAGGTATACTCACTCATCTCCTTGTTTTTTTCGCATCGATTCGATATATATTAGTTGGATTTTTGAACCTAAGAATTGTCATCACTTAGGGTTTCATTGTATCCCTCAATATATGTATTATACAACCGTAGATTGATTCCAAGGCGTGGAAAAAGCTAGCAAACCAAGCCGCATGTAGTTATGTTATGGGTTCATTGTTGTGGATGAAATGAGAAACCCTAGGTTTAGGGTATAATGTCAACTGCTTTTGGTTCTTAGAACGAAATTGGTTCTATTGAAGTTATGGTTCTCATTGATATTTTTTGTGATGTTTTGATTTATGTTTGTTAAATTACATCCGTTTTGTTAGATGCAAGAAATGTTTTGGGAGGAGTTTTGGTGAAAACGGGGTCATCCTCAAGAATTATACCCCGATGCGTTTAGCAAAGATGCCCCCGTCCCTCCTGACCTTCCTGTCCCTAACTGTGACTGTGGTTTCCTGGCCTATGTTTTTCAATCAAAACATCTAGACACAGCCGCGCATTGCTTCTACACATGTAGTCGGTTTAATGTAAGAAATTGTTTGTACTATCCTTTTTCTTTATTTGTTTAAGTATGGTACTAATATTTTGTTGGAATCTTGTTGTGTAGGACCATGAGAGGTACTTTTTCTTTCAGTGGATCGATGGTGCAGACAAGTTTGATCCTAGGTACCTCTTTTTCGACGATTGGTTTAGAGGGAGACATCCACGTGAGCACTTCAAGCGGTGGGTTCCACCCCCCCTAACCCTCCGGCAATGACGGCTAAGGAGAAGCACCTAGCCATAGTTAGACGACTCGAGGAACCTCCTCTGTGTGATTGCGGAGATCGAGCTGTGATAAACCCTGAGAATACGTTGGAGTTTGTGTGTCCAAACAAGCATGAAGTAAGTGCAAAGTGTATGTGTTAAAATCTTGAGCTATATGTGTTCATGTACTAATGTCTCATTATTTAGGTGTATTCAATGGCGAAGTGTCATTTCAAGGAGTGGTTGTATGGTCCTAAGAACCAATGGTCGGAAGAACCACGGAGGGTTAAGGAAAAGAAGAAAGAACGGGTAATCTACAAAGCACCTCCTGTCATGTGCGAATGTGGTGTAAAATCCAACTATGGCCTAGTCCCTTCGGAGCTTGGAATAGGCCATTATTGCGGCCATATGATTGAGTATGATGAGGTTCATTATTTTTGTGGTAAACATGAAAATGTATTTTGTTTGTTTTGTTAAGACATATATGATATAATATTTCTTTTGAACAGAGCACTAGGAAATGCAGTTGGGAATGTTATGATGGTCAAGCTAAGTTCTTGGATGAACTAAAGAAGAGGCAACTAATTGCATGGAAGAGGGGATATGGACCTGACTACGTCAACCTATTCGTTAAACATCACAAAGAAAAGATGCGTGAGTTTGCTAGACAGCGTGGTATTTGTAACCCGGTCGATGTTGGGCTTAACAAATGGGGATTGGAGAGGCGGATGACGTTAGAGGAGGAGAGGGCAAGGAATGAGGCAAGGTAGGAGACAAGAGTACAGATGCAGGTCTTGAACGAGCATGTTGCTACATTATGTGCCAGTAAGTGCTTGTAAACCTTTTTTTCGTTGCCTGGTTTTAAATGCAATATAATCGCGTTGCTAACTGATTGCATTTTATACATGAAGGGATTGGTTGCAGTGGGGAACATGCTGTAGAGGTGGCTTGTGCAAGGTATGAGGAGAAGAAGTTAGATGGCCATAGATCACGAGCTGGTCACACCGTTCAATCACCGATTGTGTTGTGTGATGATGGAGATGAGGATGAGGACGACACTGGCAGACTGAGTGAGCTCATTGCTCTAGCAGAGGCGGGCATATAGGCGCAGGAGGCTGAGGACGACACTGGCAGACTGAGCGAGCTCATCGCTCTAGCAGAGGCGGGCTTATAGGCAGAGGAGGATGACGACGCGTTCTTCACTCAGGCCATAGCGGCCGCAGATGAAGCGGAGGCTGCTTACTACAAGTGACAGGCAGGTCAGAGCAACGTAGTTGAGCCTAGCCACAGCAACAGGGTTGTAGTAGAGGACTGGTACTCGGATGATGAGTTGCTTACTCAGTACGTTTCAGACTAAGGATTTGGAAGTGCATTTGCCCCTATGTCTACTGTTGGCACGTAGTTGTAGTATTAATATGTTGTGTAATGTGGCATAGTATCGAACTTTTTATTATGTGGTTGTTTTCATTATCTATGGTCTTAATATTCCACTTAATGATACGGACGTATTTAAATTTGAACACGTGCTGCAAAAAAACTTAACGATATACGTCATTATATAAATCAACACACGAAACACATTAAATGGCATGTGACTACATGTACCGAACCTGGGTACAGAGTTTTCTTTGACTAAACCTAACATGCCTTAGGTAATTAAACCTAACATGCCTTAGGTAATTAAACCTGGGTACATGTGAAAAAGATAAAGTCATCCTAGTAGTGTGGCCACATAGCAAATTGTGTTGCACCTTCTCCATAGTAGCCTCCCGTTGTTGGTGGTGGTGGTGGTGGGGGTGATGAGGGAGGCCTCTTCTTCTTGTGGTTAGGGCAGGTGCAATATGGATCATTGTAGAGTGCCTCCTATGAATCGGCACCATTGTTGTTGTCATCCTGTTCATCGTCCTTGTAACCGCTGCTAACTTCCCTTTCTAGATCGAAGATACGGTCCTGTAGGTAGTAGATGTACTCCGCATACGAATAAATAGGTCGAGGATCGACCCACCTACTGAACCCATAGTTTTCTTCGGTCAAGGAAGACTACAATAAGTATGTCGTGTAAGTGATATACAAGACAAACATATTAAAGAAACAAATAGTAATAGCAATTACCCATGCTCGCGGGTATTTGAAGAAACGACGACCTCCATCTATTCCCTCGGTGAACATCTGCACTAGGCAGTCCTCACTATGCATGCATTTTGGCCACTCTTCTTTCCTTTCATCGTATCCTCTCAGTGGTGTCTCTTTGGTGAAATCACTTTTGCTCTCAACTGGGAATCTCTTATAAAGAGCTTCCTCAAAGAAATCGGGACCAAGAGGAAAATAAAATTTACTTACACTAGACGTCGTCAGCGTATCTAGCTCGTTCGTGTACTTAATGTACACCCAGTCTATCCTCGTGTGCAGAACCCTGACCTGGTCCCAAAGGTACGCCCATGTCGGCTGATGACTTGGAGGCTGACCTTGGAACCACTCACGATGAGCCAGAACCTCTGGACGACCAACTGGAAAATGAGCCCACATCCATAGCTATAACAGGTACACGCATCTACCAAGTGATGGGTTGGACGTAGACCGATGACACCCCTCGCACAGCTACTGATATAGAAAATACAAGACTGTAGAGCCCTAGCTATACTGACCCACCTGGTCCCAGTCACTGAGGCAGTGGATCCACATCCAGGACGCATTGTCACCCATGGCGTCGAGAAAGAGAACGCAAGCAAAAAGGTGTAGGATCCACACCCGGTAGTAGTACCCAATCGTCTCCTCATCTGCCTCCTCGGGGCACTGTGCGAACTCTGCACGTAGCCATGAGATGGGAACTCCAGAAGTGCGAGCCCCTTGCTCGCCAAGCTCACGCCCAAGGAAGGCCTCCACTCGTGCTCTCTAGCCCTCTAACCTGCACTGCCCGGTGACTAGGTTCCCATGAATCCTTAGGCCTAGCATCTTCTAATAGTCCTAAAGCGAGACTGTCATCTCCCCGAAAGGTAGGTGGAAGTTGTGAGTCTCTAGCCGCCACCTATATTTAAGACAAAGCAAGATTACTTGTCAAAAAGTCAATCGCATGAACAAATGGCCATGAATGGAGGCAATGATTCACTTTAATACCTGTCTACCAACGCAGTTATCGCCGCTCAGTTGAACTTGGGCAACCCACGATGAACCTGAAAGGAGATGACATCCAGGCTAGCTCTTTGTAGGACAGGAGTATACCTGTCGTCGTACCGAATGTCCAAGAACCCACTGTGGGTCCTAGAACGAAGGTGCGGAAGGTCCTGCATCGAATAAAACATAGTCACATGTTACTTCACGAACACATGTACAAATAAAACTTATAGATTATTACCTGCCCCAGCGCAACGAGACATCCTCGGTGGGTCTCCTCATACGTCGGGTCGAGCAAGTGGAATTGCTCCATCCTACAAAAAAGTGAATGAATTAGAATTCCAATGTACAATGAAACATGAACTTATAAATGTATAAGTAATTGACACAAATAGAAGCATAAATTGAGACATGCATAATTAAATACCCCCTCCGTTCCTTAATATAAGCCATATAGATTTCTAAAGAAAATTCCAAAATATAGATACGTATCAGCTCCCACGCCGATTAGTTTGGAAACCTTCCCACCGTACATAGCACATGCCCCAATCAATCCCTTAGATTTAAGAAGCAATCTGATTGGGAGAGAGAAGATGGCCTGATTTTTCTTTTTTTCCTCGGTCTCACATTCTTCCCCCAGCCGTGCGTTAATATTGGTGCTAAAAACTATATGGCTTATATTAAGGAACGGAGGGAGTATATGAATAAGACAAATATAAAATAATACTATAAACCAATAGTCCTACCTCACTAATCTGCCAACGGCAACTTTGTGAGTTGTGGCCAAGTCTACCGCACTTGCCGCACTCGTACTGCTCGGGATCAGTAACAAATGGAGTTCCTCTCCCACGCCTAGTTCTTCCGGGTATCTGATCCATAACCATCCTGTGCCTCGTCCTCTGCCTTGATCCACGCTTGTTCCAATGGTAAGCTGGATCCGCAATGTACTTTGGCCTATCATATGGAGGCCACTCTCCAGGGTCCCGGAAAGGCACGAAGCAGGGGCTCCATGTGTTCACAAGCGTGTTGACACTGAACTCATGAGGTATCCTCCTCTCGATATTATAGTTGCGATGCCTAGCTACTGCCACCAAATGAGAACATACAAAGTGGTATTGCCTTGATTTACCACAAGTGCACTTGAAATCTTGGAGGACAACCACATGTATCCTCGACTCTCGGACCTCACCGTCGGATGTTGTGCCGCCCCTATGCTCGACCTAATAAGTCCCTGTGGCATGGTCAAAGCATGCAACCTCATGTGTGCCAGCCCTTTCTCTTGCCTTCTCTAGGTGTGCCTTTGGTTTTGGAGCCCATATCTCTCCATCAGTCCTCAACTACAATGCATGGGTGTGTCTATCGTTGAACCAGGCAACAAGCTTATAGAAGGTGAATTGAATAATTGCATTCATAGGCATACCACGTATCCCCAATAGCAACTTATTAAATGACTCTGCCATGTTGCTGCACTGAAACTCGTACCTCCAGCCACCGGCGTTGTGAGCTCTTGTCCATTTCTCCAAATCCCTCATCAAACCTGTGAGCCATTGTCTACCTTCTACATTTGATGCGGTTCTGACCTACTCCAACTTTTCCCTAAAGTACTTGTCCTCAAGCTGTCAAGCAGCCTCCTAGAACAGATCAAAGTTACCCTTGACACCGTCCTTCCGGAGTAGATTCTCGGCAAGGTGTCGAGTACACCAACGATGGTGTAAAGGTGCATACCCCTCTAACTGCTCTTGCACGGCATTAAGTATGCCCTAATGCCTATCAGATATGATGCCAACCTCCCTGCCAGGCCCAACCATGTTTATCCGGACTAGCCTCAAGAACATCCCCAACTGTCATTGTTCTCCTTCTCAACCAAAACCAATGCCAAAGGAACCAACTTATTGTTCGCGTCACAAGATATGGCTATAAGAAGTGTGCCTTGGTATTTGCCAATCAAGAACGTACCATCAATGGAGAAGACGGGACGACAGTGCCTAAAGGCCTCGACACACTGAGGGAAGCACCAGAAGGCACAGAAAAATATCTACCTCACATCCTTCCATGCATTAGGTTTTGGGATGTACTCATAATACATGTCTGGATTCACCGCTTTGATTGCATTGAAAAGAACTGGCAGCTGCTCATACCCATCCTCCCAGTCCCCATATATCATCTTCCATGCTCGCTGCTTAGCCCTCCATGCTTTACCATAAGTTATCACATATCCTCCATACAACGCCTCAACGGTCCTAATAATTGTTCTCACCTTCATGTTGGGTTCTCCCTGCAAAATTCCCATCAACCGCTTGGCAATGAGGGTAGATGTCAACTGCCGATGCCTCAGTGTCAGCTCATGGTTAGCACAATTGTGTGGCCCGACAACTTTTGTGATCTTCCATTTTCCGGTCACCTGTTGCTTCCTTACACAAACCCTCCATGGGCAGCGTTCCTTGTCACACACAACTATATAACGGCGCTCCACATATGAATGCAATACCATATAAGGCCTCTTTCGTATCACTGCAAAAGCCTGCAACCACCTCTTCAAAGCAGGGAGGTCAATGAACACCCTCCCCTCCTCAATTACCATGTTAGGACCGGCCTCAGGAGCTTCTAGGAGCTCATCATCACGTCCTTCTGCAAACGCCTGATCGGAATGAGCAAGATCACTGAACTCATGAACTCTAGGATCACGGCGGCTAGGAAAGATACGCCTCATCATCTCAACATCACTCTCCGTCAGCTCTCCAACAGGACGATCATCATCAGAATCAAGAGCCCTAGCCATCTCATATGGCTCCAAATCATGCATAATTTCAACACTATTGGAGCCACGGAATCCATCTCCAAAGTGCACTTGCGCAGCAACATGGGGCACATCCATATTCTCAGGAATGTCTCCTGCAACATCATTACAGAAATGAGGAAAGAATGAAAGAAATAGATGTAAGGAACGGGATAAGCTCCCAAAAACTATGCGGTTAAGACACTTACTCGGATGATTCTGTGTCAAAGGGATCTCATAAGGAGGATCTGCCACGAAAACATGAGTATGACAACCATCTCCAAATACCGCATTGGGGGCAGATTGAGCATCAGGAACCGTAGGTGCAATCTACACATGCAGGTAAGGTTCCGGAACGGAAGGGTCGATGTGTGCCTGATGATCCATTGTTGGGGTAAACCCATGAGGGATTGGATCAACTAACACCCGACGCACAACCACGTCCAAACATTGCAGCTGGCTCTTCATAGCCGATCTCACATAGTTCTCCCACTGATCCGCACAACCAATTGAGATCATTCGCCTGAAGATGTTCGGAGGACAACCTAGGTGCAGTACACCATCAACTACAATGTCATCATCTCCAAAGCAATGCAGCTCCTCCCGAGCCCTTGCAACTATCTCACTAAATGAAGGCCTATCATTAAATAGCACAGGCACGCTTTGCATGTCAAGAAACTCAACATATCCATAGCGATCGCTTTCAACCGTGCCTCCATGATATATGGTCACTAAGGTTGTCCATCTATTTCAAAAACGTAACGAAACACATGTCCTTTAGTCCAAATTAGACGATAGATAGTACCTAACAAGTACTTTCTAACTACAAACTAAGTAATCAAGATAATAACTACGTATATATTTATAGTGTACTCACTAAATAGCTAGATCATATGTAGTTAACTACAAATATAACTATATATCTAAGTAGCTATCTAACTATATCTATTTACCAATGTATCTATGTTTCTATCTATCTACATATATATCTCACTAAATCAACTAACTGAGTCATCACAGTAACTAGTAAATAACAAACACCAACTAAATAGCTACATTGCATATTCATAATTTTTACCTTTCCGGGTCGGCGGACGATGGGCGTAGGTCAAGGCGAAGATCCAGGCCCACGGTGGCGCGGCCGACGACAGAGGTGGCGCGCGGCAGGCGCGGGGTGCCCGGCGCTCCGCGCGGCGAGTACAGCTCGACGGGCGCGGGAGGCACGCCGACGGTGGACGGCGGCAAGGCGGGGCGAGGCCGGCGGTGGAGGGGGGCAAGGCGGGGCGAGGCCGAGGCCGCCGGTGGAGACCAAGGCGAGGCTAAGGCGAGGACGGCGGTGGAGGGCGTGGCGGCGCGCCGCTGCCGCCAACCACGGGCAACGGCGCGAGGGCACGGCGGCGCGGTGCGGGCTTGGGCGAGGGAGCAGCAGCGGCGGCGCGGCGCGGCGAGGGCGCGGGCTCGGCCGCCGGAGCAGTGGCGGCGGCGCGGCGCGGGCCTGGGCGCGGTGGTGCGGCGCGGCGGGGGCGCGGGAGCGGCGGTGGAGCGGGCAAGGGCGGCGGCGACGGCGCGGGCAGGGGCGGCTTGGGCGAGGAAGAGGAAGAGGAGCGGGCCAGATAGATATTTTCGAGCTCGGCGCCAGTCACTATGGCGCCGAGCTCGGCGCCAAGATCTACGGCGCTGATCTCGGCGCCAGTCACTCTGGCGCCGAGCCCCGGCAGGCCATTGCTCCGTGCCCAGGAGCTCGGCGCCAGTGACGATGGCGCCGAGCTCGGCGCCAGTACCAATGGCGCCGAGTTAAGGGTCCATTTCCTGAATTCCCTCCGTCAGAGGTCTATTTGTGAGAAACTTAAAAAAAAAAAAGGTCAAATTGTAAAAAATTCGGTAAGACCATACCATTTCTGCTCGGACGCCTCCGCTACAAAATCCCTGTGATCTCCCCCTCCAGTCCTCCACCGATCCTCACAGCAGCCGCCACGAAACCCTAGAAGCTTCCCCTGATCCCCCTAGTAGATCGAACGCCATGGCTCGCAATGGTAGCGTGAGAGTCTCCCGTTCCGGCGACGGCGAACCGGAAGATAGTCGGGACCGGATCAGCGAGCTCCCGGACAGTATACTCCATCTGATCCTGGTGCTGGTGCCTCTCGTCGATGCTGTCCGCACCTGCGTGCTCTCCGGCCGCTGGCGCGGCTTCTGGAAGCGCCTCCCGCTGCTCTTCTTCGACGACGTCCAGGCGCCCCGTGTGTCGCGCTTCCCGGACCTCGTCGACGGCGTCCTGCGCGGGTACGCCGACGACGTCGACATGGAGGACCTGTTCGTCTCGGTCTACCGCCGCGACAGCGTCGACGACCCCGTCGGCTTCGTCGCCACCTTGGCCGACCTCGCCGCTCAGCGCATCTCCGGCAGGTTCGTCCTCTACCTGTCCCCTGCCGCATTCAACCTGCACCCGGAGGAATTCCTCAAAAACCTGTACCCGGACCTGGAGGATCACGCCGAGGAGGAGGAGGCGGTGACGCTCCAGTTGCCGTGCTTCCCGAGGGTTACGGAGCTGTCCATCACCTTCATGGGCGTCGACCTCGGCATGCCGACCACAGAAACGTTCGCCAAGCTTACTAAGCTGTTCATCTCCGGCGTCCGGTTCACCGACGGCGGCAAGGAACTCAGCCAAGTCGTGTCGCTGTGCTGCCCGTGCATCCAGAGGCTGGAGCTGCACAGGATCGGCGGCCTGAGAAGGCTCGCCGTCTTCGCGCAGTCACTGGTGAGCATGGTCCTTTCCAGAATCCTGGTGCTGGAGCAACTCCTGGTGGCGGCCGGAAACCTCCGCCACATGCTGGTGGACAAGTGTTTTGTGCTAAGCAACACCCGAGCCTTCATGTTCCTCTGTGTGCCGGCGTTGGAACAGCTCCTTTGGGAGGACCGCTGCCCCGAGGAGATTCGCCACTGGATGCTACCAAGCTGCCTCCGGAGCCTCGTCGTTGCCGAGCTCGAGCTCAATTATCTGATTGGCGCGGGAGGCCGGTCTAATTTCGCAAGGATCCTGCAGCTTTTCACATAATTCACAGATCACAGGTACGTATATACTTATATATGGCACATCTAATCTAGTTAAACGCACATAAGTTTGCACTTTGCAGTAGCGCTAGTAATTTATGTATGTACTATATGAAATGTGAATCTATTATGAAAAGAAATTTTACTTTAGTCTATACATACATCGTCTCTGCTTGATCATTTTATCTTGATGGTGACAATGATGATCTGTAAGAAAACACTAACTCGATTGATTTTACTTGAGATGCATGTATATATATGGTAGAGCTAAACAATGTGTCTAATAAGATAGTTCATTGTTTGGTACCTCTTTGCAGGATCGTACAGATCAAGAGAGTCTTATAGAGAATGTAAACCTTCCTTGCTATTCAGAGTTGGAGTTCATGGTGAACCACACTAGGCACAGGTTTGGCCCAACAATTCTAAACCTTCTCAGGAAATGTAGTTGTGTGCAAAAGGTGACGCTTCAGATGTTCCGTAGGGAGGTACGTATGACTCTTATGGTTATCTATCTTGCTCCTCTTTTGTTGACATGACTGTGCCCTATCAAAGTCAATTCAGATGTTAATTAGACTATTTTTCAAATTTTATTGTTTCAGGTTGGGTACATCCCATGCCCGTCTAACTGCAACTGTCGTCAACTATCAGTCTGGACAGACAAGGCCATCAACTTAGACTCTCTAGAATGGGTGTCAATGTATGAGTTTCGCGCCACACAAGATGAGAGGAGTTTTATATACTACATTATGAGAAATGAGAAGCGCCTCCGCAAGGTTTCCATACTATTCTCTTTGGGTGCCAATCCAACAAGAAGGTTTCTCCGCAAACTCTGCAAATTATCTGCATCATCAGGATGCACTGTTGAGTGCTACTCCCATTGAAAGTCAGGCCTACATATGCATGAAGACGAGCTCGATCAGCCTATAAAATAAAGGAACTGAACTGGTGCCTTGTCAGTGCTATCAAGAACTACATAATCTTTGTTGTTTCCTTGTTATTGGTGCTTGTTGAAGTATTTGTTCTTTTGAGAGATATTCTCAATCTGTTTTGATTGTAAGATCAAACTTATTTTTATCGCTAAGTTAATGCAAAATGGTCTAGTGTGTGTGCTATATTTGAGGTCATCATATATCATTTCAATTTGTTCGAATGCTGTCAAGCTTGACTCTTGAGCATCTACAATGTTCCATGACAGTTGGTGCTTAATTAGAGTAATTTGTGTGCACTTCATTTGAGGATTGGTGGATCAAGATAGACAAGCTGGCAACTACACAGTCTTTAGAAAGGGAATCAATTCCCTGATTATTTTGGGAACATGGATGATTTGGAAGCAGCCAAACGATTGTGTATTCAAAGGGTCATCACCAAACGTGCAGAGAATCCTAACACACATAGAGGAAGCACATCTGCGGTGTTTAGCTGGAGCAAAGGAGCTTGCACGGCTCCCTGTAGCAAATGGTTAAGCCCATCACCGTTGTTAGTAGTTGGTCGTGTTTTATTTTGACAGGTGCGAATGTAACTGAAAGTTAAGGGGTGTGTGGGTGGTGTGCTTGTTGTATTTTACAACTCTTCTTCTTAACGAAATGATACGTAGCTCTCCTACGTATTTGATAAAAAAAAAGTAATTTGTGTGTCACGTTAATTAAACTAAGGTGCAAAAATATATATTGATATGAACAACCAATGGTTAGTTATAAACATCTGATGCAAAATGGTTCAGTAGATGACTACGACGACGATGTAGCTAGCAAGAAGCTAGTATTGCATCCGCTTACAATTGAACCTGGTATCGATACTTACAGTTTGATGGTTACACATGTTTATAGATGATTGCTAACTTGTATCTGGCTACTACAGAATTATATCTTGTCAACAGGTGTACAAGTTCATGGTGGCTGTTTTAAAATGGCATACCCTAGATTCTTATGTGGTGGCACCAAACTAAAGCTTCCAGCCATCAAACTGATCTGTGCACCGATCCAAGCTTGAGAGGGTTGTCAGGCAGAATTCCTGCCAGAACAGACTCACATCGGCTCCATGTTGAGCGGGAGCAACTGATTTTAGACGTGCGAGGTCTGACATGTGTTACTTGTGAGAAAGTTTCATGGTGAAGCTCACTCCAGCACGTTGGCTGGATCGATCTTCACATCCATGTAGCGTTATTCATGCTCTATACAAGTTTATGCTATTATTATAGTAAGAGTGATAGTTTTGCAGCTGCAACAATTAGTAAAGGTCATTGTTAGTTCATATATATTTTGCTAGCTAGTATATGTGTATAGCTGTGAAACTACTGTATACAGGTTTTCTAGGGTGAGTTTGATGCTTAAACTAACCTATTTGTTAGACCACATGTAAAAATGTGTGCTCTATCATGTGATATTTAGCATTGAGTTAAATGCACCAGTGGCCCTCGAACTTGTAGGCACGTGTTACATAGGTCCGTGAACTTGAAAAATGCATTTAGAAAAAAGTCTATTTAATCTCCCACCTTTCATACTTGGCCTACTTCACCCCCCAACTATGAAAACGTCTGTTTTACCCCCTGAACTTTCCAAAACCGTCTATTTTACCCCCTGGGCGGTTTTCAACGGTGGTTTTGCTACAGTAAAATTAATCTAAGGCTACAGTAAAATTTCCAATTAATCTAAGGCTACAATAAAATTTTTGCGCTAAAGCATACCGTATTATATATTCACTATGTAGATCTACTCATGTGGAGTCCAACAAAATTAGATTTTTTATTTTATGATTTTTCTATGATTTACTGTGATTTTTCATAGATTCACCGAAAATAAAAAAAAAGAAAATTCAAACCCATTATTACTGTAGCAACCACCGTTACTGTATCAAATCGCTGTTACTGTAGCAGAACCACTGTCGAAAACCGCCCGGGGGTAAAATAGATGGTTTTGGAAAGTTCAGGGGGTAAAACAGACGGTTTCATAGTTGGGGGTGAAGTAGACCAAGTATAAAAGGTGGGAGGGTTAAGTAGACTTTTTCCAATGCATTTATGTGTCCCTAAACTTGTTAAGTGGTGCATCGCAGGTCCATATCAGCCATGTGGACATTTTTTTCTAATGTGGCATGCTAGCATGTCATATATTTTTCATTTAACCCCTCGCATTTATCATACAAAATAGACCCCAGCGCTCACGAACACACCGAGCCGACGCGGACCACGGAGTCTCGCCTTCGTCGCGACTGCTCTGCCACCGTTCCCACGCTTGCTCCACTGTGCAGGTCTCTTCCTCCAGGCCGACGAGCAATTCTGACACGTCGCTCGTCTCGATCTTGGCAGCCGGCTCGGCCGCCAGCGAGGGGCTATGCGCCTTGGCGGGCTCCTTGGCATTCCTGGCCGACCAGGTGGAGGTGCAGAGGAGGGCCAGGAACTAGTCGCCGTTGCTCTTGGAGGTGGACAGGATGATGATCTCCTCGATCCCGCTGCTCCTCTGTAAGCTGTGTTGGCCCAGGCTGTGCGGAACGGGCACGTGGAGGTGGTGCGTGCACTGCTGGAAGCGAAGACCAGCATCGCGCTGTACGTGCATGGACAAGAAGGGCCAGACCACATGGCCGCCAAGGGCACCAGGCTGGACCTCGTTGACGCGCTCCTCGCCCTGGAGCCGGCGCTGCTCAACCAGACGGCCACTAGGAGTAGTTTGCCCCTGTCACCCTCGACTGCACAGGGAACACGAAGAGACCAGTGGCGGAGTTCTTGCACCGCCGCTTCTTGGTGGAGATCAGCTTCTGGAGCTCGGTGGTTCAGATCTTGAGAGTGGGCCACTTAAACTAGGCCGATGCCTTGGCTCCCTTGTCACGCACGGCCTGCGTCATCCAATTCTCACGGACTGGGACTCATGGTCGAACATGGTGAGCAACCGCTTTTTGGTGCCGAAGGGGTAGCAATCAGCGAACAGCCGGAATGTCGAGCCGCGACTGACCGTGAAGACGAGACAGTACTCGAACATGGCGAGGAACTTGGCGAGCGCCTCCTCCACAGCACCGGGAGCGCGTCTGGCTACTGGAACGCCCGCTCTGCGAGCTCTGCGATCATTGCCGTCTCGCGCATGAAGTCCCGCTGCGCGTGAGCCGTGCCAGCGACCGCGACCGTCGCACCGACCCCCCTCCGCACTGTCCCCTCCATCGAGGAGCGCCTTCGTTATGGGACTTGGCGAGGACCCATCCTCGGACGCCTCCTCCAGTGCCTCCCACGGCTTGCTCTCCTACAGCCGGACTCCGCGCCCGCCCCCGCCGGCAGTGGCCGCGGCCCACGCTTCTTTTTGTCGAGCATGGAGCAGTGTCGCTGAAGCCTCCCTATTCGGTGCGTTCGTGAGCAGGGTGGGCGCTGGGTCTATTTTTATGAGAAAAATAGATGTGAGGGGTTAAACGAAAATTATATGTCATACTAGCATGCCACATCAGCAAAAAAAATATCCACATGGCTGGTATGGACCTACGGTGCACCACTTAACAAGTTTAGTGACCCAGAAATGCATTTTCTAAGTTCATGGACCTATATGACACACGCCTACAAGTTCGAAGGCCGCTGGTGCATTTAACTCTTTAGCATTTGTTTGTTAATATTATCAATTCAGGAACATTTAGCAATCTCTTATAATCATTTAAAAGAGCCATGTATGGTGGTAGAAATAGTTTTAACTAATACTACTTGCACTGATGATTTTAGTTCTACTAGCTATATTCTACTAATTCAAACCAATGTACCTTGGATCATTAACCAATTGGCCCGTTTGTTAGACAGATTCTCATTGAACTATTGAATTTTATTGGTTTTTGATTCATGGTCAAATATATATAACATTATTATATTGATATATTGGATCCTCTTAGTAACAGGAACACATGATCCATCGTCAAAACCATGAGACATAATAGTGATGAACAAGAGTAGCATTCTAAAAGTGCATCTAGGCCCTAAATGGTTATTAGTGGATTGGATGACAACACGATTAAGGGACTAATGCATTTCATGAGAATTCTAGGTATTTAGTTCTAGGTAAAATCGATATGATTGGGCTCAAGTTGCCTGGCTGTTTCTTGGATGTTGCACTAATAGTCTTGTTCCCCTATCTTTTCCCATATGCTAAGAATGTCAACTTGTCCCTTAAAGGGGGCTATGGCTGTAGAAAATGTGCTGGATCTTTTTAGGCTCCCAATGTCTAGACCTGATTATGAAGAATTTTTGGATCTTTTGAATTCTTTACAGGGTGCCCAATTGCCAAATGATCAGTGGAAGTATATGTGGAATTCACTTTATAAATTTAACTAGTTTTATGATCACCACTTCGCTTCTCTTTCATGCCTGCTCCTTTTCTTTGGTTCTGGAAATCAAAGTGCACCCCTAGAATCAAGTTATTTATGTGGCTAATCTTCAGTGATCATTTGAACATCAGAAACATATTGAGGAGAAGGAATGATTTTTGCATGAAGGCTACAACTGTGTCATGTGTCGTGAGGGTGTTGAGGAAACAACCATACACCTCTTTTTTGAGTCTTCTTCCAGCATAACCAAGTGGTTTGTGTTGAACATGCAATGGACAATCCAAGGGAGCTTATTTCAAATGAGCACACAACAATTATTATGTCGCATGGGAGTGCCTTTCTTCATGGAAATCTCTATGATTGCAGTGTGATGCATTTGGAAAGAAAGAAACGACTATATCTTCAACAACAAGCGACCATCAGTTGTTGTTTGGAAACTTCTCTTTGCTAGTGAAATTAAGCTTCACTTTTGTCGGCTGCTAGAAACTCTTCATTAGACCATTATGTTATGGCTTGACTCTTTGTAATAGCTTGTTTTCTTCTTTTAGTTCTTGTAACTAGGTGAGTCGTCCTTCTCTCCTACCTTGGGATAGCTCTTCGCTATCCCTAGTAGTGTTGGTCTCTGTTTTCCTAGGGAGCTTTTGCTCCACAGATTGTGCCACAAAAAGTTTTGAAGAAAAAATGACATAAATGATTAATGAGACCAAGGTTAATTGAAGAAATGCATAATTGACAAGCAAGTGATGAAAATAGCAAAAGGGATACGGTTTGATGGAAATCAATTGGTCTCTCATGTGAATCTTGGTCATATTGTGCAATGTTGAAATAGGGTTTTGTAATTGATAAGTTGGCAAGCATGTATATTAAATGAAAGATGAGAGATAAGTGATTGCATATGAGATGGTTCCACTCATGAAGATGGCTTCATCAAATCAAGAATGTTGAAGACGACTAGACAAGATGTGCATTATTGAGAAGAAAACTCGTGAAACAATCTAGTTCAAGCAGAAGACAATGATGCAAATGAGATGGTTTTTATTGTGTGTATAAAGTTTATTCAAGACAAGATGTGACTTGATGGCTTGATAGAGTGGAGATAGCAAGGAAAGGGTTTCGAGGTACTAAGTGAAGGTGAAGGGCAAGCGATGGCTTGGAGACCGAGGCACCATAGCTAGGGTGAAGAAGAGAGTACTTACATTGACTCGAGATACCAATCAAGCTATGAAAGGCCATGTTTTGTGGAGGATCACATCATTGTTGAATCATAATATAAGGAAAATAACTTATGGATGAAAATTGTAGTCTTGATCATGTGGTTAGAAAAATCTTAAGTCACACTTCAAGGTGGTGATGCTCATGACATGAAGGCGTTGGATACCCTCAAATAGTGAAGATTGAAGTGACGGCAATATTTGAAGAATGAGAGGCTCATGTGTGAATTATTTGTGTATCTTTAAATCTTGAGTATAGGTATGTCATACCATTAAGATAGATGCAACATGAAGTATTATATGAGGCCTAGAAGCACTCAAAACAACCCAAGTGAAAAATTCAAATGATTACATAGAAAAAAGGAAACAATTGAAAAAAAGATGGGAAAATCAACTAGGCCGATTTTGCATGAGTTTAGATTGTAATGGCTAGTTTGCTGAAAGGTTTTCACTGCTAGAGAACAAATAGTTTTCCGTGGGTGGACTATTTATACCCCTTTCTGCACCCCTTTGTGGGTTGTTGATGCTTTTGAGAGTTGCCTAACTTTATAATAGCCTTTGTGAGAGCTCCCAATTCACCATTTTTTGGGTTTGTGTGAAAAGTGATATATCCTTTGAATTGGAGAGTGTGATTTGAATATTGTGAGCTTGTGTGAACACTAGAGAGCTAAACCAAACCTTGATAATTTTGTGGCATCATCTAGTTTCGAGGTGAAGCATTTGTTATTCTTAGAGCTTCACGACTAGACAGCTAGGCATCACCAGCAAGCATACAATTGTGGAGTGCCGCTGAAAGTTTGTGCTGGCGGTAATCTTATCCCATAAGGGAAAAGTTCAGCTAGCGGATAGTGGGTAGTGGTTGAGAGCAACCCGGCTAGAGCTTGACTGTGGGTGATCGCTCATGTCTTCCACAACAGAGATGTAGGGTCCAAGTGGGGACCTAAACTTCGAGAATGCATCGTTGCGCCTCCCATTTTGGTATACTCCACATTTGTAGTTTTGTTGATTACTCATGCTCCGCTTGTCTCTGTGTGGGACTACAAGGGACTGAGTGTACTTGTCGAGGAACTCATCAAAAAGCCACACACCAAGCCCCTCAGGAGTAAGCTACTTCGGCTACCCTATCCCACCACTGTAAAAACTATTGATTTTGTCCCTATGAGCTCTGTAGTAGTAATTTTTGTGCAACCATCCTTAGAGCAACCATAAAAGGCCTTTAATGACTAAGTAGTAAACTTGATGACAGCTAAAGATTGGCATATGTTCAGAAAATTGAAGTAGTAAATGCTTACTAGGTAAAAAACAAAACTTCGATCAAATTAATTAGTCTCCATCATCACAGATGGATTACATTTTTTTGTTGAATACAAGTAGTAATTATGTTTGAATTTGGGTAGTACTACTTGTTTGAATCAATACTACTACTTGTTTGAGTCAAATACAACTGAAGATCGGCATGTGTTTAGAAAATTGAAGTAGTAAATGCTTACTAGGTAAAAAAACAAAACTTCGATCAAATTAATTAGTCTTCATCGTAGATGGATTACATTCTTTTGTTGAATACAAGTAGTAGTTATGTTTGAATTTGGGTAGTACTACTTGTTTGAATCAAATACTAGTAATTGTCTAAACCATGAGGTGATTGTACAAAGCGTAAAAATACTTGGAATCAAGTTGAAATTTGCAAGAGCGCAATACTATGTTTTGCTATACTCATGTCGTGTCTATGATAATACAACTGGTGAACTTTATTCTTGGCCAAAATAAAAAAAAAAAGGTTATCATGTGAATGATACTCAGGTAGTAATTACTTCACTTCAGCAAACCGTAGTAAGTGGACTAAAGTCATCTAATTATATATTCGGATAGTAATGTTGCAAAATCAATATTTCTACACAAACCAATATTACAAAATTATTTGCTCAGGCAGCAATTATAATCACACGATCAAAGTAGCATCACAATAAATTCATCAACGAGTACAAAATTTGAAACACACTCAATGACGTCAATACGGATGCGAGTACATCACTTTTGTACAAAAATCAATCAAATTCACCAATAAAAGTCTATCAAATGCAACAAATTAGTAGTTGCATCTCTTGAGGGAGAGATGATGCTCCTCATTTGTACAAGTTGAACATATTCATTAATAAAAATCCAACAAATTAGTAACCGCTGTCACCTTGCATCACATCAAGATAGCCTAGTAGCCTCCCTGCATCACCTATAGAAGCTTTGGCTATAGGATAATGAGGTGCCATCGGGATGTGGGCCACATGATTTGGGAGCCAATGAAGAGGTGCTGCTAGATCTAGGGAACATGGCTATCAACAGCTCGCACCATGTTGGTGTTGATGAAGGTAGGTACACGTCATTGTGTGGGGAGGTGCGAGGGACTGGCCCTATGCTTGAGGATGAAGTGGGATGTTACGACCTCAACTCCACCAACTGAAACAACTAGTCCCTTGCCAAAAAAAACTGAAATAACTAGTAGAAAGACTAGACCAACAACCACCTTCTTACTTCAGAGTTGAAATTAGCAACAAACATATATGGAGTATATGAGAAATTGGTGAATCCTACTTATACAGTATAAAGAGTAACATATGCTAATACATAAAATTGGAATTATTTAGAAACGAGTGTGTATGACTGCATATATGGAGCATATATGAAAGGTCCTAATGGCTAGAGGGGGGTGAATAGCCTATTAAAAATTTATACAACAATACTTAACAAATCGGTTAGACAATTATGAGGCAAAGCAAGTGTTGCGCTAGCCTACTAAAAAGCAAACCACCTACCACGATTCTAGTTTATATAGTTTCTATCCACACAATAGCTATGACACTACACTAAGTTAGTGTGCTCTCAAAAGCTAACTAAAGAGCCACACTAACCAAACTAACAAGCTCTCATAACTAGCTACACTAAAGAGCTTGACAACTAGTTTGCAGTAAAGTAATGAGAGTGAGCAATTTGTTTATACCACCATGTCGAGGAAGGAGCCAATCAATCACAAGAATGAATACCAATGAAGATCAATCACCTTGGAATCAAATGATGAACACAATGATTTTTACCGAGGTTCACTTGTTTGTCGGCAAGATACTCCTCGTTGTGGCGATTCACTCACTTGGAGGTTCACGAGCTAATTGGCATCACACGCCAAACCCTCAATAGGGTGCCGCACAACCAACACAAGACGAGGATCACACAAGTCATGAGCAATTCACTAGAGTATCTTTTGGCTCTCCGCCGGGGAAAGGTCAAGAACCCCTCACAATCACCACGATCGGGGCCGGAGACAATCACCACCCTCCACTCGATGATCCTCGCTGCTCCAAGCCATCTAGGTGGCGGCAACCACCAAAAGTAACAAGCGAATCCCACAGTGAAACACGAACACCAAGTGCCTCTAGATGCAAACACTCAAGCAATGCACTTGGATTCTCTCCCAATCTCACAAAGATGATGAATCAATGATGGAGATAAGTGGGAGGGCTTTGGCTAAGCTCACAAGGTTGCTATGTCAATACAAATGGCCAGGAGAGTGAGCTTGAGCCAGCCATAGGACTTAAATAGAAGCCCCCATGAAATAGAGCCGTTGTGCCTCTTCACTGGGCACAACACGGGGTGACCGGACGCTCCGGTCATATTGACTGGACGCTGGACCCTAGTGTCTGGTCACGTGATGCGTGCCACGTGTCCCCTCTCTTCAAATGTTGATCGCCCAACCTCAATAGTCAAGTGACGACCAGTCGCAGCAGCTCAAAGTGACCGGACGCTGAACCCCAGCATCCGGTCGTTTCCAGTAAACATCCATAGACGACTTTTCATGACCGGACGCGTCCGATCATGCTCGACCGGACACACCCAGCGTCCAGTCACTCGGTGACTCCTTGGTGCACGACCATGTCAGTGTGACCAGACATAGCCAGCCAGCGTTCGGTTGTTTTAGCGCCAGCGTCCGATCGATGACCGATGCTGTGCTTTTTCTGCTGCTACTGACCGGACACGCCGGTCCTTCAGAGACCAGCGTCCGGTCACTTACAGTGACCTCCATCTTTTCTGTCTAGGGCACCAATGGCACTGTCGAACTGTCCGCACTCTACGGGCGGACACTCCACCGGTGAAGTTCCTAACCCTTGCTCAAATGTGCCAACCACCAAGTGTATCACCTTGTGCACATGTGTTAGTGTAATATAACCGACCAATTATACGAGATTAAGTAAGGAAATCTTCCACCGAAGCAGATAATTTAGCAAACTTAAGCCCGTATAACCCGGTAGTCCGTGAAACCACAAAGGATTTCGAACCAATCGACATACAAACCAAGATCGTACAAGTTTAGCAAGTACCGTCACATGTTACATAAAGTTCGCAATGACAGTTGGATACATCAGAGTTAGAATATAAAGTTATTACAAACCAGGTTCAATCTGAAATAGGGGAAGCAAATAGTTTTAAAGTCACACACACACTTTTAGTTCAGATACAGTGCCAGTAGGTAGTCATCTCCAACAAAAGCATCAGATGAGAGATATGGAGTGACCATTGCCCTTGGTCCTAGTTGTCACCCATCACCGGGTACAGGCAATTAATGCAATAGCCATAGTACATTTGACCATCTGCAACAACAATGGGAACAACGCCCTAAGTACGAGAAGGTACTCAGCTAGACTTACCCGTCTTAAACCAAAATAAAGCGACACGCCTAGGGCAGTGCGGATAGGCGCTAACCACCACGGTGAGCTACGCCGACGAGCGGCAGAGCTGCATGGCGGCCTCATCGCCGTTCGTGGCCGTGGCAAGCCTAGGCGAGGGGCGCGTACGCCTTGCGGTGCCAAAGAGAAGCCGAAGCGCTTGAGCAAAAGGGGAAAAGAGGAGGCGAAGCGGGTCGCCTACGCGGGCACGAGCTCCAGCGAGCTCGGCCATGGCGGTGCGGAGAAGAAGATTGGCCACCACAGCCTCTCACCTCGACTACGGCAGCCGCACGCGGGCGCAAACGAAGGAGCTTGACGAGGCAGAACTGTTGGCTAGAGGAATTAAAGAAAGAGGCGTGGGTGGAGGGGCACGTCGCTGGCGGAGCGGCGGCGATGCTCAATGGGGAGAGCTCACGCGGAGCTTCAAAATGGAGAGGAAGGAGGAGGAGACAAGATGGAGTGTGGAGTGGGGTGGCGTGCGTGCAGTCGGACAGCCATGAAGCAGCGTGGCCGGTCGGAATGGCGCAGGTCGGTGGTGCCGCGCGGCGTGCTCGCCGGCGCATGGCCGCCACGCGGCGTGCGTGCTCTGGCGCCGGTCGAACATGGGCGCGGTGAACGAGCAAGGCGTGGCGCGGCGGCAGGCCGAGTCGGCCTACGTGGCTAGGCCAAAAGGGAGGTGGTGGCCCAATAAGGTAAAAATGTGATTTTTCAAATTATTTTCTATTCCTATTTCATTCAAACGAATTTTTGAACTTTTTTAAAGCAGTTTCAAACTTTGGACCAATAATAAAAGTTGCTCAAAAATTTATTCTCTACAACTTTGCTTTTATGACCAAAGTCAAATTCCAAATAGATTTTGAATTACAAAATAAAAATTAATATTAATTCAAAACCCTAATTTTGAAGAATTATTTTTAAAAGCAAAATTTGGCAAAAATTTAAATATAAACTTTGCTCCAAATTGTATCCTAAATATTTATAAGCTATCTTAGTGATCAAACCAAGAAATCATATCACCCAAACATGAGCATGGCATTTCAAATAGTTTAAACATGATGAATTTCAATTTAATTTCAGCACCACATGAAATGACACTTCCTTTCTTTAGAATGGAATGCATAGATGCTGCTTATGCATAATGAAATGATGATTATGCTCATGAGATGGAATGTTAATGCATGCTTAACACCGAGGTGTTACAGCCCTCCCCACTTATAAGAATCTCGTCCTGAGATTTGAGTTACGAACCATTTGTTATAAAAATCCTTATAAGCGTTTTGCAGATATTCTCATGTTTCCCACGTCGCATCACCTTCATCGTGATGACTCTACTGTATCTTATATGTTCTCACCACTTTATTCCGAGTGACTCGGTCCTTAGTGTCCAAAAATTGAACCGGTTGCTCACGGTATTCCAAGTCTGATTTGAGCTGAATGCTCTGAGGTTCTATTCTCTCTTCCGGAACACGCAAGCACTTCTTCAACTGTGATACATGGAAGACTAGGAAGATCGAACCCATCGCTTCTGGTAACTGTAACTTATAAGCCACGGGACCCTTCTTCTCTATGATCTTGTACGGTCCTACAAATCTAGGAGCAAGTTTTCTCTTTACTCCAAACCGTTGTACTTTCTTCATTGGAGTAACCTTCAAATAAACATAGTCACCTACCTCAAACTCAAGCGGTCTCCTTCTCTTATCGGCATAACTCTTCTGGTGTGACTGTGCCGCTTTCATGTTTTGTTGGATAATACAGACCTTTTTCTCAGCCTCGTCAACAAAATCGATTCCGTAAAACCTTCTTTCTCTAGGCTCAACCCAATTCAATGTGTGTCCTACATTTCCTGCCATACAATGCTTCAAATGGAGCCATCTTGATACTCTCTTGGTAATTGTTGTTGTAAGCGAACTCTGCCAAAGGTAACCATGATTTCCATGAACCCTTAGACGATAACACACAAGCTCTAAGCATATCTTCAAGAACAACATTAACTCGCTCTGTCTACCCATCTGTCTGTGGATGGTAAGCTGTACTCCGAATCAAGCTAGTACCCAAACCTTTATGAAGATGCTCCCAAAAATGAGCGGTAAACTATGACCCACGGTCAGACACGATAGTCTTTGGTATACCATGTAATCGGACAATCTCTGCAATGTACTTCTCAGCATAATGAGGTGGTCGAAAGGTTGTTTTGACTGGTAAAAAGTGAGCCGATTTGGTAAGGCGATCTATAATTACCCAAATCGAATCATTCCCCTTTGGTGTGGTGGGGAGACCGGTGATAAAATCCATACTTATATCATCCCATTTCCAATCTGGTACTGACAAAGGTTGCAACATTCCTGCGGGTCTCATGTAAAGAGCTTTCACTCTACAACACATGTCGCAACGAGCAACATACGCTGCAATCTCCTTCTTCATCTTCGTCCACCAATAATGAGGTATCAATTCTTGGTACATTTTGTTACTTCTAGGATGGATAGACAGCTTAGAGTGATGAGCTTCATCCATCAATTTGTTCTTGAGCTCTCGATCTTTAGGTACAACCAGACAATCCTTAAACCATAACACTCCTTGTTCATCCACTCTAAAGTGCTTGGTCGATTCTTTCTTCATTTTCTCCTTGATATGGAATATTCCCTTATCTATTTTCTGACCCTCAATGATCTTGCTTTCCAAGGTACAACTAACCAGGATATTATGCAACACAGCAAGATGCAACAAATTGAACCCATCTTCAAACAATGGTTGCACAACAAGAGAATGTGACTTCCTACTTAAGGCATCTGCCACTACATTTGTCTTTCCTGGATGATAGTGCACATTCAGATTATAGTCCTTTATTAGCTCTAACCATCTTATTTATCGCATATTCAACTCAGACTGAGTAAATATGTACTTGAGACTCTTATGATCTGTAAAGATATTGCACACATTCCCAAGCAAGTAGTGTCTCCAAATCTTTAGAGCATGCACAACAGCCGCAAGCTCTAAATCGTGCGTAGGATAGTTAACCTCATGCTTCCTCAACTGACGTGAGGCATAAGCAATGACCCTTCCATCTTGCATCAGAACACATCCTAAACCATTCTTTGATGCATCGCAAAACACATCAAACGGCTTCTCTATATCCGGTTGCGCCAGAATAGGAGCAGTGGTTAGCAAATTCTGCAAGGTGTAGAAAGCTGCCTCACACTCCTCTGTCCAAACGAACTTATGATCCTTTTGTAGCAAACTTGTCATTGGCTTGGCAATCTTTGAGAAGTCCGGTATAAAACAACGTTAGTAGCCGGCTAATCCAAGAAAACTCCGAACCTCATGAACGGTGCTTGGTGCCTTCTAGTCCATAACCTCTTGTACCTTACTAGGATCCACTAAGATTCCATTCTCAGACAACACATGACCGAGAAAAGGAACTGTCTTTAGCCAGAACTCACATTTACTAAACTTAGCATACAGCTGGTGATCTCTAAGTCTAATCAAGACAATTCTGAGATGCTCTTCATGATCCTATTCGTTCTCTAAGTATACTAGAATGTCATCAATGAACACAATCACGAACTTATCCAATTCTAGCATAAAGACCGAATTCATCAGATACATAAAGTATGCAGGAGCATTTGTCAAACCAAAGGACATGACAAGATACTCGTACAAACCATATCTGGTGGAGAAAGCGATTTTGGGTATATCTTGTGGTTTAATCTTGATCTGATGGTACCCTGATCTCAAATCTATTTTGGAGAACACCTTGGCTTTTGACAATTGATCAAACAAGATATCAATCTGAGGTAGAGGATACTTGTTTTTAATTGTCACCGCATTCAGTGGCCGATAGTCCACGCACATCTGTAAGGAGTTATCCTTCTTTACGAACAGTGTGGGACATCCCTATTCAGATGAACTTGGGCGAATCAAACCCTTAGTCAACAAATCTTGGAGTTGTTTTGTCAAATCGGCTAATTCATTTGGAGGCATCCGATAAGGCCTTCTTGAGATCGGTGGTGTCCTAGGGATTAATTCAATGGCAAACTCAACATCTCTGTCCAGTGGAAGACCGGGTAACTCATCTGGAAACACGTCCGAAAACTCACACACTACTGGAATCTTGGCTAGAAGAGTAGTTTGGACTACATAAGTTGTACTGGTCAGATCTATTCTCCTAGGTAAGGTTACTTGAAATGTACCTTCTCCAACAGGTTCCTTGAGAGAAATGCTTCTTCCTCCAACATCAATTACTACTCCCATCTTATTCATCTAGTTCATTCCTATAATCACATCCAGAACTAGTCCTGGCATAACTATCAAGTTAAGCATATACTGCCTGTCTGCTATACTCAGGGTTACCCCCTAGATTATCTAATTAGTTAATAGATCAGCCCCAGCTGAACTTATCCGATAAGCACATTCCAATTTAATTATCTTTTGCTCATACTTTCTTGCAAATGCTTGACTTATGAATGAATGAGATGATCCAGAATCAAACAAAATGACTGTAGGATGATTGTTGATAGAAAACATATCGGCTATCATGGGCTCTCCTTTCAGGATGTCATCAATGGTGGTGTGGTGCACACGAGCTTGGTACTGATTCTGCTGCCTCTTAGGATATGGGCAAAACTTCACAAAGTGCCTAGGTTGATTGTAGTTGAAACACGGTCCTCTTACTTGAGTAGCAGCTCCAGATGAACTGCCTTGTCCGGTCTTGGCTTATGGCACCACCATCTTGAATGGCTTCTGATTCCACTGAGGTTGCTGGGCATTCTGATTCCTCTGTTGGGGTGGCCTGAACCTTGCACCAGGGGCAGGCGGATGATATGCAGAACAATTTGCCATTGGGGCCCTTGGCTAGGATGGACCTGATTCAAAAGCCCTCTTGCGAGTCTTGGATGTAGCATATACATTGTTGTTCTTTTCCTGCTTTAAGCAGTCACTAACAAAGTCATTGAAACCAATTCTGGTGTTAGTACCCACATGCTTCATCATCTTGGGATTCAGACCTCTCTTGAAACTAGCGATCTTTTTGGCATCGGTATTCACCATGTCAGAGGCATAGCAACTTAGATTATTGAATGCATGTAGATACTGGGTCACCGTCTTGGTGCCTTGGTTCAGTGCTAGAAATTCTCCAAACTTTATTTTGATCAAACCTGGTGGAATGTAAACTCCACAAAAAGCCTCCGTGAACTCCCTCCAAGTAATGTGGGCATTGGGGGGGAAGAGTGGTGCGGTGGTGCTTCCACCACATTCCTACAGGGCCTTGTAGTTGATGAGCTGCATACTCAGTTTTCAACACTTCTGCCATCCTTAGAACACAAAACTTATCTTCCATGGTGTTTATCCACTCTTCCGCATCCAATGGCTCTGCCGCTTCTTTGAAAATTGGTGGTCTGGTGTCCATAAAGTCCTTAAAACTGCTATGCTGATTCGCTTCATGCCCACCTGGGTTTAACCCACGGTGGGTATTGTCAGCAATATGGCACAATGCAACTTCCATGTTCTGCTGCATGCCCTCCATGTTGCGTTGACTTCCAAGGAACTATGCGAAGAACTGTTCTACGGTGTACAGTGGAGGAGGAGGAGGTGGTGGTGGATCACGGTTCTCATTCTCCATGGCACTGCCACCTGCCTCAGTCGCGTCATACACGGTACGATGAGTGTTCGGCATCTGCATATTTCAGCAACAGTAATTATTAGGCTATGTTGTAGAAATTGCAGGTGAATGAAAAATTATGTCGTACTGAATTCACTGGAGAGAATAAATTCATACAATAAAATAGGGGCACAATAAGTCATTCCAATTAACACAACATTACTAATTAGATTACTGAAGCGCACACATCACGTCTAATACAACCAAATTGCCAGCATACATACACTGGACTTTTGACGTTCAGATTTCACCACAAACACATCCACGTTTTCCGACATTACATCAAGGTCTTAGTCTTTCTACTCATTATTACATGCTAGACATGTCAACCATGCAAAAGGTCATCGCAAATGAAACCCTAGTAGCTAGCGCAACAACTACTAGCCTACTCATCATGGTCGCTGTCTAGGTCGGAGAAGTCGACATCGTCACTATCTACATCATCGTCGTCATCATCAGCTGGTGCCTCAAGCTCTTCGGGATCCTCATCCTCATCTAGATCCATCTCTGTGGCTCCAGGCAGAACGTAAGGGTGGAGCTGGTTATTCAGCTGATGAACCTCCTCATGTAGGTTGTCATTGTACTCTTCTGTATTGGCCAGCTGTTGCTCTAGCTCAACCTGTCAAGATCTCAGAACATCTTCTGCGGATCAGGCTTTATTCCTCTGGTGGAGCACATGGATCAACATGCTCTCAGTGTTCCTGTTGGCGGTGGTTAGATGCTCGGCCTGCTCTCTCAGTGCACGCACGTCTCCCTCATAGGCTCCAGTCCTCTGGGTCACCTAATCCCTCTAACGAGTCAACTGAGCCATCTCTACACTGAGCCTCTCAATTTCGGCGTCGTGATCCCTCTGAAGCTGACGTTGGTCATCGCGGGCATGACCAAGAGCACCAGACACATGTCTCAAGCTACCTTCTACTCCATTGAAAGCCTTCATCTCTACGAACATGGCGCTCATGGCAGGGTTATCACTGTTCTATCCTTTTGCTATACCAATCTCCAGAGATCTTCCTCTTTCTTGCTGCCAAGAGTCAGTGGAGGGGTTGCCCCTCGAAAAGACTCCAACTAAAGCGGCTACCAACTCCTAAGGAAAACGATCCATGATATCCCTTAGTATCCCAAAGGCTGCCCTGTCAGCTGCTTCTTCAGCGGTCCTGCCAGTTGACTCATAACGCCAACCAGTCCACTCAGAATCGTCACCTCGGGGTCAAACAACGGCCTCCACAGTAACCAAGAGACCTTCCCCCAACTGCTCATTTGTCCAGAAGTAGCGGGGCTCCATTCCATCAGGATAGCCTACATAGCTGAGCACTCTCCACAAGAGTGTAGGCATCCCAAACTCTCCAAGAAACATGTGGCGCTGACGGGTACGTGGAGCAAGCTAATGGCGGGGAGCTCTGCCTCCGGTGGACTTGCGAGCGGTCTGCTTTGTGCGTGCCATCTGTAGTAAATTTGTTTTATTACTCACGTGAGAACAAGGTTAAGTTGTCATTTTAATCAAAATGAGATAATCAACTTATAAGGGGAGGAACAATGCCATGAATGATATGTAACAACATGATGCTTGCACGTTCCGTACGTTCTCACAAACTTAGGAAAAATAACAATTGCTAGCGGCATAGACGGTGGCATACAACGGTCTCTGATAAACGTAGCTAATACGTACTACACGACAGCACTGTTATGTACCTGCAAAAGATCCACTTCAGCCCAAACCCTGACAGTATGAAAAATATGCACGAATGCAGTAAAGTAATCTACTCATTCTACACGCATCCCCAGATACATGTACCACAGTAGCAACTACCCGAACCATCGTCCTATCGACGGCATCGTCACCACAGGATGGAATTTCCCCACACATTGGATACCTTCATACAAACACACGTATGGCATGTAAATAATTTGACATCATATACGCACTTCCCTAGATCGGCAGTGTATCTGATCATGCTCTCACAACTCTCACTTACCGAGGCGTAGAGGCAATGGATCCATTCATTACCACTCAAGTGAATGGCACTCATACAATAGCACGCCGTATGAGCGACGAAATAGAAATATGATGCAAAGACCCCCAAGTCAGTACTTAAATAAGCCACCTAGAGTCCTTAACTGGGCATAAAGGATATGACCACTGGCACACTCTTAAGTTTTTAATTAGAGGTTGAAACACCTATATACTATAGTTTGCAATTGGTTTTGTAACACAAAACCCTTTTGTTTTAAATACACGCATGAACAGTAACATGCTAAACCTTGCTCTGATGCCAGCTGTAACAGAACCAACCAATTATACGAGATTAAGTAAGGAAATCTTCCGCCGAAGCAGATAATTTAGCAAACTTAAGCCCGTATAACCCGGTAGTCCGTGAAACCACGAAGGATTTCGAACCAATCGACATACAAACCAAGATCGTACAAGTTTAGCAAGTACCGTCACATGTTACATAAAGTTCGCAATGACAGTTGAATACATCAGAGTTAGAATATAAAGTTATTACAAACCAGGTTCAATCTAAAATAGCGGAAGCAAATAGTTTTAAAGTCACACACACACTTTTAGTTCAGATACAATGCTAGTAGGTAGTCATCTCCAACAAAAGCATCAGATGAGAGATACGGAGTGACCATTTTCCTTGGTCCTAGTTGTCACCCATCGTCGGGTACAGGCAGTTAATGCAATAGCCGTAGTACATTTGACCATCTACAACAACAATGGGAACAACGCCCTGAGTATGAGAAGGTACTCAGCTAGACTTACCCGTCTTAAACCAAAATAAAGCGACACCAAGGATTATACAAGGCTTTCTTTAGTGGGCTAGCTGACTTGTTTGTGAAAAGCATAAGCTATCATGAATAAACCATTTTAAGTACTTTGCATCATCTTTATTATGACCTATCCATCTAGGTAAGCACCTATACTATAGCAATCACTTGATTAACCAATAACATCCAGTTACCAATTTAGATTTAGCATATCCCATGCCATCCAGATAACCATCATTGTTCCAAAATAATTACTACGATGCCGTAGCTTGAGTCAAGTGCTCACTATCTAGGAGCGATGGCAATTCGAATCGATTCCTAACCAGCTAGTGATTTATTCCTCACACAAACCACGCTTCCCCCGTCAGGGTCGCTTAGATCACCAATGACACTTTAGCCGCGGGATAACAGTCATGGACCGCACTACCCAGGGACTTCCCGACTGCCAGGATGCACCTTGGGCTCACTCTTCGCGTCCCCGTCATACCCTCTTCAGCACCAGTCTGCCAATCCGAGTTTATCCTGGCTCAAAATAGTGTCACTAGCTTCGCGGTCGAAAGGTACTTTATTCGGCCAGCTAAATGTGAGGCATGCGTTCAACATGACAAGAGGGATGAGCAACGATCGGTCCTTAATCGACACAGATAGAAACTAACAGCACCTAGAACCCTATCTGGTTGCCTCAAACTTTTTCCGTCCGGTCTCCAATTATCCATCACACATGGTTAATTCTAGGATATCATTCTTTCCATAGCTAAATTCTTCCAGTAACCACCTATAATGTAGGTGACCGAATATCACCGATTACTACCGGTCTAAGCAAGGCTAAGCAGTTATTTGATCCTGACCTAACAGGGTAAAAGGTAATAAGGTAGGCAAGGATAGTAATAAATGCATCAACGGTTTCAATCAACTCCTACAACTTAATGCAACAATATATAAACTCATATATATAGAAAGAATTACTTTTATAAAGTAGGAGACTTATAATGCTCTGGGACTTGCCTCATTCGAACAAACTAGGTTGATGATCCACGCACTCGGGCAAGTCCTCTCCCGGCTCCTCTTCCTCTGGCACCTCCTGTGCCTAGACTTCTTGTGGATCTATCCTGGTCTGCTCTTCCTAAACTACTGCTAGCAACTCCTCCTACGATCCTGTATGATGCAGATGTATGAGTGCTAATGCATAGGTGCATCGAAGAGATGACCTATAATGATTATGATGCATGAAATGTAGATGAACATGTTTAACTTTATTGGACATAGTAGAAGTAAAGTTCTTCTACAAGGTAGTCAACATCATCCAAGAACATGTACTACTATACTACTACTACAACCACTATACTAACATGCCAAGTCACCACAGCAATCTAAGATGCTTCAAAGATACACCAAAGCAAACATTATTAACTAATCATGTATTAAAGAAGATTTGTTTATTTCATTTTAAACTAGGGCTACAACAGCAACATATATTTTTGGTGCTCATAAAAATCTGAGAAAATTACAGTAGCATAGTACTACTCTAAGTAGACTACCATAAAATTTTCATGGCATTTGGATAAGTAAAATAGCATACACAAAAATGACAAGCTATGGCATAATTATGAGCATGAAAATACTTTGTACTATGAAAAGTGTAAAACAACAGATTTGGTATTTTTTCTATGTTCTACATAGTAAACAATCACTGTACAAAAATTATCATACACATGTTTTATACAATTTTTGCTCTCTATTAAAATAACAAAAATCATCAATTAAAAGCACTTGAACTACACCTCAATATTTCTCTATAGAACATGCATGGCATATATTTTTCACAGAAAGTACATCTCAAGAATAGATCAACCAAATTGGAATCATATTTTTTTGATACATATAGGATTTACTAAACATTTTACAATATATCAGCAATATCAAGAATTAAATAAAGCTCTACATTAAAGTGTCTCAAAAATGACATGCAATATTTTTATCATGTAGATCTGGTGACAAGGAACATAACAAAATTTGATTCATCAATTTTGGAGCAAGATAACTCGAGATATACATTTTACAAGCTTTTTAATCCATTTTTTAAATCATTTTAGAAATCCTTTTCTTTAAAACCGGATCTAAAATGCTACGGGCACCTAGCTCCGTGCACCTCGATCCGGAACCAGACACAGCAACTGGGCCCCGAGAGTCGACCGGGTCCCACCGGTCAGCTGCACGGAAGCAGGGGAAGAGGCTCCGCTGGCCGGAGCTCACCGGCGGCGAGCCTTCCGATGGTGCCACCAGCACCAACGGACTCCTCTTCGTAGCGCGAGCTTGGCAAGCTAGAAAAGGGCATCGCGGATAGGTGCTAACCACCACGGTGAGCTATGCTGACAAGCGGTGGAGCTGCATGGTGGCCTCACCGCCGTTCGTGGTCGCGGCAAGCCTAGGCGAGGGGCGCGTATGCCTTGCGGTGCCAAAGAGAAGCCGAAGCGCTTGAGCAAAAGGGGAAAAGAGGAGGCGGAGCGGGTCGCCTACGTGGGCACGAGCTCCGACGAGCTTGGCCATGGTGGTGCGGAGAATAAGATCGGCCACCACAGCCTCTCACCTCGACTATGGCAGCCGCACGCGGGCGCAAACGAAGGAGCTTGATGAGGCGGAACTGTTGGCTAGAGGAATTGAAGAAAGAGGCGCAGGTGGAGGGGCACGTCGCTGGCGGAGCGGCGGCGGCGCTCGGTGGTGAGAGCTCCTGCGGAGCTTCGAAATGGAGAGGAAGGAGGAGACAGGATGGAGTGTGGAGTGGGGTGGCATGCGCGCGGTCGGACAGCCATGAAGCAGCACGGCCGGTCGGAACGGCACAGGCCGGTGGTGCCGCGCGGCGTGCTGCCTGGCGCATGGCCGCCACGCGGCATGCGCGCTCTGGCGCCGGTCAGGCATGGGCGCGGCGAATGGGCGAGGTGTGGCGTGGAGGCAGGCCAGGCCACCCTGCATGGCTGGGCCGAAAGGGAGGTGGCGGCCCAATAAGGTAAAAATGTGATTTTTCAAATTATTTTGTATTCCTATTTCATTCAAATGAATTTTTAAACTTTTTCAAAGCAGTTTCAAACTTTGGCCCAAAAATAAAAGTTGCTCAAAAATTTATTCTCTACAACTTTGCTTTTATGACCAAAGTCAAATTCCAAATAGATTTTGAATTACAAAATAAAAATCAATATTAATTCAAAACCCTAATTTTGAAGAATTATTTTTAAAAGCAAAATTTGGCAAAAATTTAAATATAAACTTTGCTCCAAATTGTATCCTAAATATTTATAAGCTATCTTAGTGATCAAACCAACAAATCATATCACCCAAACATGAGCATGGCATTTCAAATAGTTTAAACATGATGAATTTCAATTTAATTTCAGCACCACATGAAATGACACTTCCTTTCTTTAGAATGGAATGCATAGATGCTGCTTATGCATAATGAAATGATGATTATGCTCATGAGATGGAATGTTAATGCATGCTTAACACTGAGGTGTTACAGTTAGCATATTTTCACAAACATTTTCAAGGGTGTTAGCATTCCACTAGATCCTAAATGCATATGCAATGAGTTAGAGCATCTAGTGGCACTTTGATAACCGCATTTCGATACGAGTTTCACTCCTCTTAATAGTATGGCTACCGAACCTAAATGTGATCACACTCTCTAAGTGTCTTGATCACCAAAACAAAATAGCTCCTACTATTTATACCTTTGCCTTGAGCCTTTTGTTTTTCTCCTGCTTCTTTTCAAGTCCAAGCACTTGATCATCACCATGGCATCACCATCATCATGTCATAATCTTTATTTGCTTCACCACTTGGAATGTGCTACCTATCTCATGATCACTTGATAAACTAGGTTAGCACTTAGGGTTTCATCAATTCACCAAAACCAAACTAGAGCTTTCAATCTCCTCCTTTTTGGTAATTGATGACAACCCTTTCACAAAGATATGAATTGAAATTCAATTGAATCCATGTTACTTGCCCAAGCATATTTACCATGTGTAAAAGAATATGGACAAGTTTCATGAACCCCAAATGGTAGCAATTGCTCCCCCTACATATGTGCTAAGAGTTTCGATTGAAGCTTGCACATATGCTTAGATAGGAAATATAGGAGACATTGTCTACCAAATGATGCTAAGGTATAAAAGATAGACCTTTGAAGCGTGATACCAATCAGAGTGCACCATTATACCATCCTTATCACCATGGTTAGCTTGATACCACTTGAAAACACTTGGAAATGAAATCACTAGATAACCTATGCATGCTAGATTTTCATTTTATCATTCAAACCTATAACTAGCATACACCACACAAGCATGAATATTGACATTTAAAACTTGTGCCATGCAAGCAAACATATGAAATGCACATTCAAATGCACCATACAAGTTCATGAGCTTGCTCCCCCTACTTGTGTGCTCAAAATTTTAATTGATCCATTTTCTTTATCATATTTCTCGCCTTATGCCAAGTTCTTCCCCTATCACTTGTGTATTTATTTCTCTCCCCTTTGTGTTGTCTTTTCACTATCTTTGTGCACTATTTCTCCCCCTTTGTCATCAATGACCACAAAGGCTTAAATTATAGATAGGTTGAGATTATCAATGTCAATCAATGAGGTGAGGATCATTTTCCTAAATTTGGTACAATCTAAAATACTTGCCAAAGATGTTTAACTCGGTTTGATCCAAGGACAAGCTTCTTCACACCTCCAAATAAGGGTTATCTTATACCACGTTGAGCTAAACATTTAGAGCTCATTTTCTAGATTAAACACTAGGTTTACAAGCCCATAAACATATCATATGCTACTACTAGATCAAGTCAAGCATAGAAGCAATAGTGGTACCATACAAACATCTAATTCATTTGATTTTCATGAATGAGCCTATTAAATGTGAAAGATGTCTAGATGCACTAAATATGTCATTAACAAGGATGTATGTCATGCCAATCAACTTTTACCTTGGGTTGCTCGAAGGAGAGGCATGTCATATAAGTGGGGGTGCATCAACACATATTTAAGAAATCCAATATGTTCAACTCATTCCTTAGCTTGCAAAACCTTTTCTCATCCAATGGCTTGGTGAATATATCAGCAAGTTGATCTTCGGTGCCTACACCATCAATGCAAATGTCCCCTTTTTGTTGGTGATCTCTTATGAAATGATGGCGGACATCAATGTGCTTTGTTCTTGCATGTTGAACCGGATTGTTGGTCAACTTGATTGCCCTCTCATTATCACATAGCAATGGCACTTTCTTGAACTTGATTCCAAAGTCACTCAAAGTGGCCTTCATCTAAAGTATTTATGCACAATAACTACCGGTGGATATGTATTCGGATTTGGCGGTTGATAATGCAACACTATTTTGCTTCTTTAATGGTTATAAAACAAGTGATCTTCCTAACAATTGACATGTGCCCGAGGTGCTCTTTCTTTCAACCTTGCAACCTGCATAATCTGAGTCAAAGTAACCAACTAGCTCAAACTTTGCTCCTTTGGGATACCATAAACCAACATTTTGTGTATGCTTCAAGTACCTCAATATTCTCTTTGTAGCCTTTAAATGACTTTCTCTTGGTGAGGCTTGAAATCTTGCACACATGCATACACTAAACATGACATCCGACCTTGATGCAGTCACATAGAGTAGGCTTCCAATCATAGACCGATACCATTTTTGATCCACCATATTGCCACTTGCATCACTATCCAAGTTGCCATTTGTTCCCATTGGTGTGCTAATGACTTTACTATCACTCATGCCAAATTTCTTGATAAAAAGAGTGGTGTCAACCTTGCCCATTATGAACCCTTTAGAGAGTAGGAAGTCCCTTAATCTCTCATACCAAGCTCTAGGTGCTTGTTTCAAGCCATACAATGCCTTCTTTAACCTGTACATATGGTCGGGCATCTTGTCATCTTCAAAACCGGGAGGTTGCTCAACATATACTTCTTCATTGATGTAACTATTGAGAAATGCACTCTTAACATCCATTTGGTAGAGCTTGATATTGTGGGCACAAGCATAGGCTAGCAAGATTCTAATTGCTTCCAATCTAGCAACGGGGGCATATGTTTCTCCAAAGTCAAGACCTTCAATTTGTGTATAGCCTTGTGCTACCAATCTTGCTTTGTTCCTTACTACTATCCCATCTTGGTCTTGCTTGCTTCTAAAGACCCATTTGGTTCTAATCACATTGTGTCCTTTTGGTCTCTCTACTAATTCCCATACTTGATTTCTTGTGAAGTTATTTAATTCTTCATGCATAGCATTCACTCAATCAACATCCTTCAATGCTTCATCTATCTTCTTTGGTTCAATGGATGACACAAATGAGAAATGCTCACAAAATGAATCCAATCTAGATCTTATTTGTACACCCCTAGAAATATCACCAATTATAGTGTCCAATGGATGATCCCTTGCAATATTGGTTGGTTGGAGGATTGGAACTTGATTGCTTGCACTTGCTTGATCATTGGGTTGAGATGATGTACTAGCCACTTGATCTTGTTCATTATCATAAGAGTCACTTGTACTAACTTGATTTGTATCATCTTGCACATTTGAGTTAGAGAGCACTTGCACTTGATCATCTTCATCGTTATTCACTTGCCTAGGCCTCAATTCACCAATATCCATGTTCTTCATGGCATTTAAAAGTTGAATGCCTCCAACATCTTCCAAGTTATCATTCTCTTCTTGTGAACCCTTGGTTTCATCAAATTCAACATCATGAACTTCCTTAAGAGTGCCACTATCCAAATTCCAAACTCTATATGCTTTGCTTGTAGTGGAATAACCAAGTAGGAATCATTTATCATATTTCTTGTCAAACTTACCCAATCTAGTGCCTTTCTTCAAGATATAGCATTTACAACCAAAGACCCAAAAATATGCAATGTTGGGCTTTCTACCATTCAAGAGCTCATATGGTGTCTTATCTTTCAATGGGTGACAATAGAGGCGGTTGCTACAATAGCAAGCCGTGTTGATAGCTTCGGCCCAAAAAGATTGACTCACATTGTACTCACTAAGCATAGACCTTGCCATATCAATGAATATTCTATTCTTCCTCTCAACAAGGCCATTTGATTATGGAATGTACTTGGCTGAGAATTGATGTCTAATTCCAAATTCATCACACAACTCATCAATTCTAATATTGTTGAACTCACTACCATTGTCACTTCTAACTCTCTTGATGGTTGTTTCAAACTCATTATTAATGCCCTTGACAAATGATTTGAATGTTGCAAACACATCACTTTTGTCCACTAGAAAGAATACCCATGTGTATCTAGTATAATCATCCACTATCACAAAGTCATATTTATTTCCACCAATGCTAGTGTATTGTGTTGGCCCAAATAAGTCCATATGCAATAACTCAAATGCTTTACTAGTGCTCATCATGCTTTTCTTAGGATGGGTGTTTCCAACTTGTTTGCTAGCTTAACAAGAGCTACAAAGTTTATCCTTCTCAAACACAACATCTTTCAAGCATTTAACCAAGTCATGCTTAACCAATCTATTCAATTGTTTCATTCCAACATGACCAAGCCTTCTATGCCATAATCAACCCATGCTAGACTTAGTGAACAAGCATGTAGATAATCTAGCTTCATTAGCATTGAAATCAACCAAGTATAGATTCTCATATCTAAAGCCTTTGAAGATAGTTAGAGCCATCTACACTTATGATTTCTATATCATCTACCCTAAATATGCATTTGAATCCAAGATCACACAATTGAGCCACGGATAGCAAATTGAAGTTCAAGCTCTCTACTAGCAACACATTGGATATGCTCATATCATTGGATATTGCAATCTTACCAAGCCCTTTGACCTTGCCTTTGCCATTGTCACCAAATGTGATACTATCATAACCATCATTGCCATTGGTGTTGATTAAGTTGAACATTCTTGCATCACCGGTCATGTGTTGAGTGCACCCACTATCAAGAACCCAATGCCTTCCTCCGGCTTTGTAATTGACCTACAAAAGAAGATCAATTCTTTTTAGGTACTCAAACTTGCTTGGGTCCTTGAAGGTTAGTTACTAAGCTCTTTGGTACCCAAATGGCTTTCTTCTTTGAGATCATCCATGGTTTACCAATGAACTTAGCCTTCACACCATTTGTACCCTTAGTAAGCACATAGAAAGAATTAATCTTAATTGAGGATATATTAGCATTTTTGCTCTTGTTTTTGCATTCATGCTCTTTATGACCAACTTGCTTGCAACTAGTGCAAAACTGACCATGGTTCTTCACAAAACTAGTCTTATGAGGAGCAAAGGCCACCTTGCCTTTCTTGGGGGTATAGCTCAATCTCTCTTTGTAGAGAAGCTCTTTGGCTACCCAAGCACATAAGCAAGCGGTCCTCACCACCATAGGCCTTAGCCAAGGTGTGAGTGAGCTTATTGGCCTCCTTCTTAAGGTTCTCATTCTCAACCATTAGTGAGGCATCACAAGTGAGACCATCACTACTAGATGAGGTGAAAGTAGAAGTACTACAAGAAGGGTTAGTGGGAGCAACAATGATAGGCATAGATAATGATTCATCAATTATATCACAAGTTAAACCTACATCACAAGTCTCAAACATGCTTCTTTTTATCTTGCTCATTAAGCAAAGAGGAATGAGCCTTTTCAAGCTTTTTGTGAGCCTTGCCAAGCTTCTCATGGGCTTCCTCTAGCCTCTCATAAGTTGCTTTGAGCTCATCAAGGGCTTGCTTAAGGGCTTTTACCTCCTTATTCAAGCTCTTGCATTCCCTTCTTTTAGTGTCAAAGTGTTCTTTGGCATCTTCTAGCATGTCAAATAATTCATCTTTTGTAGGTTCATCATCATCACTATCACTATCATTTTCATTATCATGTTCATCATCACTTCCATCATCATCACAAGTTTGTACCTTAGTGGCCTTAGCCATGAAGCATGATGGAGTGTCGAAGAGAGAAGGCTTCTCATTGATAGCAATGCTTGCAAGTGCCTTCTTCTTGGTGGTCTTGTCACCATCACTATCATCATCATCACTTGAGGAGGCATCACTATCCTAAGTGACCACATATGAACCACCCTTTTTCTTCTTGAAGGTCATCTTGTCCTTCTTCTCTTTCTTTTCCTTTTTGTTCTTCTTGTTGTCATCATCATTGTTGCTATTGTATGGACATTGAGCAACAAGATGATCTTTGCTTCCACATTTGAAGCACCTTCTTGACTCTTCTTTGTTCTTGGATAAAGATTTCTTTCTTCTAGCATGGTACCCTTTCTTCATCATGAACTTGCCAAAATTCTTGATAAAGAGAGCCATCTTCTCATCATCATCATCATCCCATGAGCCATCATCTTCACTTGATGTTTCTTGCTTAGCCTTGCCCTTGGATGATGTGGCCTTGAATGCCACACTCTTCTTCTTCTCATCTTTCTTCTCATCATCATCTTTATATGTATCATCGGTCATTATATCTCCCAACACTTGGTTTGGTGTCATGGTGTCCAAACCACTTCTCACTAGAATAGTGACCAATGTGCCAAATCTTGAAGGTAAACATCTTAAGAACTTTTGGGATAAATCCTTGTCCTTCACCTCTTCTCCAAGTGCTTTGAGATCATTGACAAGCACTTGAAGCCTATGGAACATCTCTGGCACACTCTCATCCTCCTTTATCTTGAAGCTTGCAAACTTCTCTTTGAGAATGTATGCCTTTGCACCCTTCACGACTTGAATGACTTCAAATATTTCTTCAAACTTCTTCCAAGCCTCATGAGCCATCTCAATATTCTTGATTTGCTCAAATGTTCTCTCGTTAATTGCATTATGAATGGCACTTAGAGCAATGCCATTGTTTTGGAGAAGCACTTCTTCGGTCATGGTGGGATTCTCCAGATCACCAATCTCAATTTTGGTTTCTACCACCTTCCACACTTTTCTATTGATTGACTTGATATGTGTGGTCATCTTTGATTTCCAATATGGATAATTTGTGCCATCAAATTGAGGTGGCTTCTTGGTGTTGTTGATTTGAGCCATTTTTACACCGAAGGTTGTTAAGCCTCAAATTACGGTGACCTCGGCTCTGATACCACTTGAAAGGTCTTAATGGCTAGAGGGGGTGAATAGCCTATTAAAAATTTCTACAACAACACTTAACAAACCGGTTAGACAATTTGAGGCGAAGCAAGTGTTGCGCTAGCCTACTAAAAAGCAAGCCACCTACCACGATTCTAGTTTATATAGTTTCTATCCACACAATAGCTATGACACTACACTAAGTTAGTGTTCTCTCAAAAGCTAACTAAAGAGCCACACTAACCAAACTAACAAGCTCTCACAACTAGCTACACTAAAGAGCTTGACAACTAGTTTGCGGTAAAGTAATAAGAGTGAGCAATTTGTTTATATCGCCGTGTCGAGGAAGGAGCCAATCAATCACAAGAATGAATACCAATAAAGATCAATCACCTCGAAATCAAATGATGAACATAATGATTTTTACCGAGGTTCACTTGCTTGTCGGTAAGCTACTCCTCGTTGTGGCGATTCACTCACTTGGAGGTTCACGAGCTAATTGGCATCACACGTCAAACCCTCAATAGGGTGCCACACAACCAACACAAGATGAGGATCATACAAGCCACGAGCAATTCACTAGAGTACCTTTTGGCTTTCCGCCGGGGAAAGGTCAAGAACCCCTCACAATCACCATGATCGGAGCCGGAGACAGTCACCACCCTCTGCTCGATGATCCTCGCTGCTCCAAGCCGTCTAGGTGACAACAACCACCAAGAGTAACAAGCGAATCCCGCAACAAAACACGAACACCAAGTGCCTCTAGATGCAAACACTCGAGCAATGCACTTGGATTCTCTCCCAATCTCACAAAGATGATGAATCAATGATGGAGATGAGTGGGAGGACTTTGGCTAAGCTCACAAGGTTGCTATGTCAATACAAATGGCCTAGAGAGTGAGCTTGAGCCGGCCATGGGACTTAAATAGAAGCCCCCACGAAATAGAGCCATTGTGCCCCTTCACTGGGCACAACACGGGGTGACCGGATGCTCAGATCATGTGATGCGTGCCACATGGCCCCTCTCTTCACATGTTGATCGCCCAATCTCAACGGTCAAGTGACGACCAGACACAGCAGCTCAAAGTGATCGAACGCTGAACCCCAGCGTCCGGTCATTTCCAGTAAATATCCAGAGATGACTTTTCACGACCGGACACGTCCGGTCATGCTCGACCGGACACACCCAGCGTCCGGTCACTTGGCGACTCCTCTATGCGCGACCATGTCAGTGTGACCGGACGCAGCCAGTCAGCGTCTGGTTGTTTCAGCGCCAACGTCTGGTCGATGACCGATGCTGCGCTTTTTCTGCTGCTACTGACCGGACGCGCCAGTCCTTCAGAGACCAGCGTCCGATCACTTACAGTGACCTCCATCTTTTCTGTCTAGGGCGCTGGTGGCACCGTCGGACTGTTCGCACTCTACGGGCGGACACTCCACCGGTGAAGTTCCTAACCCTTGCTCAAATATGCCAACCACCAAGTGTATCTCCTTGTGCACATGTGTTAGCATATTTTCACAAACATTTTCAAGGGTGTTAGCACTCCACTAGAGCCTAAATGCATATGCAATGAGTTAGAGCATCTAGTGGCACTTTGATAACCGCATTTTGATACAAGTTTCACTCCTCTTAATAGTACGGCTACCGAACCTAAATGTGATCACACTCTCTAAGTGTCTTGATCACCAAAACAAAATAGCTCCTACTATTTATACCTTTGTCTTGAGCCTTTTGTTTTTCTCCTGCTTCTTTTCAAGTCAAGCACTTGATCATCACCATGGCATCACCATCATCATGTCATGATCTTTATTTGCTTCACCACTTGAAATGTGCTACCTATCTCATGAGCACTTGATAAACTAGGTTGGCACTTAGGGTTTCATCAATTCACCAAAACCAAACTACAACTTTTAATATATGAGTGCCTAGTATAAAGGAGTAGCATATGATAATTCCTGATTTTATAGATTGCTCTCCATGGGTCTCGTGAGGGCATATCAAATTCTCAATTTTAGTGTGCCCAACATGTACCAGCGCAATGCTTCCATGCAATGGAGGCTTGTTTGGTTGGCTAGCCAGGCAGCAACCCTAGGGATTGATGTCTGGCCGACGAGCTGCCTGTCACGCACTCGACAATCAAACACACCTAGATCCGCTTGAATCATGCGGGATCCTTATGTGCTATACCGTAATCTTCTTCTCCACGACCACCGCCTACATCTAGAGATTGGGAGAGAAGATATGAGAAATGAGGTATATATATATATATATATATATATATATATATATATATATATATATATATATATATATATATATATATATATATTAATTAGACCACTAGTCAAGACTTATATTAATTAGACCAAGAATAAAAGGTTCCAGGAGTATAAAGATGACAAATTTTACTATTCAAATATGGAAGTAATTATGGTCCAGGATTCTTCACAAGTTGTTTCTTATTCTTTATAAAATTATGATTTGAAATGCAACAAGGATTGATAAATGATTGAGTTTTTACTGTTGTTATTGATTGAGGGTCGGGATAGGGCGAATGCAAAGGGGGGCTAGAGGGGCCCTGGCACCCCTAACTTTACTATTTTTCATTACCACCCATAATGATCTAGCTAATCTACTACGTATTTAAAGGATAAATGACATCGCTCTCCCCTAAATCTAATTTCAGGCTTCACCATTAGTCTATTGGGTCAAGATTTTACTATAGCTGAATGATTTCTTTATGGTTATGAACTGTTTTTAGGTTGTTGGTTTTGAAATCTCTGATGAGTTGGTTGGTTGGCGCTCCGGCGATGCTTTGAATAATATTAAACAATCAGAAAGCAATATATATATATATATATATATATATATATATATATATATATATATATATATATACACACACACACACGATAAGGCTATTCTGTAGCTGGCTACATAATAACTTATTCTATGGCCACCTTGATTTACGATAATGTTTGTACCAATTTACGATAATAACAATACATATTTACGATACATGGGTTACTATAATTCAAGATAATACTTACCATTATGCTATAGTAAATCACTTATGAGGGATTTACCATAATCTCGTAAATTAGTATAGTAATTAACTAATTATTGTAACTCAAAGTGGCCACAGAATAACTTATTCTGTGGCCAACTACAGAATAGTATATATATATATATATATATATATATATATATATATATATATATATATATATATATATATATATATATATATATAGTGCAAGGAGCTGGCATACAAGGACAGGTCAATCATCAGTTCGCCACATATGAGGCCCTGGAGAGCTGGTCAAGACGTTGGGGAGCTCGTGGCATAGGGCCAAGCATGGCTACTCCGGCAAGCGCAGAAGGTGGCTGATGGTGATGGCCAAGGTCATGCATGCTACATCAAACACTGGCTAGCAAATCATTTAAAGTAAGCACACAAACAAAGGTTTCACTTCTCAACCAAATCCAGTCTAGCATAGATAGACAGATAAACAAAATGATAGTCTACAATTAAACCGAATATTGTCAAATAGTTGGACCAAAATTACATAAGCCCTAGACAGAGCTAGGCTGCATACAGGCCACAAAATAGACAAAAGTCATGCCTGTTAATGATGCTTGATTAAGAAACAAATTACGAAAGAAATCTTGGTTGTTGAATGAACATCCCATGGCTAAAAATATAATTAATCAAGGTCTATAATAAAATCTACATTTTCTTTACATAAAACGGGAAGTTAACCAGGGCTGGATTTGAGCCCTGATCCACGGCCCTAGGAGTGGCCCGAAACACCTGAAGTACCTCTCTTGAAAGTTTTCGGCCCTAGGCCCTTAACCATGAGACCAGCAATCAGCTCCACCCGGAGGCCCAGCAAGCAGCCGTCCAGCCCAGCAAAGCAGAAAGCTAGAAAAGCACAGCCCCGGCAGCTCTTCCTGTCGCCCTTCTGCCTCCCTGTCGCCCTTCTCCCACTCGGCTAGGTCTCTCGTCGCGCACGCCCCATCGCTCGCTGCTATGCTACTGCAAGCGGAACCCTAGGCCGCTAGTGCCGCCGGACAGGGGCGGGCTCAGGCCTAGGGCCATATCCCTAGTCGCAGCCCAAAATGTTTTATTATGTTTAATTTTGTCCCAACAACGAACAGCCCAATAACGAGGAGAGTAGGGCAGACCATGGAGTCGCTCACGCCGTGGCAGCACCCAGCCCGCTCGGTCCCGCGGCCCCTGCCTGCTGGCTCCCGGCCCGCCGCGGCGGCGGCGCCGCCCCTAGGCTTGGCGCGGTGCCTGCGCCTGCACCTGCCGAATCCCCGCGTCGCCCAGCCGAGCAACCGAGCAGAGGAAGAGTGAACTCTGAACTGTGAAGGTATTTCTTCTCTTTACTTCAAGTAATCTCTTCTAATTTTGATTTCAACTGCAAATTTTGTACTTTTGATTTCTTTACGTTGTTGTCTCAGATCGTAGATATCGGTGTTTCGCCACTGGAATTTGGCTAATTTGGCCCTAGTCGTAGCTAAATCTTGGGTCCGCCACTGCTGCCGGAGGAACCAAATCGAGGGGTAGCGCGGGAAAATAGATTCATCGAGGGTGACGCCGGCAAATCAAGTGGCGGCACATTGCCGGCCAGCGTTTCCGTGTTCCGGCTGGGCGCTGCAGCACGCACCGCGCGGGATAGGCGGAGTGCCGGCAAACAGGCAACCGCGCAGCAACCAAATAGCTAGCAGGTTACTTCTTGTTTTTATTTATTATTATGCTGTTATGTCTCTGAATTCTGATTGCTAAATTCCCCATTTTCTATTTAAGCGGACTTTTTTAGATTTTAAACTTTACACAATATACTGATTTTTTTTAGGGAAATACACAATACTGATTTTGTAGGCTATACATATCGGATTTTTTTTAAAAAAAAGTAGAAGCATAGTCTATTTAACAGAGGTCCCTGTACTATTATTAGCGTGCCATTTTATGAATGATGGATAAAATTCGGGGGCACAATGTCTTTTGAGTAATTTGCTGCCTGTTCTTTTTATTGAAATGCTTTTTCGTAATAGATGAAGTGAGTCGAGTGTTGTTGCTTGGATGATAATAGTATTACTATGAATATTTGTGTTAGTAAAAAAAGGCAAGATAAAAAATAATTGAAGTTTTACATATGATTTATATGGGGTGATGATTTTTTATGTCATTGATTGTACATGCACCTGGAATACAATAGTTTTTTGTACTCTTTGAGTTGAATGCAATGTTTCTATCCTTGCATGCAATTGGAATTAGTCTTTTTTGTGTGCATATCACATAGTTCTCCTGCATTAAAAAAACGTGAGTATTAAAAAACATTGTTTATCTTTTTAGGTATGCCCCTTCAATCAGGCACATCTTCCTGCTCAGATGATTCCGATGATAGCAATGCCATTGACCCAATTGGCATATATACTATGGAAGAATACATTGCTGAGCAAAGTGTCCTGCACAATTTACTTGAGCGGATCGGTGTGAAGATTCAGGCCAAAATCGAAGCACAACAAGCTGGTACATCTCGCCGCCGGAGTGGTAGTAGGAGGTTCGTTGCGAGGAATCATGAACAGGGACATCAGCGGCTTGTGGCTGATTTCTTTTCTGAAGATCCAGTCTGTAATGACCAGCTATTCCGAACAAGGTACAGAATGAGAAGACCCCTCTTTCTACGTATCGTCCATGCCTTAGGTGAATGGTCAACCTATTTCACCAGACGAAGAGATGGCTTTTATCGCCAAGGTCTCTCACCTTTACAGAAGTGCACAGCGGCTATTCGTATGTTGACTCGTGGCTCCCCGGCAGATGCTGTTGATGAATATGTACAGATTGGTGAGAGTACAGCAATGGAGTGTTTGGAGCAGTTTGCAGAAGGGGTGATTGACAAGTTTGGCAGCGAATATTTGCGAGGCCCTACTAGTCTCGATATGCAGCGTCTGCTACAAATTGGCGAGGACCGTGGCTTCCCTGGCATGTTGGGAAGCATTGGTTGTATGCATTGGGAATGGGATAATTGCCCACTGAAATGGATGCGTCAACTTAATCATAGTGATTATGGTGCAGCCACAATGTTTCTTGAAGCTGTTGTTGCACAAGACCTCTGGATATGGCATGGTTACTTTGGTGTTGTTGGGTCCAACAATGATATCATTGCTCTCAATCAATCGCCATTGTTCACTGAGGTGTTAAAAGGGCAAGCTCCTCGGGTGCAATTTTCCATCAATAAGAGACAATATGATACGGGATATTATCTTGCCAATGGAATCTACCCAGAATGGACTGCATTCGTGAAGACAATACCTAACCCTCAAACAGAAAAGGAACACTTGTTTGCGCGATATCAAGAAGACACAAGGAAAGATGCCCAACAAGCATTTGGTGTCCTGCAATCTCGTTTCCCCATTGTTTGTGGTCCAATGCGATTCTTCCAGCGAGCAACTCTTGGGAAAATCATACAAGCTTGCATCATACTCCATAACATGACAATTGAGGACGAGAAAGACATGGCAAGTGCCTATTTTGATCCAAACGAAGCTTCAGGGATAACGGTTGTTCTACCATCAAACATCAATGATGGACCTGCTGATTGTTTCGCCAATGTATTCCGGACAAATGATACTATCTGTGCTCAATCAGCACAAAGCCAACTAAGAAGGGACTTAGTTGAGCATGTTTGGCAGCGGTTTGGGTCTTTTAGTGACAAGTGAATCCTGGTATTAGTTACGTTACATTTTATGTCCTTTGGTGGATAATTGGGATGTCTGTTCTACAAAGATATTCAAATATGGTTATATTTGCGTGCATTCATAATTAATCAAGTTAATTGTGGTACAAGATTTTCATCAAAAGTATATACCTTTTTTTTTGAGAAACCAAAAAAAATGGATTGTTGACGGCATGGCCCAAGAAGACTCCATAGCTTTAGCCATGGCCCAAAAAGACTCCAAAGCTTTAGGCATGGCCCAAACGAAGGAGATGTAAACCTGGGCCTGGGGTGCGGCCCATATCAGGCGATCTCGCTTCAGCCTCCTCAAACCCTAGAACCAGGTAACCCCTCTCCTATATCCGCCGCCGCCGTCTCAGGCTCTCATCTCTCATCTTCGGGTTCGCATCGCAGCGTCTTCCGCCCGGGCTACCACCATGGTGAGATTTCTCTCCCCTCTCCTCCCACGCCACACGCTGACGGTTGGACGCCCGCTTGAGCGGCGGCGGATGGCGCAAACTGCTGACTCGTTCGTGTTCCTCTTTTGTTTCATCGGCAGCCGAAGCAGATCCACGAGATCAAGGACTTCCTGCTGACGGCGCGGCGGAAGGACGCGCGGTTGGTGCGGATCAAGCGGGCCAAGGACGCCGTCAAGTTCAAGGTGCGCTGCTCCAAGTACCTCTACACCCTCTGCGTCCACGACGCCGACAAGGCCAACAAGCTCAAGCAGTCGCTCCCGCCAGGTCCGTGCTCCGTAGTCCTACCCCCTACATCTAAGCTACTGCTCTTTTTGATTTGACTACTTGCTGATCTATTGGGGGGCCTTCCGTATTCCAGCCTCGGACTGGACGTTTCACGATTTGTATGTGATGATTGGTTTGTGTTTACTGAGGGGTAGACCGTTTGTTGTTGCGCGAGAATGATATAGATGTAGCACTACTAGTACCCCGCAGTAGACAGGAGTAGTATAATTCCTATCTGTAATTAGGTATATACTTGGATGGGGAGTTTCTCTGTTATTCAAAAATACTGCTTGTTTCATGACTATATCACACGCTCTTTGGAAAAACATCTATGCTCTATTCATTCTTGAACCTCTGAATGCTAGAGGATATACTACAAGTGATAAATTCGATGATAGTCTGCATATTCAGTTATTCACTTATTCTGGATAGACTACCAGTCATGAATTAGAGAATATATAGTCTGGAAATTCAGTTATTCACTTATTCTGGATAGACTACCAGTCATGAATTGTAGGATAGTCTGGATATTCAGTTATTCTGGATAGTCAGAGCTTCTTTCACAATTAGAGGCAAACATCTTTATTTGTTCTTATGGCTTTCTGTTATCATTTTTCCGTGGTACTAATACATGAATAGGATAGTAGTGCTTGGGAATAAAATGTGTGAAGCATATTTGTGCAGCTTGTTGTGATGTCCAGAGATGTTTCAACTGAACTATGCACATGCCCAATCATGCAACTCCGTAATTACAATTGTCGCTATGCAATATGCATGTCCAGGGATGTTTCGTTATAAATTTTTCAGGATAAATACTATGGATATGATCATCCTGTTTATTTGCTAATAATCTTGAATTTATACATGTTTTGCATCATCATATCGAGTCATTGTGATGTCAGGCCAATTATTCCTTTTCTGTGTTAATGCCTCTGATTGCTGTGCATACAATTTTGGCTGCAGAATTGCTCAACTATATCCACATTCACTGATTATGACTTCCCTATTACAGGTCTGACTGTTCAGGAGATTTAAGTATCAAGCCACAAACAGTACCTTTTGCTGCGGTATCCAGGGACGTTTGCTTCAGTATTCTCTAGTATGTAGGTGATTTCATTTGAATGGATTATGAAGTTTGAGTTTGGGAAATGTAATATTGGAAATTTGGAAGTGATGTGCTGAACCTATGAGCCTGTTGTGTAATGGTACACACCACCGCAAAAGATGGCTATCAATCATAACATGATCTGAATTCTGAGATATTTGCTTCCCTTTTTTGTCTGGTTCCTGCGTTGTTTTTCGTCTGAGTTTTTGCTGCTACGGCAATTACATGATATAATGGTGGAACGGGTTATGCTTTGCATACTGTGGCAATTACGTGATATAATGGTGGAATGGGTTGTACGTTGCATATATTTCTTGCCTGCTAGTATTTGTAATATTGATCAGAGTGAAAATTTTATTTAGCCAAGAAAATTGCTTAGTGGTTTGCATAGCACGCCCTGTGAACTGTATATGTATGGGGTGGCCTGCTTAGAAAATCTGGATGTTAGATGCCCTGGTGTACTTAAGATTTTCACATGATGGTGAGGAAAATTAGGTCCAGGAGTTATGATGTGGAGATAATCTTCCCCCCTTGTGCGTACCCCAGTAGTTTCACGAAGATGACTTAGCTATTCCTGGAAACATTACAGAATTAAGAAGACGTTTGTCCTGATCACGACGATGTGGGTTTTGTGGTCGGAGAGAACTGGAGCAAACACCCAGGTCTGATGGATTCCTGTATGGCGTTTGAGCATCCGGAAAGTCAGAAGAAATCATACCGGGTGGAGTAAACCGCAACATAAGGCTACCTGAGAAGACATGCAATTGTGGTGAGTTCGGCCTAGAGTTGGGAATTTTGATAGAGCTTCAAACGGTGCACTTTTTTGGGAGACCACCATGTTTGTGAATGTCAAATGACATATTGCTGGTGGGTACAACTTGTCGCCGAGCAGTGACACGATGATCTGCCAACTGTAACAAACCTCATGTCCTGTTCGCTTGAGCATATCAGCCCGGCTTGCGAGCCATGATGTATTGCTTTCTCTCACAACAAAATAGCATCAGCCGACTTATCAGCCACAAAACCATTGTTGCCGCTGCCGCTGTGAGCGCTAAACTCTAAATTAATGGATGTGATTTCATATGAAAACGAAAAAAACGGAGAGACCAGTGGATGTGATTTCATCTAAAAACGGAGAGACTAGCACCCGGACCTCCGGACGTGGCGTACGTCCGAATACCCGCGCCTGTTGGTCGTCCGTTTTCAATATTTTGTAATAATGATACCGCGTCTATGGATATAGCTTTGCCTCGTGCTCCACGCCTGCTGCCTGCTCATGGATACAACTTCGTGCTTCGCTTCACCTCGTGCTCCAAGCCTACTGCCCGCTCATGGATGCAGCTTGGTGCTCTGTGCCTGCTGCCACGTCCATGGATACAACTTTGGAGAGACTAGCGTCCAGACGGTCGGACACCCACGTCTGTTGCCCGCCTGTTTTTAATAATTTTAATAATGATACACTTAGGGTGTCTATGGGTATAGCTTCGTGCTCTGTTCCTGCAGCATGCTCCTCGATGCAGCTTTGTGCTCTGCTTTACCTCGTGCTCTACGCCTGCTCGCCCTGTTCAACGGTTTGACAAAACCGGCTGCAGGACCGTAACCGACAAGGCAAAACCAACATCACTAGCCAAGCAAAGCGAGCAATACGACCAGTGGATTGGACCGATAGACGAGGCGTCGAGGCCTCTTCATCGGAGTTCACTAGCCAAGCCAGGAGTTTCAGCTGTCAACCCGTGTTAACCATTCAAACCGGATAACCAACCCATCCCAATAAACTAACTAAAACCGTAGCAATCCGACGGAAACCAGCCCAGACCACACCGGCATATTTATCTTGGGTTGGTTTGGAAACAAACCAGAAACTGCCAAAACCAGCCCATGAACAGGGTTAGCGCCCGTTGCCCACCAGGAAAAAGTCTACTTAACCCCCCACATTTCATACTTGGTCTACTTCACCCCCAACTATAAAACCGTCTGTTTTACCCCCTGAACTTTCTAAAACCGTCTATTTTACCCCCTGGGTGGTTTTCGATAGCTGTTTGCTACAGTAACATCGGCTGCTGCAGTGCGGTGTGTTTGCTACGGTGCCGGTGGTTTTGGATTTCCTTTTTTTTTATTTATTTTCGGTGAATTTTTGAAAAATCATAGTAAATCATAGAAAAATCATAAAATGAAAAAAAATCTAATTTTGTTGGACTCCACATGAGTAGATCTACAGAGTGAATATATAATACGGTATGCTTTAGTACAAAATTTTTACTGTAGCCTTAGATTAATTGGAAAATATAATTTTATCTGTAATTAATTGGAATAATTCATAGCTGCAGCTTCTATGGTCCAATTGTGGTGAAATTTTTATGGTACGCTAATTATTGTATGCTTGAACTATAGTAAAAATTTCGTACTCATTGGACTATGCATAACTTAGTTATAGATAAATTATAATTAATTACAGACAAAATTGGATTTTTCAATTAATCTAAAGCTACAAAAAAAATTTGTACTAAAGCATACCCTATTATATATCCACTTTGTAGATCTACTCATGTGGAGTCTAATAAAATTAGATTTTTCATTTTATGATTTTTCTATGATTTACTATGATTTTTTCAAAAATTCACCGAAAACAAATAAAAAAAGAAAATTCAAAACCACCGGTACTGTAGCAAACCCACCGGTACTGTAGCAGACCCGCTGTTACTGTAACAAACCGCTGCCAAAAAATGCCCAGGGGGTAAAATAGATGGTTTTTGAAAGTTCAGAGAGTAAAACAGACGGTTTCATAGTTGGGGGTGAAGTAGACCAAGTATGAAAGGTGGGGGTTAAGTAGACTTTTTCCTTGCCCACCACGAATGCAGCTTCATGCTCCATGCCTACCTGTCATGCTCGCTTTGCTTTCCGTGCATACGCTGGAACCACTGTGTTCAAGGGGACCACCTTGCCCAGTGCCCTGTTTGTCGCGTCTGCTCATAAAACACTTGTAACATAAAGTATTTATTGTAATATACATCCAGAACATATGAAATATTTACAACATATGTATACGGACACTGTAATATATGCAACATGCAGATAAAACACTTGCAATATACGTTTAAAACATTTAAAATATACACTTGCAACATACGTGTATAGTCGGTGCAACATATACAACATCCAGATAAAACACTTGCAACGTACGTTTGAAACAGCTAAACATTTGAAACATACACTTACAACATACGTGTATAGTCATTGCAACATATGCAACACCAGATCTACTTTTATAATATTCAGATGAAACATATGCAACATACATCTGAAATGCATGAAACATACGGTTGTAACACGAAGCTCGATGCCACGGTGCCGAGGTCGAACCTCGGCTATGTGTAGCGCGAGGTACGAGGCGTAAGCGACGCGTGGTGCGGGCAATGCAAGGCGAGAGCAGCGCGGCACGAGACACAGGTGGGGCATGCGAGGCACGAGGCACAAGGCACGCGAGGCGTGGGGGCACGTTGTTCCATCCTGTCCGACCGAACAGACGCTCGATAGCGAAAAACACCTATTTTTTTACAATTTAGTTATTTTTTGAAGAAAATTTACGTTTGGCTCCCTAAGAGAAGTAAACTCATCTTTGGACCCTGGGGGTCGGCGCTAGGACTCATGGCGCGGAGGTAACACGTCTCGGCGCCACAGATCTTGGTGTCGAGATACCTGGCCAAGATCCTAGATGGCGTTAACGTGGCTGGTACCTCGACACCATAGTACATGACGCCGAGGTCGGCGCCAGATCTTGGTGCCGAGCCGGAGGAGACCATGATCAGGTCACTGTCGCTGATGACTGGCCTGCAACCTGTTTGGCTGGGTTTATACAATCGTATACGATCGTGGATTATAAACTGGAACATTATTTTTCTCTTACACCAAACCAGCCGGCGGTAAATAATCCACGATCGTTTACGACCAAACAACCAGGCTGTTGGCCTGTTCACGTCAGAGCGTGGGCTGTTGTGCTTTGTGTGCTGGACAGTGGAGAGCGTGAACGATTTGATTGCGCGGCTGACCGGCTGTACCACCTTGAAGACCGGATTTCTCTCTCGAGACGCTGCACAGGAGCTTCACCACATTCACGATCCGGATCGTGCTCAAGATCCCCACTAACGATCGAGTCGACTGTCCCTGCACGGGGCTCTACTTCCGCAAGCCTGGCATCGGGCGTTACGTTGATTCCACCGAAGATCCAATCGATCTCGGGCTTACGTCGATCGACCACACGCAAGACCTGTGGTTGCACGAACGGTGTAGACAAAGTTGATCTAACTCAGACTCGTCTCGTGCACGAGCGCCAGTCAACGAAAGGACTCAATGCCATCCGTCTAAAGCTAAGTGACGCTTTAATATTTTTCTAAATATTCTCCAATCTTCGTATATCACCATAATGTTTCTCCGGGCTGTTTTCTCTATGTTTGCTCTCCAAACATTTTTCTTTCATGTATACCATCTTAAAGATGACATACAGCTAAGTCTAAGGTGAACAGTCGCGTTGATGCTCGGACGCCTCTAGAGACGGCCCTGTCTCCGGCTCCTCCCTACACGTGCATGAGCGTCTGCCCTCTGCGTTATGGGTGGTTGGCAGTGGCTCCTTGGTGATGCCTGTTCCTCCTACACGTGCACGGGCTCCGCGCTCGGTGTTATGGACTATGGACTAGCTAGGACTAGAGACTCAGCTACACACTAACTGTTCGGGCGGTTTATATTAAACATAAATATATTTTCACGCCAACTGATCGCTGAACTGCATACGTCGTTTCATCACTATTGCTAATTTTTCTCTGGAGTTTATTTATTTGTACATCATGTACTACCCGTTCTCTATATTTATATTGTAGGATCATCGTCCAGGTGATCAGACCACCTGGTGCTCGGACTTCTCCACTGATCAACTGGTCGGACCGCTAGGTTCATGGACTTCATCACCGACCAGTTGATCGGACTGTTCGCCGCTACGTTAGGGGCTCCTCGGTGCTCGGACATCGCCAGCTACGCCGGGGATTCCTTGGTGCTCGGTTTCTTCGTGCTCGAGGACTAAGTGGGCACACTTCACCGCACGGACATCGTCAGCTATGTCGGTGCTCGGACCTCGCCGCCTACGCCGAGGACTCCTCGGTGCTCGGACATCGCCGCCTATGCCAGGGACTCCTTGGTGCTCGGACATCATCACCTACGCCAGGGACTCCTCGGTGCTTGGACGTCGCCGCCTACGCCTACGCCGGTGACTCCTTGGTGCTCGGACATCGCCGCCTACGCCGGGGACTCCTCGGTGCTCGGTCATCGCCGGCGACGCCAGGGACTCCTCGCTCCTTGGTGCTCGGACATCGCCAGCTACGTCGGGAACTCCCTAGGTGGTCGAAAATTGCCAGCTACGCCAGGGACTCCTCGGTGCTCGGATCTTGCTAAGTCTCATCGGTGTGCTATCAAGCTGCTCCATGTTGTTCGGATCAGGGTGCTGATCTTGAGCGGTGCGTCTGGGGTCTTGATACGCGCATGTCAGACAACGTCGGCAAGCTTTCTTTTTCTTTGACCCTGCTACAAGATTCATTCTTCATCTTCCAGCAGGCTCGGGGACTAAGTGGGCACACTTCACCTTACGGTGAATGTGCTTGTTCTCATCTCGAGGCTACGCTTGGGGGACTAGCTGCTTGCTCGGCTGGTCTTCTACTTTCTGACCCTGGCACTACGCGACTACGTCACCTACTGTCAGGCTCGAGGACTAGCTATGGGGGTATGGCCCCCGGTATCTACAAGACAAGACATGGGCCGCACCATCAGAGGTGGCCCAGCCCACAAGATCAAGGTGTGCACTGCGCTGCTCGGCGTGCACCGCAAAGACATTGTATAGTACCAAATATGCTACTTTACTTGTAACCCTACCTCCTCCAGAGTATATAAGGAGAGGTAGGGGTTCCCTAGCGGGGAGGGATCCATCAGGATCTATTAGATCTCATTGATATACTGTAATACAATCAGACGCAGGACGTAGGTATTACGCCTTCACGGCGGCCGAACCTGGATAAAACCTCGTATCTGTCTTGCGTCACCATCTCGTTCGTAGCTTGTGCACCTGTCTACCGATAATCTACTACCTTGGGCATACCCCTAGGTAGACTGCCGATCATATTTCGTCGACAGTGGTGCGCCAGATAGGGGGTGTGCGTGCTGCTCCCTAGACGAACAAGATGGTCATCATCCCTGATTCCATGGCTACACCGAACGGCCTCACGTTCACCATCGGCCAGATCACCTGGACCACTGGCTCCGACAACTTCATCGCCATGACCACGGAGGAGGTGCAGATCCAATCTGCGTCGACCACTACTTTACCAGCATCAGCTATGGCTCCGATCACGTTGGATCTGGCTCCGGCCACACCAGCATCGTCTTTAGCCACGCCGACAACCCGTCGTTCGCTTCCTCGCTACAAAGGTAGGCAGATCGATAACACCGACCTGCTCGACTCCATCGATTAGGTCGGCACCAAGCTTGTTGAAACCCTAGCTCTGGTAGATTCGGTTCAAAATCAACCTACTGAGCAGGTAACCACTACCCACAACAGATTTACCCGACCAGCTCGGGCCAGTCGTACTGCACGACTCGGTACGGATCTCGTGGTCACGTCTACTCCTGAAGGGCGCTCCGTTCATCGTCGACCAGCCCCCGCAACGGGTCTCTGGCTCTCCGAGTGCGAAGCCTTGATGGAGAATTACCAGGCTCAGCCCTACGGCCTACGAAACACTGCTTCCAGCCACTCGTACGGGCTGTCGTTGAGGAGGTGCTCGAACAACAGCAGGCTCGTCGCATCGTCCAATCTCGAGACGCTGCACAGGAGCTTCACCACATTCACGATCCGGATCGTGCTCAAGATCTCCACCAACGATTGAGTCGACTGTCCCTGCACGGGGCTCTACTTCCGCAAGCCTAGCATCGGGCGTTACATTGATTCCACCGAAGATCCAATCGATCTCGGGCTTACGTTGATCGACCACATGCAAGACCTATGGTTGCACGAACGGTGCAGACAAAGTCGATCTAACTCAGACTCGTCTCATGCACGAGCGCCAGTCAACGAAAGGACTCAACGCCATCCGTCTAAAGCTAAGTGACGCTTTAATATTTTTCTAAATATTCTCCAATCTTCGTATATCACCATAATATTTCTCCGAGCTGTTTTCTCTATGTTTGCTCTCCAAACGTTTTTCTTTCATGTATACCATCTTAAAGATGACATACAGCTAAGTCTAAGGTGAACAGTCATATTGATGCTCAGACGCCTCCAGAGACAGCCCTGTCTCCGGCTCCTCCCTACACGTGCACGAGCGTCTGCCCTCTACGTTATGGGTGGTCGGCAGCGGCTCCTTGGTGACGTCTGTTCCTCCTACACGTGCACGGGCTCCGCGCTCGGTGTTATGGACTATGGGCTAGCTAGGGCTAGAGACTCAGCTACACACTAACTGTTCGGGCGGTTTATATTAAACATAAATATATTTTCATGCCAACTGATCGCCGAACTGCATACGTCGTTTCATCACCATTGCTGATTTTTCTCTAAAGTTTATTTATGTGTACATCATGTACTACCCGTTCTCCATATTTGTATTGCAGGATCATCGTCCAGGTGATCAGACCACCTAGTGCTCGGACTTCTCCACCGATCAACTGGTCGGACCGCTAGGTTCATGGACTTCATCACCGACCAGTTGATCGGACTGTTCACCGCTACGTCGGGGGCTCCTCGGTGCTCGGACATCGCCAGCTACGCCGGGGACTCCTCAGCGCTCGGTTTTTTCGTGCTCGAGGACTAAGTGGGCACACTTCACCGCACGGACGTCGTCAGCTACGTCGGTGCTCGGGACCTCGCCGCCTACGCCGAGGACTCCTCGGTGCTCGAACATCGCCGCTTATGCTAGGGACTCCTCGGTGCTTAGACATCACCACCTACGCCAGGGACTCCTCGGTGCTCGGACGTCGCTGCCTACGCCTACGCCGGGGACTCCTCGGTGCTCGGTCATCGCCGACGACGCTGGGGACTCCTCGCTCCTTGGTGCTCGGACATCGCCAGCTACGTCGAGAACTCTCTGGGTGGTCGGAAATCGCCAGCTACGCTAGGGACTCCTCGGTGCTCGGATCTTGCTATGTCTCATCGGTGTGCTATCAAGCTGCTCCATGCTGTTTGGATCAGAGTGCTGATCTTGGGCGGTGCGTCTGGGGTCTTGATACGCGCATGTCAGACGACGTCGACAAGCTTTCTTTTTCTTTGACCCTGCTACAAGATTCATTCTTCATCTTCCAGCAGGCTCAGGAACTAAGTGGGCACACTTCACCTTGTGGTGAATGTGCTTGTTCTCATCTCGAGGCTACGCCCGGGGACTGGCTGCTTGCTCGGCTGGTCTTCTACTTTCTGACCCTGGCACCACGCGACTACGTCACCTACTGTCAGGCTCGAGGACTAGCTATGGGGGTATGGCCCCCGATATCTACAAGACAAGACATGGGCCGCACCATCAGAGGTGGCCCAACCCACAAGATCAAAGCGTGCACTGCGCTGCTCAGCGTGCACCGTAAAGACATTGTATAGTACCAAATAAGCTACTTTACTTGTAACCCTACCTCCTCCAGAGTATATAAGGAGAGGTAGGGGTTCCCTAGCGGGGAGGGATCCATCAGGATCTATCAGATCTCATTGATATACAGCAATACAATCAGACGCAGGACGTAGGTATTACGCCTTCACGGCGGTCGAACCTGGATAAAACCTCGTGTCTATCTTGTGTCACCATCTCGTTCGTAGCTTGCGCACCTGTCTGCCGATAATCTACTACCTTGAGCATACCCCTAGGTAGACTGCCGACCATATTTCATCGACAGTTATTTACTGTTGGCTGGTTTGATTGGTTTAGTGTGAGAGAAAAATACTATTCTAATTTATAATCTAGAATCGTATACGATAGTATAAGCCCAACCCAAGAGTCGCTGACAGTCTTTTTTTTTTGGGATGGAGTGAGTACTCAGTCTCCGCAGAGAAATCCGGTCTTCGAGGTGGTACAGCCGGTCAGCCGCGCAATCAAATCGTTCATGCTCTCCACTGTCCAACACGCAAAGCACAGGAGCCCACGCTCTGACGCGAATAGGCCAGGCCAGTCGTCAGCGACAGTGACGCGATCACGGTCTCCTCCGGCTCAGCGCTGGCGCCGACCTCAGCCCCATGTATTAGGGCACCGAGGTACCGGCCACGTTAACGTCAACTACAATCTCGGTCAGACACCAGAAACGTATTACCTCTTCGTTATGAATCCTGGCGCCGATCCCAGAGTCCAAAGATAAGTTTATTTTTCTCACGAGGCCAAACGTAATTTTTTTAAAAAAGACTAAATTATAAAAAAGATTAGGGGAAAAACAAGAGCAGTAAACCAATTGATATTGCTCAATATTTTTCTAGTCTAATTTCAACCGTCGGATCCTTATCGCTCTGGTTCTTCCTCCCCCAATCCGCCCCTGCTCGCCCTCCGCCTCCAAAGTCCAAGACTCCAACAAACACCGTCTGCCCGCGCGCTCCTCCACCGGCGCCCCCCGCCCGCGCCCCGCGGCCCCGCACCAGCCTCGGCGCATCACGCGGCGGCATGGTTGACTGCCCGCGGCTGCTTCTGCCGGCCCCTCGCGTCGCTGCCGCTCAATACACGTCTGGAATTGGGTCGAACCAGGGACGCGCTCCCTTCTCCGTTTGTTTCAGCCGCCTCCACCGGCAGTGGAGCTCCGTTCCTGGTGAGTTCGCCTCATACGCTCGTGTAACCAAGCCTATAGTTTCTGATATCTCTGCAACTAAGCCTTCTAAGCTTAAGTTCTGCGCAAGCTTAAGCCATGTTTTAGTTTAAGAGAGGATTACAACTGATTCAGCTTGTTTGGCTCGACCAAATATTTTGGTGATTTATGCGTTATTAGCTGTCTTATTCTCTGGATGAAACATTGACAGACTTGGGTCAACACAGTGCGATCCTCATCCTCCGGGGCCGGAAGCCAGTCAAGCGTCGCGGATGAACCGGAGGCTGCAGAATGGGCCTTGCAGGGTATCTGCTCACACACTTTGTTGCAGTGGCTAGTAGGTCCACCAGGTTTCTGTCCGATGCTCAGATCGTAACAACTATCATTCGATATCTGCAACAGATTTCTACACCTTGCGGAAGGATGTTGAGTTGGCTCTTGAGCGTGTCAATGAAGTCAGGCAGTCTGCCGGTTTGGAACAGCTTGAGGAGGATATCGCTTCGCTTGAGAAGAAGTCCACTGATAGTTCCTTGTGGGATGATCCTTCCAAGGCACAGGAGATACTTGTTTCTCTGACAGAGGTCAAAGACAGAGTAAAGCTTCTCAACGATTTCAAGTTACAGGTTTGACCACTCACAGCATTGCCGATGAACTGAATGTACTATTTCACAGTTTCTATGATAATAGCGATGACATATTTGCTGCATATTTGTACAGTTCATGGTAGCTAATTAACAAAAAATAAGAATCTGCTGCATATATCCCTGCAACAGTTTGGATTTTGGAATTATAGATGCTATCACTTTTCGTGGAAGAAGAATGCCATATGTCTACAATTTGGTATGAGCACTACTAGTTTTTAGTTGTACTGTTCCTTTTCTACTTGTAGGTTGAAGAAGCTGAGACTATTGTGAAGCTTACTGAAGAATTAGATTCTATAGATACTGGTCTTCTTGAGGAGGCCTCAAAGATTATAAAGGCATTAAATAAGGCATTGGATAACTTTGAGATGACACAGCTTCTTTCTGGACCATATGACAAGGAAGGTGCTGTAATTAATATTTCTGCTGGCGCTGGTGGCACTGACGCTCAGGTAGGCATTCACTGTGTTTAAATCTTTTCTTTGTAGTGATTAAGAATAAGTCTAACTACGGAGTGAGGTGGTGGTGTTCATGTAAGAGGCCAGTCCTTTTTTCCTCCCTATAATACAAAAGGTGCGCAACTCTCCTGCGCATTCGAGAAAAAAAAGAATAAGTCTAACTTCATACAGTCAACTAAAAGTCCACTATGACATCGATACAGTCTCCAATATTGCACTTTGACTAGTAATATTATTCGAAATGTATTATCTTAAATAGAAATAGTTATATATTATGAAAAGATTCTTCATGAGGACTCTAGTAGTATCAAACTTGTGTCGTCAGTCTAATATGAAATTTGAGATATTGATGGTAAAAAATAAAAAGTTTACTTACAACAAACCTAGATTGGCTTATATGTACGATCATAGGAAGTATTTAAACTCTCTTTAGGCAGGATGGTTGTATTCATTAAAAAAATTTGAACAGTACTTTTCGTTTGGGGAAAAAAAAATCTTATGTATTTGTCATTCCGTACTTTGCATAGGAAGAAATTAAGCTTGTTACTTTGTTTTTTGTATTATTAACTATAAGTTTTGCAATAGCTTCCATATACAATTTTAAGTCTTATCTGTCCCCATAAAAGTGTTACCTTGATACTATGAAGAGACACTAACAGAATAAAAGTAGTCAAACGATGAATATTGCAATTTTGGCTGTCCTCAAAAGTACACAGTACACACAATGAACCATGATACAGAGATGACATTGTTGATGACTACTCCATGCAGTATTTATAACGATACACTCATACACAACTGTACTCACCTCATGAAAGAATATCAAGGACTGAATTTTTCATTTAAAAGCATTTGTTTGCTTACTCTAAGTGTGTTTGCATCCTGCTAAAATTTTTGTTTGATCTGTGCAGGATTGGGCTGACATGTTACTAAGGATGTATGTAAGGTGGGGAGAGAAGCAGCGTTACAAGACACGAGTAGTTGAGAAATCACCTGGTGAAGAGGCTGGTATAAAATCAGCAACTGTTGAACTAGAGGGAAGATATGCTTATGGCTATATCTCTGGCGAGAAAGGGACACACAGGATTGTCCGTCAATCGCCATTTAACGCTAAAGGGCTTCGACAGGTAATATTTGCATTTCACAGTTCTAATTCTGTAAATTTATCAGCATTTTTTCGTGGTTAAGGGATAGTGCCTTTCCAATTCTACAGTATATTTGCATTTCACAGTTCTAATTCTGTAACTTTATGCAGACAAGCTTTGCTGGTGTTGAGGTTATGCCTCTTTTACCAGAGGAATCCATGGCTGTGGACATACCTGAAGAGGACCTGGATATAAGCTTCACAAGAGCTGGAGGTAAAGGAGGCCAGAACGTAAACAAGGTGGAAACGGCTGTTCGTATGGTTCATATTCCAACTGGAATTGCAGTTCGTTGCTCAGGTACAATTTCAGACCAGCTTGCATCTGCATATGCCGAACAACATGCAGTCAGTCTTCTCTGTGTAAATTGGGTCTTAGGTTGACTTTGACAAGATAATAGTTATGAAAAAAGCAAAAAAAAATGTAGTAAATGAATTGGTGGTAAGCAAAAGATGTGAAAAAATTATTAATGCCCTCCTGAAACTACCAGAACTTCCTACCCCTGCATAGTTGATAAGCAAAATTTTCCCAGCTTTTACCAAGGCTTGATTGTCACTCTCGCAGAAAAAGATATTTACGACATCTTTGAAAATTGAAATCAAGAATTCAAAGTAACTGCAGGTTATCAAGATAAATCTGACATTTGTTTTTGTAACATACCAATATCCAACTTTGCAGAGGAGAGGAGCCAGCTGGCCAACAAAATAAAAGCCCTCAACCGGCTCAAAGCGAAGCTGCTGGTGATCGCCGAGGAGCAGCGTGCATCAGAAATCAAGCAGATCCGTGGCGACATGGTGAAGGCAGAGTGGGGGCAGCAGATACGCAACTATGTCTTCCACCCCTACAAGCTTGTCAAAGACGTCAGGACAGGGTGTGAGACGTCAGACGTCACTGGCGTCATGGACGGAGAGTTAGATCCCTTCATCAGAGCATACCTTAAGTACAAGCTCACTGCAGCAGCTACCAGCTGATTTTGTTGAGGATCATAGCGATGAGTGATAACTACAGCCACTGTCTTATGTTGTAGTATATGAATTTTTCATCGTTTTTTTTCCTCTCTCTCTTGATTTAGTAGACTTTCATTGCACTAGCAATCTAGCATCGTATTTATTGATTTAGGAACCAACGTGGAAACATGGGCTGTGCTTCGAGTTTTACAATAAGTGTCTGATCGAATTGCATCATTGATAAAGACCTCGTGGCTCGTGCTAGTTCCATAAATTGTATTGAAATGGATATATGGCTTCGTGTTGGTATGAGATGTTTGTTATAGAAAATTTAGGATTTGGTTCATATCCAAACTAAATCATTACCCCATTAATTTCCCAAATTGATTTTTTTCCCAGTTATTGCAGGCAAATGAGCTTTTTACATTCTTATGAACGAAACAACCTTAGTCAACAGCCGTGAAGTCGGCTTGGAAGTTGGAACATACGATTCCTATGAGAATTTCAGGAATCTCAGACAGCATCACGATGCATCGCTGAGTTTTAAATATGTTTCATCACGTACAAAGATTAACCTGGTAAGTTATCACGAACGCAAAACACATGTTATCGTGTTCACATCCAAGCAGGAGTCATCCCAGGCTTCAGCCATTATTATTGGCATCATTCCGATTCGTGTATCGGAGATCCAGTATATCCTTGCGACATGGTGAAAGCAGAGCGGTGGCAAGTGGCAACAGATATGTGACTACGTCAAGCAGAGCAGTGGCAACTGATATGTGACTAATACCCAAAGCACACTACCAGTCGGTGGTCGAGGCTGTGGCTCGGAAGATGCCGCCATGCCACGGGGCTCTAATGGCGAGGAGTGGACGTCTGGTCTGGATCAAGTCCGTGCTCCGCGCCGTACCAATCTACGCAATGATCGCTGAAAATCTGCCGCCTTGGGCACGGAAGGAGATCGACAGCCTCTGTAGGAAATTCTTTTGGGCAGGCGCAGACGCATCCATTCGAGGGAAGCGCATGATCACCTGGCCAACCGTCTGCAAGCCAACCGAGCTCGGGGGACTGGGAATCAGCGACTTAAAGCTAACCGGGTTCGCCCTACAGACCAAATGGCTATGGTTGCAGAAAGTTGATCGCGACCGAGCCTGGAGCCAGTCGCCAATCAAAACTGCGCCGGAAGTTCAGGCCTTCTTCAGGGCTTCAACCTACACAGTTGTCGGGGACGGACGCCAGGCTCTCTTCTGGGAAGACCGATGGATCAACGGCGAGTCGGTCGTCGACATTGCACCATGCTTATATCAATTGGTGCCCAGGAGTACTCGCAGCAGGCAGTCGGTCAGAGATGGCCTCATCGACAGGGCCTGGACGCGAAGCATCACCGGGGGAATGTCAGCTGACGCTATCATTGAATACCTCTTCCTCTGGAACACACTGCGCGACTACCAGCTGACTGATGCCCAAGATCGGACCATCTGGAGATGGACACCGGACGGTTCGTACTCGGCGAAGTCAGCATATACCATGCTTCACGCCGGATCAATTCGGTTCCTCAGTCACAACCTCATGTGGAAAACCTGGGCTCCCCTAAAGATTTTCCTATGGCTGGCGTTCAGGCGACAGCACTGGACAGGCGACAGAAGGCTCAGGCACGGCTTGGATGCACGCGAGGAATGCTACCTCTGCGAACAAGGGCATGAAACGATCGACCACATTCTGTCACAATGCTCTGTCACTCGGGAGATCTGGCACCACGCTTTGACAGCCCTTGGCAGGCAATGTCCGCAGGCGGCGATGACAACCATTCGCTGGTGGCGGCGGCTGCGTTCTCTGTTCCTTGGTGATCAGCGCGCCGGACTCGACTCCCTGTTCGCGCTCATCTCGTGGGAAGTTTGGAAAGAACGAAACGCCAGATGCTTCAGGGACTCTGCGGCGACCACGAACGAGCTTCTCCAGATCATAAAGGCTCAAGCAAATCAGTGGATCGAAGCTGGAGCGGTCGGCCTTCGAGCGCTAGCACGGAACTAAGCTCACCTGAGATCGTTATTGTTCAAAATGTAATCCCTGGTTCATTCGCAGTTGCCGGGTGGCGGCAATCTTGTAAATATACTCTATTTCTCCTTAATACAAAGATATGCACGCTCGTGCGTATTCGAGAAAAAAAAAACTGATATGTGACTACGTCTCTGTGCTTTCGACGTCTTCCCCTGCATTTTCTGGAAGGCTGAAAGCGCGCAGCAATGTTAGTTGTTTTGGCTTAGCACAGAGCCTTGCAGAGCACTAGACATTAGACATGTCACCACAAGAATGTTGCAAGTTATGTATTTTTCATAAACTTTGTGTATACCAAGCCTTGCTTATTTGTTACTTGGACAAGACGCGGTCTTCACTCTCCAGTAGCAAAAATATGGCCACCGATTTTCAAAGTAAATGCTGGTGCAGAAGAAAACATGACACTTGGGCAGTACTTGTACATCAATACCACAGTACTTCACCAAAATAATTACAATAATAACCACTAGAAAACCTGGCGCGGCTTTTGGCCTGGCAAAGCCGCGCGTGTAGCACTCCAGCCGATGGCTCTATCGCTGGTTTTTTTTTTTTCTCTCCAAACAACGATGTTATGTATATCTTTGTGGAGTTTTCCTATCCTTTTTGCGTACATGCTTTCTGATTTTTTGCTGGCCAACGGTACAATATATTCAAGTAGTAGCAGAGATTGAGATCCAAGGACAGTTTAATAGAAAAAAGTAGAAGATGAAAGTCAAAAAGGGCATTTGCGCATTTTTAAGAATGGGGCCAAACAAATTATGTCACTTTGACTTCAGTTCAATGTCATTGGAAGAGGGATTTGAGATTATCTTACCCGAACTGTAATACAATATACAATTTGGTCATATATAATTTTTGTGTTTCTACAAACTCTGCTTCCCTACTTAGTTGAAAATTTTCCTTATTTAGCATCACAAAATCATGCAATTCCTTATTTAGCACCGAAATATAAAAGTTCCCCAAAATAGCATTGACTTAATTTTTTGTTCCCTAAATAACACTACCATTAGATCTGACCTCCAACATCGTTAACTTGGTAGGGAAAAGATCGTTTTGCCCCTACTTTTTCATGTATAACACCAACAACACATAAAGGTCGTTAACTTACCATGTTTTGACATTGAACATATTTTGCTGGTACATTTTTTTACATTGAAAATTTTGTTGCAGTACTATTTCTTTGCACAGATTATTTATGAACCACACATGAAAAACAGGGCAAAACAGTCTCTTTTTTTTCCTCTAAGTTAACTGTGTCAGATGTCAGATGTAACGGTAGTGCTATTTAGGGAATCAAAAATAAAGCCAATGCTATATTTGAGAACTTGCTATTTAGGGAATCAAAAATAAAGCCAATGCTATATTTGAGAACTTTTATCTCGCGATGCTAAATAAGCAATTGCATCTTTTTCCGATGCTACATAAGGAATTTTCTAAACCCCTGGCTGATTGGTAGAGGAACAAATGGCAGGCAGCTGCAAGCTTCATAGTTACTACAGCAGGCATTGGAGAGTTTTAGATTTTGCCTCTCATGTTGAGTCATGAAACAACAAGCAAGTGCACATTTTTGTTTGTATATCTTTGAGAAAGGGATCAAAACTTCAAAAAGTACATAAGTTCAGAGAAAATAACTTTGTACTATTTTGGAACTTCTACGTCTTCCTGCTCGGACCTTCCTATGCCTTTGTTCAAAAGTGATAACAGCAGGAACCGTTATTACCTGTATTTTTTTTTTTTGAGCAAGCAAGATTTCTCATGCGCTGATTGCCTAGAAACATTGCTAGTTGCTGCCTCATAAATTATTACCTGTATTTGTTTAATCTGTGCATGATAATAAGTGTCATTTCATCAAAAATTACTGAAAGGCACCTTTCCAAGGAGAAGGAAGGAACAAAATTTGCAAGCATACATGGACACGACCCTACAATGTAGCAACAATATTTGTTGTACTGTAATATTTTTGTACACCATATTTATCTTGCAATTCATGTTCTGGACCATGTGAGTTCTTTCCTCGGAGCGGTTTCCCAGCATCCTCCCACAAGAGGGAACTCAGTCTTCATCTTCGCACCAATGGCATACCACAGTACTTCACACGCAAAACTGCCATCCACACCTTGGTTTATTTGAGGGAACAATGATACAGATATTCAGCCTGTTCGCTTGTTGGTTTCAGCCAGGGCTTATCAGCCAGCCAACAGTGTTTTCCTCTCACAACAAACCAGCACCAGCCGGGCTTATCAGCTCAGAAACCAACCAACGAACATGCCGATTCTCTCAAAGTGCCGGTCGTGAAGCCCCAACCCCAAGCAGAAGATCAGCAACCTCCATCTCGCGGTCTATTCCCATGAAACCGCTGAGCCTTATCTCTTGAAGCGAGCTTATTCACTTGGAGCTGAGGGCATTTGAGTCCATACGAGAATACACGTCGTTGTATACGCCTGCAGCTAGGCCCAAATCATCGCCATACGTATTCTATGGTGTTCTAGTGGGAAACGAAGATTTGCAATGGCATGCTTCAAAATAGGTGAATAGTAATGATACTTCTCCAAACTTCAAAAATTGCAATGGTACCAATAAAAAAACCCTAATATCAACTATGTCGGATATGATATTATTGGGTATCGACATCACAAATATGCGATCTGAGTATTTGGATATGGATACGGTATCGTATGTTGAATATTCGGATTCAAATAGACAGATCTGAACCTCTCTAAACGAAGTCAGTCTCAAATATGGTCGAAAAATATCTGTACTGTTTTGAGATGGGGGTATTGGAGGAGCGATGGGGACGAGCGGACGAGGAGGCTGAGTGGGCTGGCAAGGGTGTTTGGCAGCCATTTGGATAAACCACGTGATCAAAGGGCAACTTCGGCCCACCAGAGATCCATTACAACTGGTGTTCAGGCCCAACGTCCAGCCCATGGTGCTGCGTTGGTCTGTTGCCCTAATTTTTTACTATTTAACCCTTTTTTTGAATAAAATTTACATTTGGCCCCTATGAGAGACTTAAACTCATCTTTGGACCCTGGGAGTCGGCGCCATAAGTCCTGACGCCGAGGTAACACGTCTTGGCGCCACAGATCTTGGCGCCGAGGTATCTGGCCGTGCACAGAAAAAAAAATCTTACGTGGCCGGTAGGGCGGCGCCATGGATCTCGGCGCTGACCTCGGCGCCACGAACTCTGGCGCCGAGCACGGACATCTACGGCGCAGAGTCTGCGTGCCAGGCAGTGTCCTGCTCTGCTCCTCAGCGGCTTTGTCTCGGGAATCACGGAAGAGAGGGAGAAGAAAGAGGACACAGAAGAGGCAGGCACCGCCGTTCCATCTACTGGTGCTGCGGCTGCAGCGTGTACTGCTAGGCGTGTGAACTATGTCCTGTGGGTGTGGACCGTAGACTGCCGTGCCCATACCTACTCCTGCTCCACACCCAGAAAAAAGTCACGGGTTCCGCCTAGCTGGTGTTGCTACGCCCAGTCTGCAGCCCCTGACACGACGCGCGGGTGGTCGTCTGTCCCTGTGATAGGAGCCGCAGTACTTGGAGTAGTAGTGGTCCGGGGCAGTGCCAGGCGCTCGGGAACTGTTTTCAACAATTAAAAAATTGTGGTGATGATGAGTTCCAAGAAATGAAAAAGACAGTTTTATCATCAGAAAGAGGAGCATACTGAAATTGTTCAGTTGTTTTCAATCAACAGAGAAGCACAAACCGATCAGAACAGAAAGAGGACCGTATTATATTCAGAAAGTGTTGCACGTTTTCCTAAAGTTGAGCCTGACAAAACCAATATGAAAAATCTAACTAATGAAATACCACAGCATGTGAATACTAATGCGCTAGTACAAGGGCACTGTATAGGTACTAGTACAAGCTAATGAAAGACCACAGACTGAAAAGCACCAAGGTTGATATGTTGATTACTTAGATAATTAAAGCAAATCAGCCAGAGGACCGGGCACAGCAACACCAGCGAGGCGGAACCACGCAACGTACTCCCTCCATCCCAATTTAACTACACGTCTGGGATTGGAGGGAGAAACTTAGTGCAACTGTCAAATTACCATACTACCCCTATAAGGAAGACTTGGCATCCACTGAATAGGCAGAACATGATTACACTTGCAGTACAAAAGTACAAGTCTGACACAAAAGAAATGTGTGGCAAAGAATTTCAGAGGGCTGCAGCAGTAGAAAAAGATGGACACGGCAGCAGCAGCTGCTAGTGGCATACTCCCTCGTGAGGTTGGCCGGCCGTAGCGGCAAGTCTAGTGCTTGTGGGATTAGAACGCACGCCGACGCTAGTGCGATGGTCGGCCACGTTGTAAAGCCAGGCGCCGCTGAATCAGTGGTGAAGCCAAGTAGCACCGACTCGGCTAAGGAGGTGTGGATCTACGTACGCGGGTGCCGAATCGAGAGGGCTGGCCTACGCTTCAACTCGTAGGGCGACGTGTACGTCCTTGGCTCAGAAGATGTAGAGGTGGCTGCTAATGTGGCGGTCGGCGTGGAGCTGGCACCTGCGGTGGCCGTGGACGGGGCTACCGATGTGGATCTAGCCCTTGCGATCGCCGCGGACGGGGCTGCCGACGTGGATCGGGCCCTTGCGGTAGCCGCGGATGGGGCTGCCGACGTGGATGTGGCCCCTACAGTGGCCGTGGCAGGGGCTGCCGGCGTGGATGTGGCCCCAGAGGTGGCTGCACGCCTAGCCGTGGTGCTTTCCAAGATGGAACCTTTCTACCATGAATGCTTCATCGGCATGTATAAGGTTATGGTGCCTCTGTTCTTCACCCCTCCCCCCTAGTTTATTTGCTGTTGGTTCAAAGCATAAATTGAAATCGTGTTGCTGCTGGTAGATGATGTGCTTTTGGTGCCATGGTTAACTGATGTTTGTGCGATGATGTAGTGTACATTCTCACTTTGTGTAGCTGAAGTGCTTTTGTGTACTAGGTGTACGTTGTCACCTTTCATACTTTTGGTCCTATGATGAACTGATGTTAATGTACAGATGAAGTGTGCTTTGTGTGATAAACTGATAATCAGTGCACATGTGCCATGATGACTTACGTTCTCTGACGATGTTATTAAGTCTTTGATACAAGTGATCATGCCGAGCTCTTAGGCAATTTTGCTACCGTATTTAGTACTACTGGCACACATGATTAGCATAAACAACCACATATTATAAGGTCTTCTAATTTACAGCAGTACCATAGATGATTAACATGACCAAGTACATATGCTGTACTTACAGCATTAGTACACATTAAACGGTTTCCAAATTTACAGCAGTACCACACATGATTCTCATGATCAAGGACTCCTGCTTTATTTATAGCATTAGGAGACATGATATACGAGTAATTAGTTTCCCAATGATGCCAGCACATCCTCATATAGCTTCCTATCACAACCAAGGCTTCTAGGAAGCATGCCTAGTGCCTCTAGCCGATCTTTGTCGATGTGAGGAATCTTGTACTTGTTTCCTCCATGATCTTTCATCACCTCAATCAAACACCCTTGTAGTGTCAAGAACACCCTATTCAAAGTTTCTGGATCATACTTATCAAACTCATGTTGTACATTCGCAATAAGGTCATCCAAGTTCCTAGAGATCCCATCATAGGTTAAGGATTGGAGAGAATTAAAGAACCCTAGGTCTAGTACATTCAAATCTAGGGAATTGGCAGGTTGGTTGATGAGTCGTATGTCTAGTCCTATCAGTGCAACAGCAGCAGCAAATTCTTCATCATTTACTGGCACATGTGAAGGGGCATTATCTTGCTGAATGTAAATGGTTTTTCCTGCATGTTCCCGTGGCCACCGTTGAATAATAGCATGCAAAACTTTACCGATCAGATATGACCTCATAGTAGTCCGATCTACCTTGATAGGTTTGGTGACTTCGGCCCCCCTTCCTCTATTGCGGCTTCTTTTTGCTGGTTCCTATAGTAAATGAAACCAAGTAAGGACCACAAATTCGTAGCACAAAAACTTATGCAAGAAAGTGAAACAAGTGTATGCTGTACCTTTCTAACAAATGGCCACACTCCTATCTTCCCATCAAAAATACAATTACCTGCTTCATCATATATTGGTCTTCCTACTGCTGACAAGAACATAACTTTGCCAATGCGATTCTTATTGTGCACAGTCCTGTGTGGATCCTCCTCCTCAGGAAGCATATAATACTTCATGTACTTGGATGTGGTGTTGAACCACTTCTCGTCCATGTGGATGATGTTGTCCATTTCAATGAACTTGGGTTCATTTGGCAGTGTCCGCTGATCTATCATGGAAAGACACCATCGTAGCCTGCCTTTCTTGTTATCTTCCGTTAACAGAGGCTTTAGTGTGCTGGAGTGGCGTCGTAGTCGGCCTTCCTTGAACCATCTATGCAGAGTGCTCTTCTTTATACCAATAGCATTAGCTAGAGATCGTATAGTCCTCCTCCTATGCAAGGGAACTCTAAGAACATCTAATAGATCAATTTGTATCCTTTTGTGGCCACAATTCTTCCTCCGTGATCTACTGGTATGCCTTGTGCACGGCACTGCTTAACTCTTCGCCAAACACCACGCACTTGATACCTATTGACCTGAAACATATGAGCTACTATATTCGTAGTGTTCTTTTTTAATTTTCCACGATTACTTCTCTCAAGCAATGCTTCATATATTTGTTGACTTTCAGTGTCTGTCAAATTTCTGCACTTATGTGAATTATTTGCATTTGTATGTTCATCTTCTTCAACATCTGAGTCCTCCAACTCCTCCTCATCGAAGACTATGTCCACAACATCAGCGTACACACCATAGCCGTGCATGTCCTCGATCATGTCTGAAAAAAAGTGTGAGATAACAGTAGCAAAATGTACAGCCAACTAATTTATTCTCTTGAGTCCTATGAATCATGGAGCATTCTTTGCAGAAACCTGATCACATGTTTACTAGAACAAATCATCTTGTCTAAATGTTCTTTCTTTTTGGTGACATTTCTTCAAATCTGGTTTGTGCAGGATGGGTATTCAACTCGGCATTAGGATATTGTAATGACAACTCTACTGGACGTTACTATGATTCGAAGTATGGTTTCTATTATATGTGCTTGCTTTACCAGTAACACACTATTGTTGATTTTTCACTCAGGATGCATTGTTTTTTCACTCAGATAGCAGAATGATATGCATGCTTGCAATTAATCATGCAGTAGACAAAAAGTATGTCAACCTTGTGAGTCGATGTGCTCATTGAAATAGTAAGAAAAAATCATGCTGAAATTAGTTGCTAAAAACAGGTGAGGCAGCAGTATGTCTCCATTGTTATTGAACTGCTTGAAATAGTGTAGGAAAGTTGTTGCTATTATGGTGAATTGGATTGTTTGGAACTTTTGAGGGGTTTCATGTAGATGTATTGCTGATTTTGTACTGTGTAATGAACACTAAAGAATCACTATTATTATCTTGGTATGGTAACTCAAGTAGACTGAAGTTGTAGGCTACAACACTTTGGATGCATGTTCTTTTTCATTTATGCAAACTGAGTTTACCAAGGCACCTAAAAGTGGCCGAATGATTTTTGACTCAGCTAGCAGAATGATATGTATGATTGTGCTCTTATCTTGCAATGAATTATGCTGAACACAACGTTTTGTTATTTAGGAAAACTATGTCAACCTAGTGAGTCGATATGATCATTGAAATAGTATGAAAAAAATTAAAGTTCCATTGGGGCTTACTGATCATTTGTTGCAGCTCATTTTGGTGATCAGCAGCTTCTAAGTTGAGGTCAAAATCATCTTGTATCTGCGGAGCATCAAAGTTAAAATCTCCATCTTGTTGATGGTCGTCCTCAATAGCAAGAACTGCAATAGGGTGGGTCATAGGACTTTAATTAATGCAGAAAGTTATTTTTACACAGTACACTTTGTTTTAGTAAAGAAACTAAGAGAAACATTACCTTCATGAGATTCTTCTTGTTCTCCCTCACAAGCAGCAATATTGAGGTCTATGGCATGCACATCACCGTGTTGCTCTTTCTGGAGATAGTGGGACTTCAGTGGATGCACTTGTGCTTCTTTGATGGGATGAAATTGATCTCCTTCATCATCAGCAGGCTCTTGATTTAGGTCTGGTAAGAGCTCTTCACTTCCTTCCCCTGGTACTTTGTTTAGATCTATGGCCATGGTTGAAGATAAAAGTGTCCTGCAGGCTACTAAGGGCTCTTCACTTTCTTCACCTGGTACTGTATTTAGATCAATGGCCATGGTTGAAGATGGAACTCTCCTGCATGCTATAGAGATTGGCACATTTGGGATCTGGATGGCTTGTGTTGGGTTCATCAGGAGCATGTGAAGCCATTTTATAGTGGGGCAATGACGCCAAGTTTGCTGATTCAAATTTTGGATGGCCAGGCGCAAGTGCTGGAAGTTTCTGTAATGGCGTAGAGTGCTTATTCGTGGCCACGTGTTGTGTTATTGTAGCCATTGCTTCTCTCTGAAATTCTTTGCCACACATTTCTTTTGTGTCAGACTTGTACTTTTGTACTGCAAGTGTAATCATGTTCTGCCTATTCAGTGGATGCCAAGTCTTCCTTATAGGGGCAGTATGGTAATTTGACAGCTGCACTAAATTTCTCCCTCCAATCCCAGACGTGTAGTTAAATTGGGATGGAGGGAGTAGTACACTGCTGTGCCTGCCTCCTATCAGCGGCACTGCCCCGGACCACTACTGCTCCAAGTACTGCGGCTCCTATCACAGGGACAGACGACCACCCGCGCGTCGTGTCAGGGGCTGCGGACTGGGCGCAGCAACACCAGCTAGGCAGAACCCGCGGCTTTTTCTGGGTGTGGAACAGGAGTAGGTATGGGCACGGCAGTCCACACCCACAGGCCATAGTTCACACGCCTAACAGTACACGCTGCAGCCGCAGCACTAGTAGATGGAACGACGGTGCCTGCCTCTTCCGTGTCCTCTTTCTTATCTCTCTCTTCCGCGATTCCCGAGACAAAGCCATAGAGAAGCAGCGCAGGGCACTGCCTGGCACGCAGGCGCAGACTTCCATGCTCGGCGCCAGATTTCGTGGCGCCGAGGTCGGCGCCATGTATTATGGCGCCGAGGTACCGGCCACGTAGTATTTTCTTCTGTGCACGGCCAGGTACCTCGGCGCCAAGATATGTGGCGCCAAGACGTGTTACCTCGGCACCAGGACTCATGGCGCCGACCCCCAGGGTCCAAAGATGAGTTTAAGTCTCTCAGGGGGCCAAATATAAATTTTATTCAAAAAAAGGGTTAAATAGTAAAAAATTAGGGTATATTGCGATTGCATCCTAAAAAAACAAAGTTGGGAGTAGGATTTCCCTCAAAACAAAAAAGAAGAAGTTGAGAGTAGGTGTCTAGGGCTCGTAGCAATGATCTGACACCATTATTGTTGAAAAGAAAAACGATCGGACACCATTCCAAAGCAAATCCAGTGGAACTTTTGGAACCACAGGGCCTGTTTACAACGTAAGAATTTTATAGGAATAATTTCATAGAAATCGGTTCAGTTTTTTTTTAAAAAAAAAAGCACAGACAAAATTCCCCATGTTTGAAAACCTTGTCTCGTCGTTGATACAGCGTGCTTGTCGCTTGAATTGAATGGTTGATTAGATTAATCGATGAACGTGCACGGTAGCAGCACAACACGATTCATATGGTTGATCAGAGTATCCAATGCTATGTATTGTGGAATAAGGTGCCACATGTCTAACAAGTCAGTTATAAATCTGTTAAGTCTTCGCTTGGATCAAAATTAAACTTGGCGATCAGGTTCTTAATTACCAACAAGTCAGCTAGTTGAGCAGATCTCAAGGATAAGAGAAACCAGCTCACTGCAGCCCGCGTGGAACGCAAGGGAAAGAGAACCAGGAGCTAGCGCAGCACGCTTTGATGCTAGCTTCACCTAGTTTGAGATTGTTTAGGAGTGAGCTGTGATTATAAGCATTAAATATTAATATTCTCTTGAGATTAGCACTGTTGTTCCATCCAAGATCTCACTTCAACCTCTACCACCCATCTTGAGCAATGTTGTGCAGGTTTAAATGATTGCTTATGCCGTCGTAGCACTTAAGAGTGCAGTCTACAAAACAAGCACTTTGTGTATACAAGAAGAGTAGAATGCTATGCCACGATTTTGCAAACAAGCACTTTGTGTGTACAAGAAGTGAGAACTATTGCCCTGTTTGGATGTTGGTTTCAAGAAACTCTAGTAGCGAGAAACTATAGTTTTTTTTAGGGAAAAGGATGAGCTTACACCCCCTACTGGAATTTTATTGAGAAAACACGAAGAAAACAGGCACGAGACAGTACAAAACACGAGAAACTATAGTTTTAGAAGCAACAGCCCAAAACATGGTTTAGGTAAAGAGAGGTCTAGAGTAGAGTTTTTTAAAACCCCAAAAAAAATTTAGTAAAACTATGGCTTTCAAAACTATAAAGTTTGTTCCATTCAAACACTTCATGATGTCCAAAACCAATGTAATTTACAAAACCATGATAATATTATGAAACTCCAAAAATACTACGCAACAAACAGGGCCTAAGTTAAAGAAACTTCGACGCTGAAAACTGACCAAATACATACAAGAGATCATTTTATAGATCTTAACTAGCTACTCTACGTACCACAGCATAAAAGGAAACTAGGAAAGCATTTCACCTTTTGACCCAATTTGCCGTTGCGACCATGCATTAGCGCTACTCCATAGCTTGGCCTCGTACATGGTTGTCCACGTCCGACAAGAACTGACCAAATGCCGCGCGTGATGAGCCCCCGTCCTTCCAGGCCATGGCCGCGGTGTCCCTGTGCGCCGCAACACGTGCTCTGAGCTGCTCCCCTTCCTCGGACTCCATCACCATCCTTACCTTGCCCTCGACCTCCTCGGCCTTGACCAGCCCCTGCTGCCATCCAACCAAATCCACACCGATGCCGACCTCCTCCACCATGACCACCGAGTTCATCTTCTGCTCCGCGTACAGAGGCCAGCAAAGCATCGGCACTCCGGCCGTGATCGCCTCCATCACCGAGTTCCACCCACAGTGCGTGACGAAGGCACCTGTGGCCCTGTGATTGAGCACGTCCACCTGCGGCGCCCACAGCTTCACGACGAGGCCGCGAGCTCTGGTCCTCTCCAAGAACCCGGGCGGCAGGAGCGCGCGGAGGTCGGAGTCGGCGCGCGGGTCGAACAGTCTCCCCGGGTCCACGCCCTCGGTGGGGAGAGGCGCACGCACCACCCACAGGAACCGGTGCCCGGACCTCTCCAGGCCGACGGCGATCTCCTTGAGCTGCTCCTCCGAGTGGGTGGCGAAGCCTGAGCTTCCGAAGCAGAGGAACACGACGCTGCGCTCCGGTTGCTCGTCGAGCCACGTGAGGCACTCGTGCTTTTCTTTCGTCTCGCCGTCGCCGTCACTGGCTCCCACGACCAGCGGCCCCACGCAGTACACCGGAGGGGTCCTCCTGCACCCGCTGCCGTCCCCGTCGCCGATGGGGAGGAAGAGTGGGTCCCTGAGAGCTCTCACCACCCGGGCCTCCAGCGACGCGAACGTGTTCACCAAGATGCCATCGGGCTCGGGGTTCCGGCGCATCACACGCATCATCGTCTTGTACGTCTCACTGGCCGGGTCCTGGAGCATCGATGGCATGAGGTATGACGCCGGCATGGGTGGGACGCCGGAGATGCTGAGAGGGTTGTCTCCGATCTCCTTGAAGCTTGGCTGGCCTTCCGCGTGGGTCCATGGAAGCTGGAGGAACACCGCGACGGCGGAGGCGTTGGTGGCGTAGAAGGTGTAGGCCGGGACCCCGAGCTCCTTGGTGACGTCGAGCGCGTCGGCGGAGAGCCCGTCCACGATCACCGCGTGGACGACGCTTAGGGGAGGCTGCTGCAGGGAGCAGAGGAACTCACGGAGGTGGTCGTTGTAGCGTCTCACGGTCTCCAAGTACCAGAGGATTGCGCCGCCGCCGTAGTCTGCGATCGCGGGAGGGTTCTGGATCCGAGGGAGCCTGTGGATGGTGACCAACGGCTTGGCGGAGGCGACGCGGTCAATGGCGGCTGCCAAGGCGACGTCTTGGTCCATGGTGAGGTCGACGAGCGCGACCGCAACAGAGTAGCCCTCCTCCACGAGGGCGTCGGCGAGCTGCATCATCGGGACGAAATGGCTGACGAAGAGGCCGGGGTACAGAACGATCGTCTTCTTCATGGCTTGCATGCTGCTGGTGCCGGATCGGAGGCAAGTGCTTTCTTTCGCCTTTCGGAGAAAGAAGACTAGAGATTCCCTGTCGGTGGGAATCAGATCCTCTGAAGTTGGCAAAAACGACTTGTCTCTGCAGTCCAGCATCTGAGTCATCCAATTTGCATCCAACCTGTGAGCGAAGCAAACTCTGGAAACAAACCAATCTCATGGGCCGGCCCATACCAGCTCAGCGTACCGACTCCCCTGGGTGCGACTCGTTCGACTCCGCCTGTCCGCCGTCGCTCGTTCCTCTTCCCGACCAGACGCCACCGGCCACCGCGACGCTCGAATGTGCTTAGGCCGCCGGGTGTGCTTGCTCGCTCCGCTGGCCGCGCGTGCGCTTGCCCGCTCCGCGAGAGCTCGCCCGCCGCCGCAAGTGCCCGCCCGCGTCGCCGTAACGCGCGCTCGCCCACGCTGCCGGCCTACCGCGGAAGGTCGCCGGTCGCCTCTAGTGCTCGCCTGAGCCACCGTGCTCGCCAGCCGCCGCAACGTGCGCTTGCCGGCCGCCACCGCGCCGCCGCGTGTGTTCTGCGTTGTGTGAAGTTAGAAGAGTTTCAGAGAACGAGAGGAGAGAGAGTATCGGAGGGAGGAAGGGATAAGGGAGAGCACTGGGAGCTTGGGACAGGGAAGGGGAGCGCTGGCGAGGTGGAAGCCCTGCTGACATGCCATGACGCTGAGTCAGGGAGGGGAGGAGAGGGTAGCGCCGGCGGTGTAGGGACCTCTGACTCCAATCGTCGCGGTGGCCGGTGGCGGCCGGTCAAGAAGAGGAACGAGCGACGGCGGACAGGCGGAGTCGAACGAGTCGCACCCAGGGGAGTCGGTACACTGAGCTAGTATGGGCCGGCCCATGAGATTGGTTTGTTTCCAGAGTTTGCTTCGCTCACGGTTGGATGTAAATTAGATGGCTCAGATGCTGGACTGCAGAGACAAGTCGTTTTTGCCAACTTCAGATATCTGATTCCCGGTCGGTCTGTCGGTGGGGTGGAGGGCTGGCGGAAGCCCGAGGCCCGTTCCTTTTCTTTCCCCATGACATTTGACTTTGGGTTAATTGGATGGGTTTCGTTGACAACCATATAGGCTCATATAAAAATAGTTGTTTGGGTCAGCACGGAGCCCAGCAGAGCACTAGTAGACAGTAGACACATTTTGCCACAAAGAATCTTGCAAATGTAAGTTTTCATAAACTTTGTGCGTACCAAGCCTTGCTTATTTGTTACTTGGACAAGACGCGGTCTCCACTCTCCAGTAGCTTATTTGTATGGCCACCAATTTTTAAAGTAAATGCTGGTGCAGAAGAAAATATGACACTTGGGCAGTACTTGTACATTGATACCACAATACTTACCGAAATAATTGCAATAATAAGCATACCAAATAACAAGAGCTCTAGCACTCAGGATGACTGGTGTGGCCCTAATCAATCACCATCTCCTTATCAAATTTTAACCCTCATTGCAGGAAACTTAACAAGAAACGTCTAACTACTTGATGTGTGATCAAGGAGCTCGTAGCCATCCTACATTCCTACAATGCAGCAACAGTATTTGTTGTACTGTAATATTTTTGTAATCCATATTTACCTTGCAATTCATGTTCTGGTCCATGTGAGTTCTTTCCTCGAGACGGTTTCCCAGCATCCTCCCACAAGAGGGAACTCAGTCTTCATCTTCGCACCAATGGCATACCCACTGAGCCTCCATCTCGCGGTCTGTTCCCATGAACCCACTGAGCCTTATCTCTCCAAGCGAGCTTAGCTGTTGTTGATCTCTCCATGTTTTCCTTTTCCACATGCCGCGGTCAGTGCTTTGCCATGCCTTTTTCACTTCAGTTTCATCGTTACCCTGATATCCGAGGGGGACACAAGTTTCATTGGTCAAATCAAACTAAAATAAAATTACAAAGATATGTGTGAAGTGCTAGTACTAATTTTAGCGTTCCTAAATATACGATTCAACCACAGTTACCATTCACATTACTAGGAATAGAAAAGATAATTTGATAGGTTACGAATAAGAATAAGAAGAAAAATAATAAAAGAGGTGCCTATTTATTATGTCTCCCTCCGTTCTAAATTATAAAAATATTTTGGATTTTCTAGATATATTGATTTAACAGAGGGAGTACTATTTTTCAGTAATAGTATTTTCTATTTAAACCTTTTTTATCTTCAAAATGATGGTACAGTTCGTGCCTACATGGTGACCTAAAATGAGGGAACTGTTGAAATTCAGGGAAAAACAACTACATTAAAAATCTTTGAAGGAGATAGATCTCACCACTGCCTAGGCCTAAGCAAACATGTCTTGCATAATATGTTATGAACTATGAAGATGTAGATACTTACTGAAACCATAAAACACTCTGCATCCAACCTTGAGAAAATGTTCAGCTTCAACAGGTCAATGTGAAGTTGTGTTAGGTTGGGGCATCGCCTGAGGAAGGATGAGATAACTGGCGCAATGGGACATCCGGTAAGCTGCAAAAGCGAAAACATCTCCAGGGAGAGTACTCTGACATTAGGAAGGTGTGGTACATGCTTCAACTCCTGCACGGATGAGAAAAAATACCATGAGAAAATACTTGTTCAGAACATGATGAACTTAAACAAGCGCGCGCTGATACCTCTCTGTTTAACATGGGCGGAGACGTGGAGTCTGGGATGTCAATGCGAAGAATGAGATGGTCGGCCCTAGAGCACATCTCCAGTAACCGCACAGCGCTGGCAGACCGGATCTGTTTCCCGGGCAAGTAGAAACGGAGACCAGACAGACGCAGGCGCCGGATGCAATGACTGCCATTCAGGTTCAGGAAGCAGAGGTGCTTCGGGAGTGTGCCGGACCAGCTGAAATACTCAAGTCTCGGCGCCGAGATCTCAACCACGGTGTCCATGGCCCACTGTAAGAAAGACTCGAAGCAGGAGAGCACACCCAGGGTGCGGAGATTGGAGGAGGCCACCTGCAGCTTGGTAAAGGTCTCGACTCGATCGACCTCGAGCTCCTCCAGCAGGTCCAAGTGAAGCACGAGCGGCCACAGGTAAGCCCACCATCTGCAGCCAGGCCCCCACTGACCTTGCTAAGGCGCAGCTTCCTCAGCCGATTTTTTTTTGAGCCATTTTTGAAAATTTTTCACAAATATGTCTCTGAGGTAAGATTTCAAAATCTTGACCCTTAGCTCGGCGCCATCGTTGCTGGCGCCGAGCTCTTAGGCTCGAAGCAGACATGACGGTGATTTGGCAGACACCTCGGCGCCAGGGTTACTAGCGCCAAGCCTGTCTTATGTATGGGCCCCAATCCTTTCTCTCTTCCTCTCCCTCTCTCTCTCCCGCACCTCCCTCGCCTCGCCCGAGCAGCACGCCCCCGCCGCCGCTGCCCGCGCCCTCTCCCGCCCCCGACCGCCCGCGCTCGCGCGCCCTCGCCCTCGCCCTCGCCCGCGCCCGCGCCGCGCACGGCCGCCCTCGCCCGCGCTGCCACCGCGCCCTCGCCCTCGCCTCGCCCAACGTGCCGCCCGCGCACGCGGCCGCCTTGGCCGCACCCCAACGCGCCGGCGTCGTGCCGCCCGCGCCCGGCCTCGTCCGCCGTGTCGCCCGCCACCGCCCGGCTCGTCGGCCCGACCCACGCCCGCCGCGCGCCACTGCCGTCCTCGGCCGCGCCCCCGCCGGCCCCGGCACCTGCAGCGCCCGGCGGTGCCACCGACGGCCCGGCTCGTCGGCTTGACCCACGCCTGGTGTCCGCTGCGACTCCGTAGACGTCCGCGACTCCGTCGTCGAACAGGTAAAAATTGTGAATTTGCAATGTGCGTACTTAGTTAGCTTTGATTGTAGTGTAGTAGTTTTGCCATTTGTTATTTACTAGTTAATGTGATGAATTAGGTAGTTGATTTAGTTAATGATCTAGTGAGATATATATGTAGATAGATAGAAACATAGATACATAAGTACATAGATATAGTTAGATAGCTACTTAGATAGGTAGTTATATATTTAGTTAACTAAATAGGATCTAGCTATTTAGTGAGTACACTATATCTATGTATGTAGTTATTATCTTATTTACTTAGTTTCTAGTTAGAAAGTACTTGTTATGTACTATCTATCGTTTAATTTGGACTAAAGGACATGTGTTTCGTTACGTGTTTGAAATAGATGGACAACCTTGTGACCATTTATCATGGAGGCACCGTTGAAAGCGATCGCTATGGATATGTTGAGTTTGTTGACATGCAAAACGTGCCTGTGCTATTCAATGAGAAGCCATCGTTTAGTGAGATGGTTGCAAGGTCTCGGGAGGAGCTGCATTGCCTTGGCGATGATGATGATGGCATTGTACTTGAGGGTGTACTGCACCTAGGTTCTCATCCCAACATCCTTAGGCGAATGATCCCAATTGGATGTGCGGATCAGTGGAAGAACTATGTGAGATCGACAATGAAGAGCCAGCTGCAATGTTTGGATGTGGTTGTGCGTCGGGTGTTAGTTGATCACATCCCTCATAGGGTTTCCCCACCAACGGGTCAACAGGCACACTTCGACACTCTGTTCCCGAAACCAGATATGGATGTGGAGGTTGCACCTACGGTTCCCGATGCTCAATCTGCCCCCAATGAGCTAATTGGAGATGCTTGTCATACTCATGATGTTGTGCCAGATCCTCCTCATGAGATCCCTTTGACACAGAATCATTCGAGTAAGTATCTTATCCGCATGGTTATTGGGAGCTTACCCCCTTCCTTACATCCATTTCTTTCATTCTTTCCTTATTTTTCAACTTATGTTGCAGTAGACATTTCTGACAATGTGGATGTGCCCCCCTGTTGCTGCGCAAGTGCTCTGTGAAGATGGATTTCGTGGCTCCAATAGTGTTGAAATTATGAATGATTCGGAGCCATATGAGATGGCAAGGGCTCTTGATTCTGATGATGATCGCCCTATTGGAGAGCTGACAGAGAGTGATATTGAGATGCTGAGGCATATCTTTCCCGGCCGCCGTGATCCAAGAGTTCACGAGTTCAGCGATCTTGCTCATTCCGATCAGACGTGTGTAGAAGGACGTGATGATGAGCTCCTAGAAACTCCTGAGGCCGGCCCTAACATGGTAATTGAGAATGGGAGGGTGTTCAAGGACCTCTCTGTATTAAAGAGGTGGTTGCAGGCGTTTGCAGTGATACGAAAGAGACCTCACAAGGTCTTGCATTCATATGTGAAGCGCCGTTACACAGTTGTGTGTGATAAGAAACGCTGCCCATAGAGGATTTATGCAAGGAAGCAAAAGGTCACCGGAAAGTGGAAGATCACAAAAGTTATCGGGCCACACAATTGTGCTGACCATGTGCTGACACTGAGGCATCGGCAGTTGACATCTACCCTCATTGCCAAGCGATTGATGGAAATATTGCAGGGAGAACCCAACATGAAGGTTAGAACAATTATCAGGACCGTTGAGCCGTTGTATGGAGGTTATGTGATAACTTATGGTAAAGCTTGGAGGGCTAAGCAGCGAGCGTGGAAGATGATATATGGGGACTGGAAGGATGGGTATGAGCAGCTACCAGTACTTTTCAATGCAATCAAAGCGGTGAAAACATGCATGCATTATGAGTACATTCCAAAACCAAATGCATGGAAGGATGGGAGGCGTTGTTTTCATTATTTCATATTTGTCGTATTCATTTAATTAATTATGCATGTCTCAAATTATGCATGTAATTGTGTCAATGACTTGTACATTTCTAAGTTTATGTTTCATTGTATATTGAATTTGTAATTCATTGATTTTTTTTGTAGGATGGCGCAATTCCGCCTGCTCGACCCGACGTACGAGGCGACCCACCGAGGACGTCTCATAGCGGAGGGGCAGGTAGTAATCTATATGCACCACAAGGGCAAAGGGTTTTTGTGGCGAAATTTTTTATCACAAAACCTTTTTTCTTCGCCACAAATCAGCCTTTGCGGTGATTTTTTTAATCGCCACTAGTCGCCACAAATACTCACCTCACAGATACTCTAATGATGATTTTTTTGTTCCCTACAAATAGCCATAATCATTAGTGATAAATTGTGCTTCCACTAGTAACATGGCCATTTGTGGCCCATTTGTTGTCACAAAAACATACGCATTAGTGGCAAAAAATCATGCCACTTATAATGTTTGTAGTGGTAATAATAGTTGACACAACTATATAGAATTTATGGCAATATAATTGTCGCAATTACCATTGTAAAAGTGGTAAAATTAATGGTCACTAGAGACTACATATTAGTGACAGAAGTTTTGTCATTACATGAGTTTATCGTGTCGATGCTTGTTCTCACTATTTAACTATAATTGTGTCTAATGCTTTGCCACAATATGTGGTAACTTGTTAACACAAATACTTCTCATTTGTGATGCAAACTCATCCTCACATGTAAGTTACAGTGGCAAACCTTTGTCACACAAAATTATCTTTTTGTGAGAATTGACAAGATAAATTGTATCGATAGTTTCATCACAAAAACATAGCATTTGTAGGAAAATATTAGTCAAGACAAGTTTTGTCACAAGATAAGTTTCAATTGTGTGAAACATATTAGTTGTTGTGGCGACCGAGTCATCATTATTATCCTTGTTATAGTGACAAAAATAACTCAAATAGATGTACACTATAGCAATATGATCCTCTCAAATATGCATGAATAATATTTATTTCAGTAATTTTAATTTGGCAATCAAGCAGTACACAAATTTGAGAACACTCAACCCTCAAAATAACTATCTTGACACTACTTTAATGTCTCACAATAATTATTCAACTAAAGGGTTTAAACTCTAAGATGTTGGAGGCTATGAGGCACCAGAATGTATGCATGCGATTAATTCAGCCATTTGATTATTAAGTTGTTCTCTCACTAGACGAGCAACTTCTCCACTCTGTGCTTGACGCAAAGGAGTAAGCTCATCACGTCGGGATTGCTGCTCTTCTTGCAGGTGTGCATTTGTTTTTACCACCGTGGAAACTTGGCCTTCCAAAGCTTGTGCCTGTTGCTCAGCAGTCTCAGCACGTTGCTCAGCAACATCTGCACGTGGTTGAGCTGTAGCTTCACGCTGTTCAGAATCCTTAATTTGCGCCTACAGTCTGATCCTTTCCTCAGCCACTCGGTTTACAGAACGAATGCCAACACCACATGAATGGTTTGGCTTTCGACCAAGAACTAGTGCGAAGTGCTCCACTATGGACACTGGTGCAGAAGAATTTTTTTCTTGATGTATCCTAGCAGCTTCCTGTAGCTTGGTCTGCAAAGCATGAAACAACAAACCAATTAAGAACCCATATACTAAGGAGCAGCCAAAAATGTTCATGTAATGAATCATAAGTATGAGCACAAATTAATTAGCTACAGAATAGTGTAATGCAAATGTTCTCAGAGTTGCTGGTGTTGAAAACAAAATCTGTAGACATGTTATCTAATAAATGAAAAATGCAGACAAATTAAATAATATGTGAAATTTACAAACAACTCATTAAAACAATATTGTTCATGATTAGAGATATTGAAAACACATCATAGTGCCCAGACTTTTCAACTCATTAAATGAACAATACATCAGAAACTATGTTGCAGAGAGAATAACCATGAAAGAGTCATACAGAATTCTATTAGCATATTTTTCATACAAAAACACATCACTTCCACCTAATCCTAGTTCAAAAGGATAGGATACAAATTGACATGTTCATACCATTATTTCTTCACCCGTTGGAATGGACCATGTCCCATCAGTCCTTTTGATATGTAGCCCTCCAAACTTGTATAGCAGTAGGCCATTCACCAGTTTTTGGGTCTCGTTATGTTGGAATAAAAATGCATGTATTCACTAATTCAAAACAATTTGTAGCAAATAAAAAATCTACCTGCTAACTTTTTTCTCACCAGATCGTAAGCGATTTGAGCAATTGATCTAGTTCCTACTTTGGAACCCGTCTCTTGCTTTCCTCTATTGATAGAGTTTTGGTTGCTCCTTTTTTGGTTTATAAATTGCATAAATGTGTCATTAACAATAATGTAGCACTGTAATTTAGGACGAGTAGTATGTACCTGAAAATCATCATCTGTCCACAAATTCCTTATCAACCATTGCCAACCTCCTGGTGAGACATGTTGTGGCCTTGGCTTCTTGTTATGGTAAGCTTGAAGCAGACGATAACGTCGATTATTGTATTGACTCTCTACTTGTCTCATCGCACAATCTTTATCTTCTTCTGAAAGCTCAGGAAACTTTTGTTGTACAACAATGATATGATGTAATAAGCAGCCATTGAATGCAATGATAACCTATGCATGCCAAATATATTTATTTCATATGAAAATTCACTTGGAGTGGTACAGTTCTTACAAGAACTGTTATCTCACTTTTAAATAAACTAGCATGTTCTCCACACACTTTTGCAAATTCTTTAGGGAACTTTATATCAATATTGTTTCCTTTTGCTCTTCTCTTGCGAAGTTGATCGTTGGTTGTAACTTTTCTACCACTCTTCTTAGCAGGGTCTAGTTAATATAGGGGGGAAACAACAATAATTAGATGTAATATTTCATATTTATACTCTATACTATACATAAACAAATTCAGATAGTATAACAGTTCCTAGTTACTTTGGTGGTTTTCTAAAATGCACTGCTTACTATTACGTTGTGTAAAGAAACAATTCCAGATCAGCATCACAGAGCCTACTGAAAGTGAGCCTAGGCAATTTAGTGAAATGAACAATAGTGTACAGAAAGATTTTCATATTAGCTAAGCACCTTCAGTGTTGTGTGCTGCAGCATTTATTTGAATATTTTCATCCATGGCCTCAACTGAATCCAAATGATCACTTGTATTGTCAGCTCGAGAGGCACGTGGACGTAACCTGCTTGTTCTTTCCCCTGTAGGAGTAAACATTTTATAAAAGCATGATTTTTATACCAACAATAATACAAGCCACAAGTGTTCATAGTTGCTCCGGTTCATACGTATGAACAAGTCATGGTGCATTCATTTGTATGAGAACTAACATGCTTTGGTTAGCTTACAGTGCAATTGGTGGAGACTAATGGAATCAGTATCAATATTAAGATATTGAGTTCATCATAACTAGAAGATACACCTTATTACCTTGGTATAAGATCATGTAAGTTTCCTAAGCATAATTGAAACATTGGACTATGTGACATGCTACAATACATCAGATTTTTTATGTAGAGAAATTATTTAGTGGAACTGAGTGTATGAATCCTATACCAGAGGTGATCAACTGCTCCCTTGGATCAGATAAAGCAGAGGTCAACTCAACAAATTCTCTATCAATTTCAGCAACAGTTCGGCGAGTCACCCGTGGAGCCATGTCCCCTGTGGAATCAATGAAGATTTTGCCAAAAGAAATAATCTAAAAAATAATAATTTCATAAACATGAATGCCGGAGTCAGCAGGAGGCATGGATGCCCTAGCGCAGCAGTATGCAAGGGCTGGTGTCGATGACAGGCATGGATGTAATGCATCTTGATGGATCGAAGGCCGGGGTGTCGGTGCAGGGTAGTAGGCATCACATCTTCGCGGATGGGCAGAGGTGTGAGGAAAGCGGCGCGGAGATGGGGGCGACGGTGACGGCGACGGCGATGGCGACAACAACAGTGTGGATTAGGGCCAGGATGATAGTTTGCAGCGGCATGGATCGAAAAATTAGGGCAGGTGAGTCTTAGCAGCACGGAGATGCGCCACAGAGGCGTCCGGCCGTGAGGATGGTGAAGCACGGCCTTTGCGGCTGCTTTGACCAAGGAGTAATCATGGGAGGCTACTATTGGTTGCTAGATGGCGGAAGGTTAGATGGGAAAAAAGATAGAAAATACTAGTACTCACCTTGCGGACTTTACGGTTGCCTATTTCTCCTCTCACGGAATGGCTTGGCTTATTTCTTCCTAGATGAAAAGGACTCATTGTTGCTGTATATATATGTTGACGTCCAATGCAATATGGCGGGAGTGAAAAAAGTTCACTGAGTAATTGGAGGGAAAGTAGCGTCATTGGTAAATGGATATTTGGAGGGAACAATTTTTACCAATTACAAGGAGGGAAAAGGTGTGCTCGGTGCAAAAAAAACAAGGCCATAATATTTCTACCGGTAGAATTTATAATATTTAATGGCCAATGTTATTTTCATATATGTGTTTATTGAAAAAAAGCTAATCATTTTAGGTAATGAATAAAATTCAGCTTCTAACCTCTTTGAATAAGATGTGTCACTAGAAATCTTCCAACGGTATATTCTAAAAACAATGTTCTTTCAAAGCTATAGAACTAATTTAACATTAATATCCAATACAACAAATAAAAATATATTCATGGAAGGTGAAGACCTCCATTGACCTGGACTGCAAAAGTTGGCTAGAGTGTACTAAAGGGTCCATGAGTTCCTCGTAGCGTTATATCAGAGCCAAAAACCGTAAACATATGGGTGCATTTGATTTCTCAGGGAAACTTGACTCATCTCACCTACACGGAATCCAAGAAACTCACCTAGCCGAGCAAGCCGAATGCACTCTCGAGCTCTTTTAAAAGATTTTGCTTGCCAGCACAGGCTCCCAAGCAACTCGCCGCTCAACCAAACGTTCGGCTCTCTTGCAATTCCTTACCAAGGCTAGGCAAGATACGGCCAAGGATCTAAACACACCCATTATCATGGGCCGGAGACAGGAATTATACATAGAGGGGTCAATCAAAGAGATTCAATACATGTGAACTGAGTGTAGCTCATCTCTTTAGGTTCTTGTGGTGAAACCTAGCACCCCGTGTTAGTCATCGATGTACTTGATCCTTTTTTCCTGAATTTATTCTGGTACGACAACTCATTTGGACGAGTGTGCGTGTATGCTTGTAAGAATTTGCCGACCCCCCTTAGCAAGGACCATACAAATTCAAATGTTCTTGAATACGAATACAAATGGATGGTTCTAATTCGAACCATATTAGAAATGTACTTGATTAATATATAAAATCATAAATAAGTAATTATTTAAATTATATATTAAATATTTATAAAAAAATAATATAGAATACCAATTACCAACATTTAAACCATATTAGTTTTGTTTTAGCTGATTTTTTTACGAATAAGTAACTCACTCATGTATTTATCTTGTCCTTAAGAATCGTTATTTGGGCCTATGGGCCAAGCATGTATTCGTGTCCCTGTAGCCCATATAGTCCAATGTGGTCTGCCTATCTATCCATCCCGGACTCGCGGTGATGCCGCCGCCGCGAACAGACAAACAGGCACTGCCCTATCCGACACGAACCATCAACGCCGTGATCAACGAGGCTGCGAGGCTGCGCATCGGTGGTGACAGCGGAGGTCTAACCTAGTGAGGCGAGCATAGGCAGCAGGCGTGCTGCAGCCGAGCAGCGAAGGAAAACGGCCTTGCTAGTGCGTACATTCGCTAGCCCTGTTCGTTTGAACTTATCAGTCGGTTTATCAGCTAGAATCTACAGTATTTTTCTCTTACAACAAAACAGCTTCAGCCGCCATTAATACCAGCCGAACAGGCCCGCTGTCTTTTTGATCAGATTCGAGCAGAAGTAAGCAGGTACTATTTTCTGTTTGTTCAATTAATGGTTACCAATTGGTTAATTTGGCCGTGCGACTTGTTGTTGCTTCATTGCTCTGTACTTTTATTTTTCATTTGCTTCATTCATTAACTGTCTTATTACTCCATATTCTGCAAACTAATGAAAAATCTGTAGTTATATAGAAACAACCTATTTAACTTCTTTTGTAGCAAAAAGCAACAAAAATAGTCCTGCTTTTAGCTTTGCTTTCATTTGCACTCTTTTACATGATAAGATCCACCACAATTTATATAAATTAGACGTACATGGCCAATGTGGTTTACGGATGACGGTTATCTGTCATTTTTACTGATGAAGAAGATGTCACTACTAAATCAAGTAAATCCAGTCTAGCGCACGGGAGGCCGGAATGGGGGTGCTGCTGTGGCCGTCTGGCGGAGCGAAGGTGCAGCATGTTGGTGATGGATCTGGAGTGGTGCAGGCGTTCTAGCGCATTCAGGTGAAGAGGAAGGAACTCACGTGTCTGACAACGTGTTGCCCATATATTTTGTGTTTATAAGAATCAAAGAAGAAACTGATAGACTAACACGTGGAACCATCTTAAATAGCTTGTGTATGTTACGTGTGTGTAATGAATTAGATTGGATACATGTATTAATAAGGAGCTGATGCATGGGCCCTATTTTAATTAAGCTAGCAAGTCGTAACTATGATTTATCATAATATTTTTCTCACTAATTATGTGTCCTGTGGTGATATTTTTTCCATTAATAAATGTCATATTCGTGAGGTAAATATTTTTTTTGCCATAAATATCTTGTTAAATAGTGGCAAAAAAATGTTTCACCGCTCGATTTGCCACTCAAGATGCTTTCTGTGGGAAATTAATATTTTGTCACTAATAACCAACATAAGAGTGATGAAAGCTAGTTTTTTACATATAGTATGGCAAGTAGTGGCAAATTTAAATTTTGCCATAATATTTTGTCACTAATTGTATGTCTTGCGGCGATAATTTATTTTGCCACTAATAATGTCGTATCAGTGGGGTAAATATTCTTTAGCCACAGATATCATGTTAAACAGTGGCAAAATAATGTTTCGCCACTTGATTTGCCACTAAAGATGTTTTCTATGGCGAATTAATACTTTGCCACCAATAACCAACATAATAGTGATGAAAACTAGGTTTGTCACAAATAGTATGAGCATTAGTGGCAAAGATAAATTTCGTCACATCATTTTATCACTAATGCTCCGTCTTCCTGTAGTTCAGCCTGGGCGTTCGGTTAACCGAAACCGATCAGTTCGGTTCTTCAGCTAATTCGGTTACCTGAGAAGAAGGGACCGATCGGTTACTTTGAAAATGTGGAACTGAGGAATCTCGGTTTCGGTTAATTCGGTTCGGTTTCGGTTCTAACCGATGGAACCGAATTTTTCAGGAACCAGGAAACAACACATTCAATTGTAAATTTCGGCAGCATTTTGCCTGATTTTCATGCAGTCAAAAGGGACAATTTAAATAGCAATGCAACATAAAACAACAGTACAACACATATATGTTATTGTTCTCTCAAATATTCAACCATAGAGCAATATTCAAGCCTGCAGTAAAAAAACAAGAGGTCCAACAGCTTAGTTCGGTTATTTCAGGTCAATTCGGTTAACCGAGTGCTGGAACCGAATTAACCGTAATAATTTCGGTTCCTGGGATCCTGGAACCGAACCTAGGACCGAATATTTCGGTTTCGGTTACTTCGGTTTCGGTTCCGGATAGTTCGGTTCGGTTCTCGGTTCTCGGTTTTTCGTGCCTAGGCTTACCTGTAGTGATGTTTTGTTCAAATTTTGGTGAGCGTACATGTGTTCGTGAAGTAACAAGAGACTATATTTTATTTCATGTAGGACCTTCCGCTCCTTCATCCTAGAACCCACAATGGGTTCTTGGACATGCAGTACAACAATAGGTACACTTATTTTCTGCAAAGAGCTGGCCTGGATGTCATCTCTTTTTAGGTTCGTCGTGGGTTGCTCAAGTTCAACTCAGCGGCCATAACTGCGTTGGTTGACAGGTATTATCTTCAATCACTGCCTCCATTCATGGCCATTTGTTTATGCGCTTGCCTTTTTGACATGTAATCTTGCTTTGTCTAAAATGTAGGTGGTGTCTGAAGACTCACAGCTTCTACCTACCTTTTAAGGAGATAACAGTCACGCTCCAGAAGTGTCAGAAGATGTTAGGCCTGAGGATTCACGACAACGCAGTCATCGGGCAGTGCAAGTCAGAAGGCTAGAGAGCATGAGTGGAGGCCTTCCTTGGGCGTGAGGTTGGCGAGCAAGGGGCTTGCACTTCTAGGGTTCTCATCTCCTGGCTTCGGCAAGAGTTTGCACAGTGCTCCGAGGAGGCAGATGAGGAGACAGTTGGGTACTACTGCAGGGCGTGGATCCTACACCTATTTACTTGCGTTCTCTTCCCCGATGCCACGGGTGACACTGCGTCGTGGATGTGGGTCTACTGCCTCAGTGACTGGGACCAGGCAGGTCAGTACAGCTAGGGCTCTGTAGTCTTGGTTTTCTTTACCGATAGATTTTGCGAGGGGTGTCGTCGGACTTCGTCCACAATGACACTTGGTGGATGCGTGTACCTGCTTCAGTTGTGGATGTGGGCTCGTCTACCAATTGGCCGTCTCAAGGTTCTGGCTCCTCGTGAGTGGTTCCTAGATCAACCTCCATGTTGGCAGCTAACGTGGGCGTACCTTTGGGACTAGGTTAGGGTTTCGCACGCGAGGTTATAGCGGACGTATATTGAGTTCACAAACAAGCTAGACACGTTCACGGCGTCTAGTGTAAGTAAATTTTATTTCCCATGCTGGTTTGAAATGGTTTAGTATACCATCTAACATCTTGTTTGGACATGTTGTAGGTGTCATGGGAGTCGTACGATGGAGAGGGGGTACTTTTTTTATTTGAGCAACATGTGTGGGTTCGACGATGATTTCTATAGGATGAGGTGCCCTCTAATCTGTTTCTATGCTGTCGAGTTCCACTTGTCAGATAGAGTTGCATGCCAATTTGGTGTGAGACAGCTTTGGCCAACAGCTCTGTTCTCGACTGGCGTTGACTTACATAAGTGTTTTGCTATTTGAAATATCTCGTGATGGTCCATTTCCATTAATATGGTGACATGTACATGGATTCAAGTAACGATGACATACGTGCAGGTTGGATTGTCAGAAGAACAGAAAGATTTTTGACTGGGAGAAGCACCACCAGTACTACATTGAGCAATGGGAGGAGATGCACGACAACATGGACAAGAATAATGAGCCGCACACGAACCGTGAGTTTAGGTGGTACCAAGCTTGGTACCAACGAGCGACATATTGTAGGCTGAGGGTACAGTGGACAAAAGATGACTATGCTAACATCGAGTCCTCCGATGATGAAGGCACAGTATACGACCAATCTACTCGTGCATGAAGGCAGGTGGAGGCAGGACCAATCTTGGACAGAGTGTTAAGTCAATTGCCATATTTTTCTACATTAAGTTGCATACCAGTACATTATGCGTTAGAGGTATCTATTTTAGTTAGTGTCACCTTCGAGCCGTAGCATCCTTATAATACGTTAGATTGTTGTAGAAAAGAACACAAAACTTGTTGCTATCTGTTCAGAAGTATTTTCTCTAAGAACTTTGTTGCAGGGCAATACCCTCAAATGCTCCATTGAAGACATTGAGTGCTTTCGTCCGAGAGTCAGGGACGACGACACGCATAGCTTCCTAGACGTAAGATTCAAAATATTCTTTCAAACATATTATTAATATGTTATATTCTTTTAGTTAACATAATTTTGTACAACAGAGACTGTCACGTCGGCTACGCCGTGTGGCTGCTCATTATGGTTGTAGGGCAGACACGACATAAGATGTGTACGTTCCTCCCACAGGCAGAGGAGGCTTAGATTCCTCTAGCCAAGCAGCTACAGGGGACGAGGACGAGGATGACAACGACGTAGACCAGAGGCATAAGGAGCTTGGCCCCTCTCAGCTCTAGGACACTCCCTCGACTCAGCCTACACAGCCTCCAAGCATTAGGCGACGCCGTCCACCTGACCCTTACACTCCAGGTACCCGCGCTCTTCCTCACAAGTGTAAGGGTAAGACTAGGAGGCAATGAGGGTTTGTAGTAGATGTTAGTATGTACTATTATGGATTTTATAGTTATTTTTTTGTAACTATTTGGGATTGTATGGACATTGTGGACTATTTGGACTATGCAGGACATGTTATGCTGATTGTGATGTTTGTTGTGGTAGCATTGTGCTCTTTGGATGATTAAATGTTTGGATTATATAATGATGACTCTATTTGTAACTGTGGATGCTCCTGAAACAACTAACAAGGGAAACTCTTGCGAATTTTTTCCGTGAATCATTAATTATACTACACTGCAAAAAAGGCACAAATGTAGTACATAGATTAAATGTAAATTCGTTAGAACGTGTATAGTCCAATCGTAACGTACAGATGCTTTGCAGACGAATCTAGCCTTTTCAGACAATGAAAATAGACTTTCGACGTGCGTAGACAGCCAGCCAGCAAAAACCCAGGTGTCGAGACTCCCGACTTGGGTCGGGACTTCCGACGACCACAGTCACTGCACAAGCTAAGTGACTGGGCGTCAGGACTTTCGGCATGAGTCATGATTTCCGACGGTCGGAAGTTCCGACTTACGTCGGGACTTCCGACATCAACAGTCACTGAAAAATATTCTACATGCTCATGGAGTGCTTAGTGTCTCTCTTTTGATGTTATTTTTATGTTTGAGCACTCTATCTTCCTCAGACCAACTAAGTTTCTATTCCTCTTTATAGTACGGCGGATCCTAAACTCAAAAACAAAAACAAAACCTTTGGAGAGGGCATACTGAGTAATAGTTGCGACATATCTCATTAAGATCATGTTAGTCCCTAATTTGGATGCCATCAATACACCAAAACCCACATAGGGGGCAAATGCACTTTTAAATCCTCAGTCTGAAACATACTGAGTAAGCAACTCATCATCCGAGTACCAGTCCTCTACGACAACCTTGTTGCTGTGGCTAGGCTCACCTGCATTGCTCTGACCTACGTGTCGCCTGTAGTAAGCAGCCTCCACTTCATCTATGGCCTCTACGGCCTGAGTGAAGAACACATCGTCATCCTTCTTTGCCTGCAAGCTCACCTCCGCTAGAGTCTGGCAGTGTCGTCATCATCCTCGTCCCCCTCATCAGACAACACAATCGGTGATTGAACGGTGCAACCAGCTCGCGTTCTGTGCTCATCTAACTTCTTTTCCTCATACCTTGCACGAGCCACCTCTACATCATGGTCCTCGCTGCATTCCATCCCTTCATGTATAAAATATAATCAGTTAGCAACACGATTATATTACATTTAAAATCAGGCAACAAAAAAAAGACTTTCAAGCACTCACTGACACATAATGCAACAACATGCTCGATCAAGACCTGCATCTGTACTCTTGTCTCCTTCCTTGCCTCCTTCCTTGCCCTCTCCTCCTCTAACATCCTCCGTCTCTCTAATCTCCATTTGTCAAGCCCAACATCGATCAGATTACGAATACCACGCTGTCTAGCAAACTCACGCATCTTATTTTGTGATGTTTAACGAATAGATTGATGTAGTTAGGTCCATATCCCCTCTTTCGTGCAATTACTTGCCTCCCCTTCAGTTCATCCAAGAACTTAGCTTGACCATCATAACATTCCCACCTGCATTTTCTAGTGCTCTGTTCAAACGAAAAATTATATCATATATGTCTTAGCAAAAGAAACAAAATACGATTTTATGTTTACCACAAAAATAACCAACCTCATCATAGTCAACCATATGGCCGCAATAATGGCCTATTTCAAGCTCCGAAGGGACTAGACCGTAGTTGGATTTAACACCACATTCGTACTTGACTGGAGGTGCTTTGTAAATTAACCTTTGTTTCTTCTTTTCCTTTACCTTTGGTGGCTCTAGCCATTGATTCTTAGGACCATAGAGCCATTCCTTGAAACGACACTTCGCAAATCCATACACCTAAAAGAGGAGACATTAGTACACATACATAGAGCTAAACATTTAAACATGTACACTTTTCACTTCGTGTTTGTTAACACTGGATTTTGGTCGATTCTGGAGGATGACAGGTGGACCCGCATGCGGGAAGAAGGGTATTCGGCAAGCAAAACAAGCGGTCGGCTAAATGCTTGTGCGGTCGGTTACTCCAGAAGGCGGTGACTCCATTCGGGAAAATAGAAGATGGCAGGCGAGGCCGATCGAAAAGATGAAAGTTGTAATAATAAAGGACTCTGGGAGTTTAGGGTAAGGAATCGTAAGTTTCCAAGTTTGTTTAGAAGTTCCTTTGTAAATCGTAGTCTTCTAGGACTCATGTTTTGTCTAGGGTATAAATATTGACCCTCGACCATTGTAATAGGGGTTCACAACCAAATCAATACAACCGGCCCCGTGCCAACTTTCGAGTCCTTTTGTCGTGTCGTCGAGTTCTTCGAGAGGAGTCATCGATCCGTCGACCTCCGTAAGTTCCGACAACCTTGTTATCATGTTTAGTATCATGCGGTGGATTTAGACGTGATGCAAGTAGTCTTGTTTGTTTTCAATGATCGTGCGGTGGATCTTTGCTTGACAATCAAGAAGTCTTTGCTTATGCTTTGTTATTGAGTAGATACCGTGCGGCAGGCGTTTGCTCAATATGCTTAGTGAAAGCAAGACAGTTATCGGCTCTATTAGATACGGCAAAATCTAAATAGATTCATTAAGTTACCCTGTGTTGCATGTTTTAAATATTTCATATATTTGTAACACACTTTCTGCCCAACCTAGATTGATATTATTCGGCCCTCTCTTGTGGTTTTATTCGTGCTTCAATGATCATTACTGTCATATTACCTCTGCAAATAGATAACATGCTCATAATGGCTGAATTATTTTAATCTAGATTGTTACATGTTGTGGGTTCATGCATGATAATTACGTTTAAGCTTTGACGGAACTAGGTGTCGTGCGGCAGATGCAGGTTTTAGATTAGTTTAATCGTGTTTATTTGCACGTTCCTTCTTCATGGATCCCAATTCGGCTGGATTGCTGAGCTTGGTTATGCATTAATTCATAATTAATTTCACTTGTTCAAACATGTCTTCCCATGCACATGCATTCGGCAATCGGATCTTTACGTGTGTTCATCTTACGATTAGCTGAATGGTTTATAAACTTGTTGGCAGAAAGCTTCCTATAGCTGTATGTCGTTGTAAGTGGCTTCAGGGCCGTATATATGGAACTGTCTGGTCTCACCTGACATGTTCTGGTCTGGCATTTAACTGTTTATCCCTTGTTAGTTCTTTCAGGTCAAACTGACTGGCACGCTTCCGGGTCACGAAGCACCCGGGAACCCGATTGAAGCCACGCTTTCCGGCTTGCTGTGTGTGAGGCACAGTGCGTCACATTTTGTGTCAACACACTTTTTGGCACGCCCAGTGGGACAATCTGTTAGTTTAAGATGGCGTCTGAGATCAACAATGATCATGTTCTGGATGTGAGCATGGCAGAATTGCTAGATAATTACAGGGATTTAGTGCTACAAGCATGTGAGCAATACCAACGGAAGTGTTTGATGTCTTTTTCCAAAAACAAGAGCAATAAAGTGTTTCAAAAGCAGTCAATGCCAAGGGTTCTTCTTCCGCATCAAACTGATTACACGGAAGAGGAGGATGCTCAGAAGATGGCAGCCCTGGTCTATAAAGCTATGGGAGAAACCATGACAAACCATCACACAGCTTTTCTGAATACCTTTCGAGCAATCATGATCAGTACTTTTGGTCCAATGGTTGATAAATACTTTGAAGAAAATGTTGGACCACTCAGTGGACCAACGCTTTTCAATGTTCCAAAGCATCAGGAGAAGCCTGTTGGAAAAGAAGTAGCGTCGCCTTCGAATATAGGTGGATTGACTCACACTGAAAAGCAATCACATCCCACCTATGGCCAGGTGACATTTGGTACCATAGGAGAAGTGCCACCTTCAGCTTATAGAGTTTCTCCAGCATCAAACAGATTGTAGAAGAATATGTATGGAGATGGGTATCAAGAATTTACTGATTACAGTGCTATCAATGCTGTGCCAAATCCAGGGTATAGGAGTGTTTTAGGATTGCCTTCTGGAGTGCAAGTACAAGGAAATCAGGATTCAGGCATTGATGTTTTGATGCACAGGATGGCTGACATGATGCAGAATCAGTTCGGTTTGAAGCCAAAAAATCAATCCTATTCATACAAGTCTCCTTATCCAGAGTGGTACAACAGAGTGGCGTTACCTCCAAGGGTGAAGCCTCCAACAGATTTGACCAAGTTTTCTGGTCAAGATGATACTAGTACCATAGAGCACGTCAGTCGGTACTTGATGCAGCTTGGAGAAGCTGCTACAGATGAAGCTTGGAGGATTCGATATTTTCCTTTGTCTCTTACAGGACCAGCTTTCACGTGGTTCACGTCTTTGCCAGCTCATTCCATTGGTACGTGGGCAGAGCTAGAGCAGAAGTTTCATTCATATTTCTACACGGGTACTAATGAGAAAAAGTTGGTTGATCTCATGAGTCTGAGGATGAGAACAAATGAGACACCATTGGAATATCTTCGCAGATTTAGGGAGACCAAGAATATGTGTTATTCTCTGAATTTACTAGATGATCAACTACCTGGAATAGCTATAGCAGGAATGTTGCCGAATATCAGGGAAAAGTTGTTCGGCATGGAGTTTGATGATCTTGGCCAACTTGCGCAGCGTTTAGCAGCTATGAGTAATCAGGCCCAAGGATTCAGGAGAGACAATCGCTTTCAGAAGAACAATGCCACTAATGAGGTGTATCAAGGTTTTCTGGAGGAAGCGACTGAGTATATTGATGAAGATGAGATAGCTGCGGCTGAGTTGAATTGGGCAAAGGAACCCACTCAAGTTAGTCAACGCTGGTTGAAACAACAAAAGGGAACCTATGATTTTGATGTTACTAAGGCAGACAGGCTTTTTGCATTGTTGATAAAGGAAGGACGCATCAAACTGCCAGAAGGACATCCCATGCTACGTCCTGAAGGAGTGAAAGACAAAAAGTATTGTGGTTTCCATAACACTAATTCTCACTCTATCAATGATTGCTGGGTGTTCAGAATCCGAATCTAGAAAGCTATCCAAGAGGGACATTTGAAGTTTGATGGCAAGATGAAAATTGATGATCAGCCTTTTCCACAAAATATGATTTCTTTCTCTATGAATATGGTCTCTACCAATGATCTCAAAGGTAAAGGCAAGATGAAGGTGTTGACTTCTGATAGAGCAAAGGAAAGTGGTGCTGTTGACCCGGATCGGCAAGTCACTAGTAGAGAACTGCAGCAACAAGTTCGGTTTCAGAATAGCCGAACCGAGAGAGGTCAAACTTCCAAACCCAGAGTTACATCACGTATTTTGCTAAACAAGTGGCAAAGAGAACAAGAGAAGGAATACTATAAGAAGCAATGGTTTATTGAAGAATGCCGGAGGTATGAGGAAGAGGTATACCGAAGGGAGCAAAAAGAATACATGATAGAACAGGAGCAGTCTCATTGGGGTTGTTCATTCTTTAGGCATTGTTGGAATGAAGGCTTGAGGTTGCCTGCAAGAAATAATTGTCCGGAGTGTAGTGCTCAGTACTCCGAGTATAGGCAATCTCGAGTCAACCGCCGTCCCGTCTATGAAAGACTTGGAAAGAAGGTTCCTGAAGATGATCGGCGCTTAAAAATAGATGATTTTGAGAATCGGCAAAGGAAAAGATTTACGGGTCAAGGTTGGATTCATGATAGAGTGCAGGATAAAGAAGTTGATTCCTATAGATACGTATGGCAAAAAGGACAGTGGTGTCCTCCAGGCCTGAGAAAAAGTCAGAAAAGAAGGGTTCAACGACTGAGGAATAGGGAGTTGGAACAGGAAGTTACCGAAGCAAAGCAAATATGGCGTCCTAAAAAGAAGCCTGATGGATGTGGTCCTTCGGCTGATGCTTGCATGGCTTTCTTCCTCCCATTAGAGTTTATAGCTCCCGAAAGCCAATATATCCAAGAAGAGGTGTACTCTGATTTTGATGAAAGTGAATGTCAGGATTTGATGGCCCAGCTTGTATTAACACAGCAGGCTGTTTTTGACAAACCAATCAAGAATCGTCACTTGAGACCACTCTATTTAAAGGGATATGTCAATGGCAAGCCTTTAACTAAGATGTTTGTTGATGGAGGGGCTGCTATCAATATCATGCCTTATACTACCTTCAAAAAGCTTGGGATGACTAGTGAAGAATTGTTGAAAACTGACATGGTGCTTAGGGACTTTGCTGGCAACCCTTCTGATACCCGAGGTGCTATCCATGTCGAGCTGACTATTGGGTCTAAAACTCTGATTACTACCTTTTTTGTCATTGATGGCAAGGGGGCATATAGTCTACTCTTGGGCAGAGATTGGATCCATGCTAATTGCTGCATTCCTTCGACCATGCATCAAATTCTCATTCAATGGATTGGAGATGATGTTGAAGTTGTGCATGCTGACGATTCGGTAAGTGTTGCTGCCACAGAGTCTACCTACTGGGAATATGAAGGCGTCGATTGTTTCTCTGGAAAACTGTGGAAAGAAGGTCCTGTAAATGTTTTCAGTGAGGGCCAACAGCCGATCCAAGCAGTCGGCTCTCATAGTAATTTTTAATGGGAAATCATGTCGATGGCAACAAAGGAAAGTTGGGACGTGGTTTTATGTCGGCTGATAAGTTGGAAGAAATTGATGTTAGTGATGGTTCTAAGCCAAGGCCGATGTATATTAGTGCAAAGTTAGACCCAGAATATAAATCAAAGTTGATAGACCTATTGAAAGAGTTTAAAGATTGTTTTGCTTGGGATTATACGGAAATGCCTGGATTGGATCGTTCCATTGTTGAGCATCGATTACCCATTAAACCTGGATTTCGTCCTTACAAACAACCTCCACGGAAGATATACAAAGAGGAGGTATTGGCCGATGTGAAGAAGGAGGTTGAAAGATTAATAGAAGCAAACTTCATTCGGCCCTGCAAGTATGCAGAGTGGATTTCAAATATAGTACCGGTATACAAGAAAAATGGAAAAATGAGGGTTTGCATAGATTTCAGAAATCTTAATAAGGCCACTCCCATGGATGGTTACCCAATGCCAGTTGCCGATTTACTAGTAGATGCAGCAGCAGGTTATGAAGTCATTAGTTTTATGGATGGTAATGCTGGCTATAATCAAATTTTTATGGCAATGGAAGATATTTCAAAAATAGCCTTCAGATGTCCTGGTCATATTGGTTTGTTTGAATGGATAGTCATGACATTTGGGTTAAAGAATGCCGGTGCAACTTATCAAAGAGCTATGAATTATATTTTTCACGAGCTGATCGGCAAGATTGTAGAGATCTACATCGATGATATAGTGGTCAAGTCTAGAAACCGTGAAGGACATTTAGCCGATTTAAGAAAGACTCTGGAGTGCACAAGAAAGCATGGCTTGAAGATGAATCCAAACAAATGTGCCTTTGGAGTTTCGGCTGGTGAGTTTTTGGGATTTTTAGTTCATAAAGGAGGAATTGAAGTTGGGAAAAAGAGCATGGAAGCAATAGACAAAGTTATGCCGCCAACCAATCTCACAGAATTGCAATCATTGTTAGGCAAAATCAACTTTGTAAGAAGATTCATATCCAATCTATCAGAGAGAGTTTTACCCTTTTCTCCTTTATTAAGGCTCAAGAAGGATCAAAAATTTGTATGGGGTGACATACAACAAAAGGCTTTTGATGAGATCAAGCAATATATGAAAGCACCACCTGTGCTGGTACCTCCACCACTTGACAAGCCTATTAAGTTGTATGTGGCGGCCGATAGCCTAACGATAGGATCGGCCCTTATGCAAGAATTTGAAGGAAAAGAAAGAATCATAGCTTATATTAGCCGAAAGCTGCTAGACCCGGAAACAAGGTATTCGGCTACAGAAAAACTTTGCTTGTGTGTGTATTACTCATGTACCAAATTTCGGCACTATTTGTTGAATGTCGAATGCGTGATAGTTTCTAGTTTTGATGTAATCAAACATATGCTATCGATGCCAATTTTGAATGGAAGAATTGGCAAATGGATTTTAGCATTGTCAGAATTTAATTTAAGGTACGAATCGGCAAAGGCGGTAAAGGGTCAAATTATTGCCGATTTTATTACCCAACATCGGGATCTTTCTGTTGAGGCGATAAGCATTGTGCCTTGGGCCTTGTTCTTCGATGGATCATCTTGTAACAAAGGTGGTGGAGCTGGTATTCTCTTGATTTCCCCACAAGGAAAAACTTTTGAGTATGCGGTTCCTATTGAATTTCATGTTACTAATAATTAGGCAGAGTATGAAGCGTTGCTTAGAGGGCTTCAGCTTCTTATAGAAGTAAAGGCCGTTGCTGTTGAAATCTTTGGGGATTCTGAGTTGGTGATTAATCAACTGAGTGGTCAGTATGAATGCAAGAACAATGTGTTAAGAGAATATTATGAGGAGTGTAGAGAACTTTTGAAGAATTTTCTGGTAGTAACCTTGCATCATATCCCTAGAGAGTATAATGAAGAAGCAAATAAGTTAGCTCAAGCTGCTTCTGGATATCGAGAGAGTCGGGAAGTTTTTGCTATAGAAGAAGGTGTTTTAAATACTGATCAAGTAGATGATGATTGGAGATACGAAATTACCAATTATCTGAAAGATCCATCTCAAAAAGTTTCCCAAAAACTCAGATACAAAGCTCTCAAATTTGTGTTCTTTGATAATCAGTTATATTACAAGTCCATCGATGGAGTATTGCTCAAATGTTTAAGTCAAGAAGAGGCCAAGAAAGTGATGTATGAGGTTCACGAAGGATTGTGTGGTGCACACCAGTCAGCTTATCGGATGAAGTGGATAATTAGGAGAACTGGTTATTTTTGGCCGACTATGTTGGAGGATTGTTTTGAATATTACAAAGGGTGTCACAATTGTCAAAGATTCGACAATATTCAAAAAGTTCCAGCATCTGCTATGAATCCCATAATCAAGCCTTGGCCGTTCAGAGGATGGGGTGTAGATTTAATTGGTCAGATCAATCCTCCTTCTAGTAAGGGACACAAATTTATACTCTTGGCCATGGATTATTTCACCAAGTGGGTTGAAGCTATCCCTTTGAAGAAGGTAACGTCAGAGAATATGATCAATTTTGTTAAGGAACATATAATTCATAGATTCGGGATTCCTCAAACTATAACAACTGATCAAGGAACTCAGTTTACTTCTTCATAATTCTGTGATTTTGCCAAAGATATGGGGATTAAGTTATATAATTCTTCTCCTTATTATGCACAAGCTAATGGTCAGGCAGAAGCATCAAATAAGGTTATGATTAAAATCATCCAGAAGAAAATTGATGAAAAACCAAGGAGATGGCACTTGGTTCTTAATGAAGCATTATGGGCTTACCGAATGGCTTGTCATGGGTCCACTCAAACGTCTCCCTATGAACTGGTTTATGGGCATCATGCTGTACTACCATGGGAATTACGGTCAGGTTCAAGGCGAGTTGTGTTACAGAAAGAATTGGTAGAAGAAGATTATAAGAATCTGATGATGGATGAATTGGAAGATTTACATTTGATTCGTCTCAAGGCATTGGAAAATATTGAGAAAAATAAAATACGCGTTGCCAAGTATTATAACAAAAGGGTTAGGCTGAGGCAGTTCGCAGAAGGAGACTTGGTTTGGAAAACTATATTGCCAGTTGGAACAAAGGATAGAGCATTCGGCAAATGGTCTCCAAATTGGGAAGGTCCTTTCTGAATAGTAGAATGTGTACCTGGCAATGCATACATATTGAGGACTTTATTTGGAGAGGAGTTTACCAGAGCTATCAATGGAAGATTTCTTAAGAAGTATTACCCCAGTGTTGAGGTTGGTTCATGAATGTAGATCAGAAAAGCCGATAAAGAGAAAATCGCCTTTAGCCTAAAAATCAGATATAAGACTGAGAATAGCCGATATTGTTCATATCACCTTTAGCACAAAATAGCCGATGCAGCTTGCATCGCCTCTAGCACAAGAATGTTTATGCAAGACCGGGTTGTTTTCAGCATTTTTCAGACAGTCGCAGGCAGAATTTTACCAAAAGGGATCAAAGAAATAAGTATTCTTCCAAAAGACAAGTTTATTTATAGAAGTCCATCCTAATACAAACTACTCCTCAAATAACTTGTTGAGGACGGACTGGGGATGTGTGGATTCGGCAAGGGCGACGGCATGATCATCGTAGACCTCCAGACGCTCATCGATGTCGTCGATCTCGTCCGGGCGTCCTCCAGCGAAGCCGACTGGCTGGAAGGAGTAGTCTTCGTTAGTTCGGGAGGTCATTGCCGCCAGCCCGAGAGAAACACCAAGGTGCACACCTTGGATGATGGCCTGATCAACACGGCCGTCCACAGCATCGAGGTGTGCCTCGGATGTCTCCCCCTGGGCATTCACTTTGTCGGCGATCTTGTTCGCTGCCGCCTTCAGGCGGTCATTCTCCGCAGAAAGAGCTGGGCAGAAAAGGAAAATGGGTCAGCAAGCAAGGGAAGCCAGGATGCTAAAACCAAATGAAGATATCAAACCGGTGATGGCGTCGCAGAGTTGCTTCCGCTGGTCCTCCCATTTGGCTTGCTCGATGCCGAATTTCTTGGAGACATCGCCTAGCTCCTCCCGGGCTTCATCCCTCTCCTGGCGAAACTTGAGTGCCTCCTCATGAGAATACGGATGGTGTGCATCTGCTGGTTCCACCGGACCCCAAGGATTGGAATGATAGGAGCTTGAAGAGCTGGAAGAGCCGGATGATGGAGTTCCCGGTTGAGCTGCTGTCGTCGGAGGAAGGAGATGATATTGGCTGGAACTAATGACCCTTATCCTGATGAATGAGGAAGAAAAAATCAAAACTAAGAGATGAACAAGAAAATTGCAAGGGGGCAAAAAGCCAAATCGTACCCACGGCGCCGGCAGCGCGATGCTCTGCTTCCTTCAGCCTCCCCGTCGGCAGGACGCTTGCCACGGTCGCCACTGTTCGCCATTTACTTTGGTGGAGGTTAGGGTTTTCTTCTGGAATGAATCGAACGAAGGAAGTGGAGGAGACGGATGTGAGAATGCTAAAGCGGAGATAGCGATGAAGGCTAACGGAGGGGTCTATTTATAAGCCGGAGCGAAGAGTCGTGGCGAATTCTACGGAGTCGTGGGGCAAGAATGCCGAACGGTGGAGTAGGGTTTTTCCCTTTCGGCTGGGCCGCTACTAGGCTGGGCCAGGCATGGGTTAAATCGGATGTCGCTTGACTATCTCCCTGATTTGTTGGAGCCAGCATTGTTCGGCTATACCCTCACAACATTTGAATTAGGATTCGTTCGGCTATTGGAAGAATGGAGACAATTGGCTACATTCTAATCGAGTAATCTAAGGGAAAATGGCCAATTGCTTCTGTTTTTGAACAAGTAAAAATATGTAAACATAAAGTTGGTTGATCAAGGGAAAAAGGATATCACATTTAAGTTTATTATAAGCCCAATGTCTACTTGTTCAGAAGATAATTGATTGCCTCTATGGCTTCAGTCCTGATTCGGCTAACATTATCTAGCACTTTTTGATCTTCATCTTCAGAGCTCTGAATGCTGGATAACTTAGTTTTGATTTGCTGGTCTTCTTTGATGGTCGAAGTTATCTTTAGTGAAGCTGCTTCTATGTTCTTCGGCAAATTAGCTATATGGGCCCTGTGAGACTGAATTTTGGCATTTAGTTCGGCTAGTTGAGCTTCTAATCTACTTTTTTCATCCTCCATGGCTTTCAGTTCAGGCTCCATGGTTGTCAAGGAATTTCTTGTAGTCTGGATATGAGAATGAAGATCTTTAATCTCCAGCTTCTTCAAAGATCTATCCTTCTGCAGAGCAGCCCTCAAAGATATGTTCTTGGTTGCCCTTCTCACCATAGCAAAGTGGTCATCAAGATGGGCTGCAGATTTTAGGGGGGCCTTGAGAGCAGAGAGGATATCTTGATCAATGAGTTCAAGGAGGTCTTTTATCTGGTCTGCATCCTGAACCAGACTAATGGTATCCTTGTTCAGCAGAATGATCATCTCTTTTAGCCGAGCCTGATTTTCCAGCGATAAGGTTTGATGAGAAGTAATCTCTTCACTTTTCTCAATGATGTAGTCCTCAATAGAGAAGGAGTAACTGGTGGTCGGTTTAGTGATGTTCTTCTAAAGAAAAGAGAAGAAAGGAGGTGTTAGCCGATTGGGTAATTTTGCTAAAATATAGTGTAAGACAAGGCATTACCTGCTGAGCTGATTGATCATCAGGATGGGTTATACCCTGGCTTGCTGGAGAACTTGGCTGAAGGTTCAGAAGGGACAGGTTTGGAGCTTGATCAGGAGAAGTTTCCCTTGCCAGTTCATCTAAGATTTCATCTATCCTCAATAAAGTAAATGATAATGAGCATAAGAGATAGATGTTATTAAAAGAAAAAAAAAGAAAGGAGAAAAGGAAAATTAGTCGAACGATGTTACCTATAGTTTCATCAGATTTATGAGCCTTTGAACCTTCAGCTTCATGAGTCTCTGAAGCTTCACTGTCATGAATTTCTTCATTTTCAGTAGAAACTTCAGGAGTTGGTTTTGCAGCTGCTGAGGTACTGTCTAGTCTGGGAATTTCGACTTGCGGCTGCAATGGAAGTAATGAATATAGAGGTGGTCAGGTTTACTACTAAGTGGGGTTGTTAACCTGATAGAGAATAAAGGGTTCGTACCTCAAAAGATAATTTGGCTTTCTTGGTCCTTGGTTTCTTGGGTAAGAGAAAACTTTCAGGTGTTTTCCTTTTGTTTTTTCCTCTTGAAGATGCAGCAGCCGAAGTAGCAGGAGTTTTCATGAGTGCCTTTAAAGGTACTGAATCCAAAGTTGCAGGGATTTTCATGAATTCCTTTAATTTTGGAGCATCAAATCCCAGAGCAGGCTTGGGACCAGCCGAATAATACTGGATTGCTTTGGCCGGGGAAGTAGGCTCAAAATCCTGTGCATAACCAGATGTTAAAATAGGAAGTGAATTCAAAAGCAGGAAATGATGAGCCTAATGGAGTTACCTCACTATCAGAAGCAAAATCAGGCTGCAAGTTTTTGCATAAAGGATGAACTGATATATTGAAGATATGAGCATGCCATTCTTGCCACCAAGAGACAAAGAAGGGATGAGCAACATCTATTAGCCCAAATGGAGATGGTTCGTATGTTGGCAATTCTCATCCTAATTCAAAGATTTTCTTGGCTTCCATTCTTTCTGTTATTACTTCCCTTGGCTTTATGATTGTTGAGAAGAGGAATTTTGGGGGCAGCTGGCCACATCCTAATTGTCTGGCCACCATATTTGGATAGTAGAATTCATAGGTGGACTGCACTAACCTCCCATGATGAAATTCGGCTGGCAGAGTGCAAGGTTTGATAAAGGAGTTGAAGATCTCCGTGGATTCTTGACCTGAACAACCAATGTCATAGCTAAACTTGCAGGGCAAAGTCAAATTTTCATCTTCTCTGTAAGGGAACCAGAGCACATTGACGAATCCTTTGAAAAATAGCTTGAAGAAATGACCGATGTCTATGTCAATGCTGATAGATGATGCTGCTTCCCCATAAGTCTGACAAGCCTTAACCTTTGCTGTACTACCTTCAGCATAGTTAACTGAAGGAAAACTTAGATTGAAGAGGCTCACAGAGGTTATCTGATGCATATATAGCTGGAGCCACATTTGGATTAGCCACCAAGGACCATTCACATAAGAGATTTCTCCACCTTGGCGCATCTGAAGAGTAATCTGATGCATCATATGATAAACAGACCCTAAGAGATATTTGCCTAGGGGGATCTGAGTGCCTGCAGCTAAGTCTTCAGCCATCACCATGTGATTCAGGGTTGGTTCATTGGATTTTCCACAGAAGATGAATCTGCATAGCCACATATTCATGAAGGCTTTCAACTCTTTGTCAGAGACGGTGCCAGATGCATTCATGTAGTTCTGGATGTGTTTGACCCATCCACATCCAGAACTGACGGCTCTTTGATTACTTTTGCTCTTGTACTTATAGGGGTATACTGGTAGTGACACGTTCAAGCCAGTCATCATGAACACGTCGGCTAGAGTGATGGTCATCATACCATGACCAAAGATGAAGGCGTTAATGGTGTCAGACCAAAAATGGGAAGCTGCTATCAAAAGGGAATCGTTTCTGGGTGTTTCTGCTAAGGATAATTCCAAGCAATGACTGATGTCTTGACTTTCTCAGTGGCTGCTGCTTTTCTCTAGCATTCTCCTATACCAATTCCGCCATCCGGCGATTGGAGGAAATGGCCAATTCTTGAACGTGTTTGGCCATCGGTTTGGCGAGGTGATCCCAGATTTGAAAGGGATTCTTTGGGTTTCCTTCTCGATAATTTCAAAAGGATCAGGATTTCCCATTGGGCCGAGGAAATAGGAATCGAGGTTGGCAGCATAGGGGATCAAAATCTGGTTCTTGTATTCCTTTAGAAGGTGATTGAAATCGAAGAGGAATAAGCCAAAAGAGGAACGGAAGGATCAAATGAAAAATTGCCGAATATAAGTAAAGTTTACCTCTGGGATTTCATCCTGGGTCGCCATTGAAGATTCGAAGTAGGTCCGAGGTTGCGCTGAAAGCTTAAATTTTTGGGCAGCGGCTGCGGTGTTGAACGGTGCTGACCTAGGAAGAAGAAGGAGCTTGTGGTCAATTTCAGAATAAAACAACTTTTATCCCGAAATTGAGGGGGCATGTGTTAACACTGGATTTTGGTCGATTCTGGAGGATGACAGGTGGACCCGCATGCGGGAAGAAGGGTATTCGGCAAACAAAACAAGCGGTCGGCTAAATGCTTGTGCGGTCGGTTACTCCAGAAGGCGGTGACTCCATTCGGGAAAATAGAAGATGGCAGGCGAGGCCGATCGAAAAGATGAAAGTTGTAATAATAAAGGACTCTGGGAGTTTAGGGTAAGGAATCGTAAGTTTCCAAGTTTGTTTAGAAGTTCCTTTGTAAATCGTAGTCTTCTAGGACTCGTGTTTTGTCTAGGGTATAAATATTGACCCTCGACCATTGTAATAGGGGTTCACAACCAAATCAATACAACTGGCCCCGTGCCAACTTTCGAGTCCTTTTGTCGTGTCGTCGAGTTCTTCGAGAGGAGTCATCGATCCGTCGACCTCCGTAAGTTCCGACAACCTTGTTATCATGTTTAGTATCATGCGGTGGATTTAGACGTGATGCAAGTAGTCTTGTTTGTTTTCAATGATCGTGCGGCGGATCTTTGCTTGACAATCAAGAAGTCTTTGCTTATGCTTTGTTATTGAGTAGATACCGTGCGGCAGGCGTTTGCTCAATATGCTTAGTGAAAGCAAGACAGTTATCGGCTCTATTAGATACGGCAAAATCTAAATAGATTCATTAAGTTACCCTGTGTTGCATGTTTTAAATATTTCATATATTTGTAACACACTTTCTGCCCAACCTAGATTGATATTATTCGGCCCTCTCTTGTGGTTTTATTCGTGCTTCAATGATCATTACTGTCATATTACCTCTGCAAATAGATAACATGCTCATAATGGCTGAATTATTTTAATCTAGATTGTTACATGTTGTGGGTTCATGCATGATAATTACGTTTAAGCTTTGACGGAACTAGGTGTCGTGCGGCAGATGCAGGTTTTAGATTAGTTTAATCGTGTTTATTTGCACGTTCCTTCTTCATGGATCCCAATTCGGCTGGATTGCTGAGCTTGGTTATGCATTAATTCATAATTAATTTCACTTGTTCAAACATGTCTTCCCATGCACATGCATTCGGCAATCGGATCTTTACGTGTGTTCATCTTACGATTAGCTGAATGGTTTATAAACTTGTTGGCAGAAAGCTTCCTATAGCTGTATGTCGTTGTAAGTGGCTTTAGGGCCGTATATATGGAACTGTCTGGTCTCACCTGACATGTTCTGGTCTGGCATTTAACTGTTTATCCCTTGTTAGTTCTTTCAGGTCAAACTGACTGGCACGCTTCCGGGTCACGAAGCACCCGGGAACCCGATTGAAGCCACGCTTTCCGGCTTGCTGTGTGTGAGGCACAGTGCGTCACATTTTGTGTCAACAGTGTTTGTTCGGACACACAAACTCCAACGCATTCTCAGGGTTTATCACAGCTTGATCTTCGTATTCGCACAGAGGAGGTTCCTCGAGTCATCTAACTGTGGCTATGTGCTTCTCCTTAGCCATCATTGGCGGGGGCTTAGGGGGTGGAACCCACTGCTTGAAGTGCTCACGTGGATGTCTCCCTCTAAATCAATCGTTGAAAAGGAGGTACCTAGGGTCAAACTTGTCTGCACCGTCGATCCACTGAAAGAAAAAGCACCTCTCATGGTTCTATACAACAAGATTCCAATAAAATATTAGTAGCATATTTATACAAATAAAGAAAAAAGATAGTGGAAACAATTACTTACATTAAAACGACTGCATGTGTAGAAGCAACGCGTCGCTGTGTCTGGATGTCTCGATTGAAACACGTGGCTAGGAAACTACAGTCACAGTTAGGGACAGGGAGATCGGGAGGGACCGGGGCATCTTTGCTAGACGCGTCGGGGTATAATTCTCGAGGACGACCCTGTTTTCATCAAAACTCCTCCCGATACATTTCTTGCATCTAATAAAACGGATGTAATTTAACAAACAAAAATCAAAACATCACAAATTAATGTCAATGAGAACCATAACTACAATACAACCAATTTCGTTCTAAGAACCGAAAGCAATTAATATTAAACCCTAAACCTAGGGTTTCCCATTTGATGCACAACAATGAACCCGTAACATAACTACATACGCTGTGGTTACCTAGGTTTGCTAGTTTTTTCATGCCTTGGCATCATTCTATGGTTGTATAATACAAATATTGAGTGATAGAATAAAACCCTAAGTAATGGCGATTCTTAGATTAAAAAATCTGACTAATATATATCGAAACGATGCGAAAAAACTAGGAGTGGAGCGAGGATACCTTGCTCTCGAAGATCTACGGATCAAATCAAAGTTTCCAATGTCTAATATGCCGATTCATGAGATATGGTGAAGTGGGGAGAGAAAAAAACCCAAGAGGGAGGAGAAAGAAGAGGAAGAAGGCTCGGGCAGGTGAAAGGTCCTAATGGCTAGAGGGGGTGAATAGCCTAATAAAAAATTTCTACAACAACGCTTAGCAAAATGGTTAGACAATTATGAGATGAAGCAAGTGTTGCGCTAGCCTACTCGAGAGCAAGCCACCAACCACAATTCTAGTTTAGATAGTATCTATTCACACAATAGCTAAGATACTACTCTATGTTAGTGTGCTCTCAAAGACTAACTAAAGAGCCATACCAACCAAGCAAGCAAGCTCTCACAACTAGCTACACTAAAGAGCTTGACAACTAGTTTGTGGTAATGTAAAGAGAGTGATCAAGGAGGTTATACCGCCGTGTAGATGAAGGAACCACACAATCACAAGGATGAATAACAATGAAGACCGATTACCTCGGAATCAATGATGAACACAAAGATTTTTACCGAGGTTCACTTGCTTGCCGGCAAGCTACTCCTCGTTGTGGCGATTCACTTACTTGGAGGTTCACGCACTAATTGGCTTCACACGCCAAACCCTCAATAGGGTGCCGCACAACCAACACAAGATAAGGATCACATAAGCCATGGGCAATCCACTAGAGTACCTTTTGGCTCTCCGCCAGGGAAAGGTCAAGAACCCCTCACAATCACCACTCTCCGCTCAATGATCCTCGCTGCTCCAAGCCTGTCTAGGTGGCGGCAACCACCAAGAGTAACAAGCGAAATCCACAGCGAAACACGAACGCCAAGTGCCTCTAGATGCAATCACTCAAGCAATGCACTTGGATTCTCTCCCAATCTCATAAAGATGATGAATCAATGATAGAGATGAGTGGGAGGGCTTTGGCTAAGCTCACAAGGTTGCTATGTCAATGAAAAATGGCCAAAGGTATGAGCTTCAACCGGCCATGGGGCTTAAATAGACGCCCCCATGAAATAGAGCCATTATACCCCTTCACTGGGCATAACACGGGCTGACCGGACGCTCCGGTCAGTTGACCGAACGCTGAGCCCCTAGCGTCCAGTCGCTCGCAGTCAGCCACATGTCCTGACTTCAATGGTCATTAGTCTTGATCGGACACTGCGCTTGAGTTGACCAGACGCTGAACACCAGCGTCCGATCGTTTACAGTAAGGTTCCAAAACCGACTTTTGCCGACCAGACACGTCTGGTCATGCTCGATCGGACCCTGCCAGCGTCCGGTCACACTGTGACTACTTACTGTGCTAACCGACAACACGACCGGACGCAGCCCTTCAGCGTCCGATCAATTGACCGACGCCAGCATCTTTGCGACCAACTCCATTTCACCTCTAACTTCTTCACCCTTGCTCAAATGTGCCAACCACCAAGTGTATCACCTTGTGCATATGTGTTAGCATATTTTCACAAACATTTTTCAAGGGTGTTAGTTCTCCACTAGATCCTAAATGCATATGCAATGAGTTAGAGCATCTAGTTGCACTTTGATAACCGTATTCCGATACGAGTTTCACCCCTCTTAATAGTACGGCTATCAAACCTAAATGTGATCACACTCTCTAAGTGTCTTGATCACCAAAACAAAATAGATCCTATGGTTCATACCTTTTTCTTGAGCTTTTTATTTTTCTCTTTCTTCTTTCCAAGTCCTAAGCACTTGATCATTACAATGGCATCATCATTGTCATGCTATGATCTTCGTTTGCTTCACCACTTGGAGTGTGCTACCTATCTCATGAATCACTTGATAAACTAGGTTAGCACTTAGGATTTCATCAATTCACCAAAACCAAACTAGAGCTTTCAATCTCCCCCTTTTTGGTAATTGATGACAACCCTTATACAAAGATATGAAATAAAATTCAATTGAATCCATGTTGCTTGTCCAAGCATATTTACCATGTGTAAAAGAATATGGACAAGTTTCATGAACCCTAAATGGTAGCAATTGCTCTCCCTACATATGTGCTAAGAGTTTGGATTATAGCTTGCACATGTGCTTAGATAGGAAATATAGGAGTCGTTGTCTACCAAATGATGCTAAGGTATAAAAGATGGACCTTTGAAGCGTGATACCAATCAGAGTGCACTATTATACCATCCTTAGCACCATGGTTAGCTTGATACTACTTGTACACAAGCTTTGAAAAGATACCACTTGGAAATACTTGGAAATGGAAGTAATCTAATGATTTCATTTCATCATTCAATCTTACAATTAGCATACATCACACAAGCATGGATTTTGTAATTTAAAACTTGTGCTATTGCAAGCAAACATATGAAATGCACTATTCAAATGCATTATCCAAGTTCATGAGCTTGCTCCCCCTACTTGTGTGCTCAAAATTTTAATTGATCTCCTTTCCTTTTTCACTTCTCTCCCCCTATGTCATATATATCAAGTATATCTTTATGTTTCTCTCCCTTTATGATATTTCTCCCCCCTTTTTCACTATATCTTTGTTTCTCTCCCCCTTTGTCATCAATGACCACAAAGGTTCAAAATATAGATAGTATTACTTGTAGGGTTGAGATTATCAATGTCAATCAATGGGGTGAGGATCAAAATTCCAAATTTGGTTCAAACTAGAATATATGCCAAAGATATTTAACTTGGTTTGATCCAAGGACAAGCTTCTTCACATCTCTAAATAAGGGTTATCTTGTACCATGTTGAGTTAAACATTTATAGCTCATGTTCTAGATTAAATACTAGGTTTACAAGCCCACAAACATGTCATATGCTATCACTAGATCAAGTCAAGCATAGAAGCAATAGTGATACCATATAAACATCAAATTCATTTGATTTTCATGAATGAGCCTAATAAAATAGAACCACTTGAAAGGTCCTAATGAGATTGAAAATGTGACTAGATGCACTAACCATGTCCTTAGCAAGGATGTATGTCATGCCAATTAACTTTTACCTTAGATAGCTCGAAGGAGAGGCATGTTATATAAGTAGGGGGTGCATCAACACATATTTGAGAAATCCAATATGTTCAACTCATTCCTTAGCTTGCAAAACCTTTTCTCATCCAATAGCTTGGTGAATATATCGGCAAGTTGATCTTCTATGCCAACACTCTCAATGCAAATGTCTCCTTTTTGTTGGTGATCTCTTATAAATGGTGGTGGACATCTATATGCTTTGTTCTTACATGTTGAACCAGATTGTTGGTTAGCTTGATTGCACTCTCATTGTCACATAGCAATGGCACATTTGAGCCCCTAGCGTCCGGTCGCTCGTAGTCAGCCACGTGTCCTGACTTCAACTGGTCATCAGTCTTGACCGGACACTACGCTTGAGTTGACCGAACGCTGAACACTAGCGTCCTGGTCATTTACAGTAAGGTTCCAAAACCGACTTTTGCCTGACCGGACCTTGCCAGCGTCCGGTCACACTGTGACTACTTACTGTGCTGACCGACAACACGACCGGACGCAGCCCTTCAGCGTCTGGTCGCTAAGCGAACCCAGCGTCCGGTCAATTGACCGACGCCAGCATCTTTGCGACCAACTCCATTTCACCTCTAACTTCTTCACCCTTGCTCAAATGTGCCAACCACCAAGTGTATCACCTTGTGCACATGTGTTATCATATTTTCACAAACATTTTTCAAGGGCGTTAGTTCTCCACTAGATCCTAAATGCATATGCAATAAGTTAGAGCATCTAGTGGCACTTTGATAACCGTATTCCGATACGAGTTTCACTCCTCTTAATAGTACGGCTACCGAACCTAAATGTGATCACACTCTCTAAGTGTCTTGATCACCAAAATAAAATAGCTCCTACTATTTATACCCTTTGCCTTGAGCCTTTTGTTTTTCTCCTGCTTCTTTTCAAGTCCAAGCACTTGATCATCACCATGACATCACCATCATCATGACATGATCTTCATTTGCTTCACCACTTGGAATGTGCTACCTATCTCATGATCACTTGATAAACTAGGTTAGCACTTAGGGTTTCATCAATTCACCAAAACCAAACTAGAGCTTTCAATATATGAGGGACTAGTATAAAGGAGTAGCATATGATAATTCCCGATTTTATAGATTGCTCTCCATGGGTCTCGTGAGGGCATATCAAATTCTCAATTTTAGTGTGCCCAACATGCACTAGCGCAATGCTTCCATGCAATGGAGGCTTGTTTGGTTGGCTAGCCAAGCAGCATTGCCTGCCAGGTAGCAGCCCCAGGGATTGATGTCTGACCGACGAGCTGCTTGTCATGCACTCGACAATCAAACACACCTAGATCCGCTTGAGTCATGCGGGATCCTTGTGTGTTATACCGTAATCTTCTTCTCCACGACCACCGCCTACATCTAGAGATTGGGAGAGAAGATATGAGAAATGAGGTATATATATATATATATATATTAATTAGACCACTAGTCAAGACTTATATTAATTAGACCAAGAATAAAAGGTTCCAGGAGTATAAAGATGACAAATTTTACTATTCAAATATGGAAGTAATTATGGTGCATGATTCTTCACAAGTTGTTTCTTATTATTTATAAAATTATGATTTGAAATGCAACAAGGATTGATAAATGATTGAGTTTTTACTGTTGTTATTGATTGAGGGTCGGGATAGGGCGAATGCAAAGGGGGGCTAGAGGGGCCCTGGCACCCCTAACTTTACTATTTTTCATTACCACCCATAATGATCTAGCTAATCTACTACGTATTTAAAGGGTAAATGACATCGCTCTCCCCTAAATCTAATTTCAGGCTTCACCATTAGTCTATTGGGTCAAGATTTTACTATAGCTGAATGATTTCTTTATGGTTATGAACTGTTATTTAGGTTGTTGGTTTTGAAATCTCTGATGAGTTGGTTGGTTGGCGCTCCGACGATGCTTTGAATAATATTAAACAATCAGAAAGCAAAATAGTGTATGTATATATATATATATATATATATATATATATATATATATATATATATATTGTGCAAGGAGCTAGCATGCAAGGACAGGTCAATCGTTAGTTCGCCACATATGAGGCCCTGGAGAGCTGGTCAAGACGTTGGGGAGCTCGTGGCATAGGGCCAAGCATGGCTGCTCCGGCAAGCGCAGAAGGTGGCTGATGGTGATGGCCAAGGTCATGCATGCTACATCAAACACTGGCTAGCAAATCATTTGAAGTTAGCACACAAACAAAGGTTTCACTTCTCAACCAAATCCAGTCCTAGCATAGATAGACAGATAAACAAAATGATAGTCTACAATTAAGCCGAATATTGTCAAATAGTTGGACCAAAATTACATAAGCCCTAGATAGAGCTAGGCTGCATACAGGCCACAAAATAGACAAAAGTCATGCCTTTTAATGATGCTTGATTAGGAAACAAATTACGAAAGAAATCTGGGTTGTTGAATGAACGTCCCATGGTTAAAAATGTAATTAATCAAGGTCTATAATAAAATCTATATTTTCTTTACGTAAAACGGGAAGTTAACCAGGGCTGGATTTAAGCCCTGATCCACGGCCCTAGGAGTGGCACGAAACACCTGAAGTACCTCTCTTGAAAGTTTTCGGCCCTAGGCCCTTAACCATGAGACCAGCAATCAGCTCCACCCGGGGGCCCAGCAAGCAGCAGTCCAGCCCAGCAAAGCAGAAAGCTAGAAAAGCACAGGCCCGGCAGCTCTTCCTGTCGCCCTTCTCCCTCCCTGTCGCCCTTCTCCCACTCGGCTAGGTCTCTCAGTCGCGCACGCCCCATCGCTCCCTGCTATGCTACTGCCAGCGGAACCCTAGGCCGCTAGTGCCGCCGGACAGGGGCGGGCTCAGGCCTAGGGCCATGTCCCTAGTCGCAGCCCAAAATGTTTTAAAACAGCCACCTCGACGTCCATAGATCATGGCGCCGAGCTCGGCGCCAGGATCTACGGCGTCAAGCTCGATGTCAAGATCTATGGCGCCGAGCTGTCTACCAAATCACCGCCACATCTGCGTCGAGCCCAAGACCTCAGCACCAGCAACGATGGCGCCGAGCAGTGTAAGCCTCGGCGCCAGCAACTATGGTGCTGAGCTAAGGGGTTCAGATTTGGAAATCTTAACTCCAGAGACATATTTGTGAAAAAAATCATATTTGTGAATTTTTTTCAAAAACAACACTAAAAATAAAAAATTCGACTTCCTCTGGGGTCGCACGTGTTTCTGCAGCCGCACCATCGATGGGCTCAGCTCCGTCAACCCGCCTAACCACGTCGGTGCGCCGGGCTCCGGGAGGACAAGCGGGCAGTGCTGGAAGCAGATGCCGCTCAGTCTAAACTCTGAAGGCGATTGACTTGGCTCTCGAGCAGCGTGGGAGAGTCAGGCAGTCCAGGGCTCCTCCCCGCGTCGTCACAGAGACAGAGACCAATTCGGTGGCACGCTCCATGGCGTCGTGGAGCCACGCGGCGGTTGCGGGGCCGAGGTTGGACTCGTAGCTGATGGTCACGTGGAGCGCGGGGATGTCAAGCGCGCTATACCGCGCGAGCACCTCATGCACGAAGCCAAGGAACCGGCCCTTGAGGAGGCCGTCGGAGAGGTTGAGCACGAAGGCATGGGCCCAGGTGGTCCGAAACCGCCTGGAGAGCACGGACATGCGCACTGCGTCCGCGGCCGGGAGGAAGGAGAGGACGTGCTGGAGGATGCCGTCGGGGAGGTCACTGAGCTGGTCAGCGCCAGCCGCCAACTGCAACCTCGCGGTTTCCGGGCATCGCGAATCTCTGGTTGGTGAGCGGGTAAGAGAGGGGCGTGTGGCGGACGGAAGGAAGGGAGTCACGGTAGGGTTTCTCCACACCGGCGACGACGACAGAGGAGAGCCGGCGCGACGGGGGTCAGGGGTTTTGGGTTGCCGGGTTTGGAGGTGGGGATTGTGGGGATTGGGTGGAGCGATGGGGCCGAGCGGACGAGGAGGCTGTGTGGGCTGCATTTGTCAGAAGTTCGCCTACCAGAAATTCGGATCAGCCGGCGAGCTCTCTACCTCTCTCTCGCGTGAACTCGGTGAACTACAAAACACGGGAGTTTTGGTGCTGTCAACTGGCAGCGTTTTCTTGTTTAGATTGCGGTAATAAAAGAAGATTACAAGGCCATCGTGTCTAGGAAAAACGGCGGCACGCTCGTGATCACGGAGTGCCATCCCAAACCGCTAGGACGTGCCTGTGACGGACGCGCGACGTGGACGACGCCGCGCGGACTCTAACTGAAAGTCTGACCCGCTAACTGGATGTAAAAACTGAAACCAGCTAGCCTACTGTACATATCCAGCAACTGACTTATAATGGCTAACAAATCACCCCTAAGTCCTGTTGCCGGTAGAGAGAAACTTGGTGAGGCCGATCTTGCTGCGAAGCTCTTCGTACTTCAGGCGTCCGAGTGCTTTGGTAAGGATGTCACCTAGCTGCTCGCTGTTCTAATGAACTGAACATCGATCAAGCCTCGATCTGCACCTCCCGGACGTAGTGGTACTTCACGTCAATATGCTTGGTCTGGTCGTGGTGCACTTGATTCTTGACAAGAGAGATGGCGGACTTGTTGTCCACCCGCAGGATCGGTGCTTTGGCCTCGACGTCGACCAAGTCTACAAAGAGGTGAGCAAGCCAGACACCCTGACATGTCGCAGTCGCCGCCGCGATATATTCGGCTTCGCACGACGAGAGGGCCACAACCTTCTGTTTGCTGGATTGCCATGAGATCGGCCCGTTGTCGAGGAAGTAGATGACCCCACCGGTGCTTTTACGGTCGTTAGCGTCACCGGCGAAATCGCTGTCGCTGTAGCCGTGCAGCCGCGGCAACTTCTTCTTGTCCCCACACTTGTAGTGAATGCCCAGACCTGCTTGTCCCTACCACATAGCGTAGTATGCGCTTGACAGTAGCCTAGGTGCTCCTTCGTTGGCGCCTCCATGAACCTGCTTACGTAGCCGACGCTGTATGACAAGTCCGGGCATGTGTGAAGCAGGTACCTGAGACCTCCCACAATACTCCTGTACGCAGTGGCGTCAACGTGTGGGGTAGTGCTCTCCTTGAGGAGCTTGAGCTGAGGCTCCATTGGCGTCACGCTCGGGTTGCATTCGAGCATGCCTGCTCGCTCCAACAGCTTCTAGGCATAGCGCTCCTGGGAGATGGTGATCCCCGATGGCGCCTGACACACTTCGATGCCGAGGTAGTACGATAGTGTGCCAAGGTCGCTCATCTGGAACCTCCTCTTCATGTCCTCCTTGAACACCCGTAGTTCAGCAACGTCGCCGCCCATGATGATGAGATCATTGACATAAATGCCGACAATCAGCCGCTTTTGTGTGTTGCCGCACGTGTAGACGCCGTGTTCATTCTCGCTGCGCCTGAACCTGAGGGAGAGCAGTGTCGCGTCCAACTAGGTGTTCCAGGCACGAGGAGCTTGGCGCAGTCCGTACAACGCCTTGTGAAGGCATAGTACCTTGCTGGGGCAGTCCTTGCCGACAAAGCCGGTGGTTGAGCAACGTACACCTCCTCCTTGAGGTCTCCATTCAGGAAGGCCGATTTCACATCCATGTGGTGAATCGGCCAGTTCCAGTGCGCGGCAATGGCGATCATGAGCCACACGGACTCGAGGCGTGCCACCGGCGCGAACACCTCCTCAAAGTCCACCCACTGGCGCTGGACGTACCCCTTGGCCACCAAGCGCGCCTTGTGACGGACGACGGCACCCCGCTGGTCCCGTTTCACCTTATAGACCCACTTGAGGCCAATTGCACGGTGACTGACGGGGAGCTCAGTGAGACTCCATGTCCCATTGGCGATGATGGCGTCCATCTCTTCCTTCATGGCTTGCTGCCATTCCGGGGCATGTTCTACCTCCTTGAACGAGCCTGGTTCCTCAGCGATGACTACGTGAAGCTCATCAAATTCAAGCGGTGGCCGAGGTGCATACCCAGGTGGAGTGTTGTCCCTGATGACGTTGTCGACGAGGCGGTAGCGCTGGGGCTCATCATCATCCACGTCTGCAGTCGAGCGCATCATCGAACGATGGTGGCGACACGAACTCGATGCCATCCAGCGGCGATGGCGGAACCACCGAGCCTGGTGATGCAGGTGGATGTGATGCCGGTGGCGGTGTGGCAGGCTATGGCGAAGGCGGTGCAGCACTCGCAGCTGCAGGTTCCTGTTCCCCAACACCGATGGGCAGAGACAAGAACTCGACGCTGAATGGCTCGACTCCATCAGTCGGTGTCGATGCTGCACCCCAGCTCCAGCTCGCGCTCTCGTCGAACACGACGCCGTGCGATACGTGCACCCGCTCGCCAACTGGATCGAAGAGGCGATAAGCCTTGCTCCCTTCCTCGTAGCCGAGCAGGACCATCGGTGTAGACCGATCAGTAAGCTTCTTGAGGTGAGGCCGCATGTCCTTGACATGACCGATGCAACCAAAAGTCCTCAGGTGATGGACAGACGACTGCTTACCATGCCAGGCCTCGTACGGAGTCACTCTGGACAATGCCTTCGTTGGGGAGTGGTTCAGGAGATAGACCGTGGTGTGCACGGCCTCACCCCAAAACCTCCACGGAACACCTTTTGCCTTCATCATGCTGCGTGCGGTGGAGACCACGCTCTGGTTTCGGCGTTCGACGACCCCATTTTGCTGGGGCGAGTAGGGGGCCATCAACTGCCGGTGGACACCTGTGATCCGCCATGTATTCGCCGAACTCGATCGACGTGAATTCACCGCTGCGATCGGTTAGTAGCGCCTTCAGCTTGCGCCTGCTCTCCAACTCCGCACGGGCCTTGAACTGCTTGATGGCGGCAGCCGCCTCATCTTTGCTGGTGATCAAGGTGAGCCACATATAGCGACTCATATCATCGATCAGCAACAGAAAATACCTCTTACCCCCCGGAGTGGTGGGCTCGATCGGTCCACAGATGTCACCAGTGGACTGAGCTCCAGGTGGTTGTCAGCGCTGGTAGGCAGACTGCTACGGGAACAGGCGTCCTCTTCTGCTTCCCAACCAGGCACTGCATCGTAGAGCTGGTTCACGTGGTCGACCGGAGGAAGGCCACGCACCATCGACTGCGAGGACAGCCGGTGGAGCGCATGGAAGTTGAGTAACGCGCATGCCAAAGCCATGTCAGGCTCGCTGCTGCACGCCGCCAGGCACACTGGCCGGGCGATGTCGAGGTTGAGGTAGTACAGGAGGTTCAGTGCATGCCGTACTTTGGTGAGAAGGCGGCGGTCGGGGTCGTAGAGGCGAAGGATGCCGTTCTCGATGTCGACCTTGCTCCCCGCAGTCGTCCAACTGCCCAATGCTGATGATGTTGGTAGTGAGACACGGGATGAAGTAGACGCCGGTGAGCGTGCGATGCTCGCCGGACTTGCACGCGAATAGCACCGTCCCACACCCTTCAATGTTCACCAGTGATCCATCACCGAACCGCACGGTTCCACACACGGCAGGATCGAGCTCCGCGAACGCACTCTGAGATCCCGTCATATGGTTTGTCGCGCCGGTGTCAAGGACCCAGCAGCCGGCGTCCTTCTCGGCCTGGGCATCGAGCTGGATGAAGGCTTTGGCTTCCACCAACTCGACGCGACACGTGGTTCGAGCGATGTCAGAGAGGATGGCGATGGAGAGCACTGGTGCGTCCACCGGAATCAGCTCCGCGGTGGCGAGCATCAGGGCCGGCTCCTCCTCATCGGCATACGCCATGTGGGATTCCCCTTTCTTCTTGGACTTACAGTCCTTGGCCCAATGGCTTGTTTTGCCGCACTTGCGACACTTGTCATCGGGTGGAAGGCCTGCTCAAGCCCGAAGGTGGAGCGTCACGGGATTCGCCGCTACCGCGACCACGCCCCCTGTCCGCGGCCGTGGCGCTTGCCGCGTCCGCCAGACCCAGAGCTAGAACCACCGTGTTCCTGCTCGTTCCGAGCCTTGCGGCGTGCCTCCAAATCTTCCTCGCACAGCATCAGCCGGCTCAGCGAGTCCGTGACCTGCGTGGCCTCCGGCTGGGTGCGCTGCTCGAACACCCGCAGGCGCCCAACGACCTCCTCAACCGGGATGTTGTTCAGGTCGAGGAGCATCTCGAGCGCGACGGCCGCCTGGTTGAGCTTCTCCGGCATCACCTGGAGGAGCTTCTTGACGAGTTTGGCGTCCGTGATGCCGTCGCCAAGTGTGCGGAGGTTGTCGGCGAGCGTGGTGAGTCGAACTGCGAAGTCATCGACGGACTCACCAGGCTTGAAGGCGATGGAGTTGAAGTCGCGTCGCAGCTGCTGCGCGTTCGCCTCGCACACACGTTCGATGCCGACCCGCATGGTCTTCACCGCCTGCCATGCCTCCCTGGCTGTTGCCTTCTTGGCCAGTAAGCTCCATATCTCCTGCGGTACTCCGCGCAGAATCGCTGCGAGCGCGAGTCGATCAGTGTGATCGTCGCAATCACCGGGATCAATGGCCTCCCAGTACTGCACCGCCTGGAGGTTCACCTTCATGACCAACGCCCACTCTTGGTAGTTGGTCCGCTGTGAGCATCGGGTACTAGATGGAGTTGGAGCCACGCTCGATCACTCCCTCGATGACCCGCTCGCGACGCCCGGCGTCCCGGGTACGTGATCGGCTTGGGCGGCGAGGACGGCGACGTCGCGGCGAGCGCGACCCTCTGGCGCCTGATCTCTCAGGGTCGTCGTCACTGTCGGCAGAACGCGGCGGAGTGGTTGGCGCCATGACTGGAACAACCCTCGGCTTTGATACCAAATGTCAGAAGTTCGCCCGCCGAAAACTCGGATCGCCGGCGAGCTCTCTACCTCTCTCTCGCGTGAACTCGGTGAACTGCAAAACACGGGAGTTTTGGTGCTGTCAACTGGCAGCGTTTTCTTGTTTAGATTGCGGTAATAAAAGAAGATTACAAGGCCATCGTGGCCGGGAAAAATGGCGGCACGCTCGTGATCACGGAGTGCCATCCCAAACCGCTGGGACATGCCGCGACGGACGCGCGACGTGGACGACGCCGCGCGGACTCTAACTGAAAGTCTGACCCGCTAACGCTAACTGAATGTAAAAAACTGAAACCAGCTAGCCTACATATCCGGCAACTGACTTATAATGGCTAACAGCATTGGCAAGGATGTTTGGCGGCCATTTGTATAGCCCACGTGCTCAAAGGCCAGCTTCGGCCCACCAGAGGACCCATTACAACTGGATCGCAGGCCCAACGTTCAGACCATGGTCCTGCGTTGGTCTGTTGCAACGGTGGAGCAGAGCTCGCCGCCGAATGACTTTTCCGTGGCTCCACGGCGCTGGTGGTAGCGGCCGGCGGCCGGCAGCCGGTACCAATCACTGGACCGTTTCTGGTCGGCCGGAGATCTCGCTGGCCGACCGACGGGGACGAGGTGGGCCTTGGCGTACGTCTTCGTCTGCCATGCTACTGCTAGAGCTACTCCTACTTGCACTGCATCGCATGCATGTACCAGCTGCTGTCTCGCTCGCTCTCGATGAAAAGAGCGAAAGCGTCGCGCAGTGAGAGCCTGCGCGGTGGTGAGCGTGAACCCAACATCGGGGTCCTGATCCAGCATTGGGAGCCCACTCGCCGGCGACCACCCTACCCCGGAGGATGCCGTCGCTGTCTGTCTCTGCACTGCTCGATGATCGCCCAAGCCCCGCTTACACCGATGCCGGGTACGTTAACAGCGACCGTAAAGTAAATGGGGGAACTTTGTTAAAAGTAGTGATTTCTTTGAAGCCTCCCCGAACGATGTGACTGCAAAACAGAGATAAATACTAGTAGTAGAAATTATGAAAACAAAAGAATTATAAAATATTCAGCCATTAACTCTGTGGACCCTCACCATCACTAATTCTATCAAATCGTGCACTTCTGTTGTTATTAAGAAAGAAAAATAATCTTGTTCCACTGTCGCCCCTCTCCTCTCCACGCCCACATCGTGTGCTTGTCCTCCATCCCTCTGAACCCTAACCCACAACTAAAACTCTATGAAAGATAGGCCCAACTACCATCAACTGGACGTGGCCTAAAATCTTGCAATTTCATTTCAGGCACCTGAAATGTTGGAGGCCGTGAATAAGATATGAGCAATGAGAGACTGCAGATAATAATTTTGATTAGTTTTCAGCCAGCACTAAAAAATTACTAGCCAGCGTCATACTAGATCCGTATAATGAGTACAGCCCATTCTGCAGTTGCAATTGGTCAACTGAACATTCAATGATAGTATAATGAGTACAGCCCATTCTGTTTTCTGCCCGATGCATCAGGCTTTGCTCACAACACAAGCAAGAAGCAGTGGTGAGTGGTAAACATATCGAGGTGGTTCCAAAGCATTGTTTACTGCTATGTGCGCCCCATGGCCCTGTGTGCCGTTTGACCTGACGAGCACCAAGTACAGACAAATGCGTTTGATTCTCAGTTCAGACACAAGGACACCCACAGGCAGCAGGCAGGAATGCAAGTGCAGGCCAGGCCATCAGCATTAATTAGTGCATAATGGTCAAGAATCCCACTGACAGCGGTTTGGGGACGCTAATTCCGATGTCAACCTGCATGGGCACGCACGGATAGGCCACGGTTTACGTCACCCGCAAGCTTGTGTGGCTGATGAGAATCTCAAAGCCACTAGGAGTGGCAACAGTGCAATACAGCTACTTCGACGCTCCGGCGGTCGGCGGAACAACGCTTCCGGACAGCCGGAGTGCCCTCTGCTGCTGCATGCTACCTATGCCCATGCTTGATGCGTGTCCCCTTCTTCTCTGCTGCTGATCAGAACCCCACGCAAATTTACTTTTTTTTTATCCTTTGCCATTTGGCCAAGCAATATTATTTCTTTGGTAGTTTAGTGTGCGATTGATTTGGAGCAGCGTTGGAAAACTGGGGTGTGGGGGCAAATTCGCAAGTGTAGTGTGCAATTGATTGTTTTCTTTGGTTTCTTTATTTGGGTTCCTGCAGCGTTATTTTAGACTTTAGTCCTTCATAAATCTTGTAAATCTGGCACTTGGGGTCAATACTTCTGGTTGGTATACTTGGCCATGCAGCACGCGGCACGACACGAAGCACGAAAAAAAAGCCCGACACGAACCCGGCACGGCCCGATGAAACTCAGGCCCGGGCTGGCCCGGCCCGCTGCTCAGGCCGTGCTTGTATGTATAATCGATTCCATACAGCAGGCCTCCATCTGAATAATTGACAGGTGACACTGCTTCATAGCCATGCTATGTTGTTATTTATACCTGCAGGTTGCAGCAGCCTACTGAATTGCTTTTGACTGATCAGTGCTCTGCTCAAAGACAAGATTATGGGCATGTTTGGATGAGTTAGGGCTAGGTTACTAGTTGGATTAAAAAATAGGTCAATTTAGCTGAGCTTGGCTAAAAAATTAGCCCACCTATATACCCTTATGTTTAAACGTACTACGATTAATTTTTAGTTAGCTAGCAATTAGTTCTTGTATTGAAACAGGCCCTATGTAACAAGTTCTATTAAGCTATGCAGTTGTAGCATCTAGTAGTTTTGAAACGGATCTAGTACCATCAAATTTGTGTCATAGAAATTATAGACTCCTCTCCTCTCCGATCCAGTTTCTAAAGCGTGTGAACACGCAGACCAAAAATTTAGTCAACAGTTTTTAACGATTGTAACAAAAAATTAATGCAGTTAGATTTGCAACCAAATATATACTATCCAATAATTATAAATAATATAGAATATATAAATGACCTTGCTATCTCAAACCTGCCTTATAAACTAGACAGGAGGAGTAACTTAGAAATCATTAGTCAAAGGCTTGTGCTAGTGAATCAAAACACACCTTATACCCCGAGGGAGTACTATGGTAACACTATTACACTAACACATCGAGTGATTCCAAAACACATGCTGCTATACTGCGTGAGGTTTGACCTTTTGAGAGCGAACAAGGACAGACAAATATGTGTTTGCTTCACTATCAGTTCATCTTCATGATACACATGGACACCACAGGGAATAGGCAGGACAGGACAGACAGCAGTATATACTAACTGCAACAGGAAGACATTGCTAGCACTGCTGCTACCTGCTACATTGTAGATCTCTCCCGTTTAGATTAGCTTAAACTAATAAGATCCGTTAAACAATCTTACTGACAGTGCTTTGCGGCGCGTATTCCGGGGCGTCGCCTACATACATGGGCACGCACGGATGGTCCACCGTTTACGTCACCTCTGCAAGCTTTGGAGAACCTCAAAACCCACTCATGCCGTACCGGCACTGCTTCAGTGCTTCTCCAGTGGACCAATGCTGCTGTGCAGCTTGCAACCTGTGCCCATGCTTTGGTGTTGTGCCTTTCTGCTCCGGCTCCAGAACCCCAGGCCAGGCAAGCAATGTTCCATTGTTTTGATCTTGCTCCCTTCCCAAGCAAGCAAATTTTGGTCTCTTTTGGGGTCCTTCAAAACCTGCCCTAAGATGCTCCCTGACCACAATATATAGCTAAGATAAGCGTGGCCCTTGGGCCTTGGAGTAGAATAGAAATAGCGTTTGTCTTCGGAATCTGGTTCAGTAGCCACTCACAAGTTAGTGTTAGGTTATGTGTGTAATTCATTGTTTTCTTGGTCAGTTTCATTGGGATTCTTGAAGCACTCTTCTTCTCCGCAATAACCTTGGTATTTAAAAATTGGAAACTTCCATACTCACCGTCCATGAACAGGTTGGTGAGTGCTGAAACCGTCAGAGAAAATTAACTGGAGACTGCTAATTAAGTGCTAACGGCTTCATGTGTTAGTCTTGCCTATCTGCAGCATGCTGCTGTTCTAATCGCTTTTGTTTGACTGGGTGCTCTGATCCTCACAGACACAGCGTTGGAAAGTAATTAATCCAACTGAAACTAGCCTGCACCTATATATAGCAGCAATTCAGAGTATAAGCTGGTATCTGAATGACTGAATTATTGTAGTTACTTTAACAAAGATGCCCTTGCGTGGTGTGCATATCCCCACACTTGACAATATGATGAGTATATATGGTATCTCTAGTACCGTACCGCATTCTTCATGTGGCCATTCAGAGTTTTCAGACTGATGGTGTTCGATGGATCGGAGCAAATCGTATAGTACGTCGGCATAGTTAGCTGTAAAATAAGGTTTCAGCAAGATCGATGGAGCATGCACTTAGCTACTGCATCTGCCATCTGCGCATAGTACTACGACTGAAATGGATGCATCAATGCATGGGGTCATTCAGAGCTTCAGACTGATGGTGTTCGGTGGAAGAACGTATAGCGGAGCAAATCGTCGGCGTGGTTAGCCGTAAAATAAGGTTTGTGCAAGATCCATCTGGACAACGACAATGCATATGCATGCATGGAAACCATGCGGGGATTAAAGGTCGAAGGCGCCACGTGTGGGTCCTTGAATGTAGTACTCAGTAGGAAACAAGTGAAAAGCACGGTGGGTGGGTGCCCCTTGGTAATCATGGAGTTTTGATGGGTTTTGCAATTCCCCAAGCGGAGAAATGGCCAAAGCCCACCAAAAGACAGGGCAGGCAGGTCAGCAGGTGAGAGGTGAGGCAGCCTTCCGCGGTTTCGCCCCACACCACCAATACTCACCTTTAATTTTTCTGTCTCTGTTTGGCCCGAGCCCGAGCCCGAACCTCTCCTGCTTCCACAACCGACCACAAGTAATATGGCCCAAAATTAGATCAAATTGGTGTTATACGTTTTAAGATTGCAGCACACTACTATTTCGGACAGTGCTGACTGTGATATATAGTGCCTACTTGGCTACTTGTGCTAAGAACAAATAACGCACAACCTGCGCCAGCGCATGGAGTCATACTCATATCCCTAGTTCCCTACGACAAACAGGAATAGGAAGAAGAATGAAGCCGCCGTGGGCTCCAAGCCCGACTGAGCTCGTTTGGATTGAAGCCCCGTTGCCGGTGGAAGGGAAGGGGTCCATGTCCATGCATGCATGCCGCCATGTGTTAACTTGTGGATCGTGGAGACCAGCGGGCTTTTTTTTGACCATGATGACTCTGCTTCATGTCCTGCGAGCACAGAAAGGGGCTTGGTAATTTGTCATGGCTAGGTCACGAGAATCTCTCGTCCTTCATGTTCCTGTCACACTCATTACTCTGCCCATCCCAATTATGTGTATTGAGTGGATTGAGACCGTCTCCAACAACCGCTATCCAAAATACAAGACTCATTTCACGTTTGGGTAGCGTCATAGGCAAAGGGTTCAATACACATTTTTTGTTTTCTCCAACAACAAGACCCAAAAGAGAATCATTTCTGCAAATGAGTCTTCAGGAGAGAGGATACTCAGATTTACGTTATACCTCTCCTGATACACAAAATGGGTTTTCCGTATAGATACTCTGTTGGAGGCTATAGGTATTCTGTTGAAGACCCATTTTGAGTTTGGGTCTCCTGTTGAAGACAGATGTAAGGTAATGTAACCATTGTAAACTGTGTAGAACGGGCCCATTCTCGATTTCATATTTGACAGAGTTCTGGTCTATGGAGCACTAATCACCACGCTTGCCAAGTTCCAGGTTTCTAGCTAGCATATTAGTGATCCTTTTGATCTTTCCATGTTTGCGCTGCGTCTATATGACACATAAAAAAGTAATCATGTAAAACAGGGTCCTATAGCATTTTTTTGTTTTGAAAGGCGGGTCCTATAGCATTATCAGCTTACGTACAATATACAAAGCAAATAAAGTTCAGTACGAGTACGACCACAAACGATAGTTTTTTTTTTTTGACAGATTCTCCATGCATTCCAAAGAAGTACCCATACGTCGCTTTGTTTTCCCATAACACAAGCAACAAAATAAATAGTGGTAAACGAACGGAGCTTGGTTCCTACACTACACATTGTTTTACTGGAGTGCACTACCGGACTCAGAGTCCAATTTACATTCGGCAAAGGCTTTATCAAGTGTTGCATTCGGCAAAGGACACTCGGCAAAAAATGGGTCGGTAAAGGTGCCTTTGCCGAGTGTTTTTTTGTCGGGCACTCGGCAAAGACACTCAGCAAAATTGGAACCGAAAAAAATAGAGGAAAAATGGAAAAAAAATAGATTTTTTTTAATCGGTGGAGGCCCCCATCGGTGAGCGCCTGCCCATCTCCGGCATTTTTCGCGTAAATTTCGCAGCACCGCGGCCGACGGGATTCAAACCCGCGACCTCCCCTACGCGCAAACCTCCTCTACCACTACACCACACTGTCACTTTGTCTGGATTCCGTTTTAGTTCCTAACATATTATACTAAACCAAGTGTAAATTACTTGTTTGATGCCCTAAACGAATTCAAATAAAAAAGTTGTAAACTACAAAGTTTCATAACTTTTCGAGATCTACACTTTTAGTTTAGGAAGTTTTTCCATCCGAGGTCGTTTACAAAATTTGAATTTCAAAATTTTGAAATCCAAACGCAGTTTTGCATGACAATATGATTTCAAATCAAAAAGTTGCCAACTACAATGTTTCATAACTTTTCGAGATCTACAGAGTTTATTTTGGTTGTTTTTCCATCCGATGTCGTTTGAAAAGTTCGAATTTTAATTTTTTGAAATTCAAACACAATTTTGCATGACAAGATGATTTCAAATAAAAAAGTTGTCAACTACAATGTTTCATAACTTTTTGAGATCTACAGAGTTTATTTTGGTTGTTTTTCCATCCGAGGTCGTTTGAAAAGTTCGAATTTTAAATTTTTGAAATTCAAACACAGTTTTGCATGACAAGATGATTTCAAATCAAAAAGTTGCCAATTACAAAGTTTCATAACTTTTCGAGATATACAAAGTTTATTTTCGTTGTTTAGTCATCTGTTCATCCGACATGGTCGTTCTAACATTGTTCACAAATCTTATATATCTCTCTTATAGTTTCATAAACTACAAGAGAGATATGTTAGATTTGTGAACAAATTTACTTTCACTTTGTCATATGAAGAAAAGACCAAAACAAACATTGTACATCTTGATGAGGTATACAACTTTGTAGTTGAAAACCTTTTCATTTGAATTAATTTACGGCTTCAAAATGTGCTTTGAAATTTTCTTTGCCGAGTGTAAAAAAAATACTCGCCAAAGAGCTTCTTTGCCGAGTGTCAAAAAAAACACTCGGCAAAAAAGCTCTTTGTCGAGTGTAAAAAAAAAACACTCAGCAAAGAGCTTCTTTGCCGAGTGTCAAAAAAAACACTCGGCAAAGGCGTCTTTGCCGAGTGCCCGAAAAACAATACTCGGCAAACCACTTGGTACTCGGCAAAGAGCCGCTCTCCGGCGGTGGTGGTATGTGTCAATGTGTGCATGCCACTGTACGGTTTGACCTGACGAGTAGCCGGGTAAGCAGTACAGAACAATCTGTTTGTTCCAGTTCAGTGTTCTGTGTTCAGGCTAGCTTGACACACATGGACACCAGAGGCGCAGGAGCAGGGCATCGAGCACTAGTGAACACGCAACTGACAGCGGTTTCTTTGGGGATCCTACATTGGTAGATCTTGCCACTAGCTTAGTTTAACGGTTAATTAAGAATCCCACTGATAGAGCTTTTGGCCTATGGGTGGAACCGGAATTCCGAAGCTTACGGCACGCACGGATGGGCCACCGTTTACGTCACTGCAAATTGTGTGGAGAACGAGAATCTCAGAGAAACCCACTTGGTTCAGTTCTCCGGCGGAGCATAGCAATGCCAAATTGCCAATGCTGCCGCCTGCGCCCAATCCCATGCCTTTCTGCTCCGGCTCCAGAACCCCAGTCAAGAAATGCTTTGATTATGCCCCCATCTAACGCAATGTTTGGTCTCTCTTTGGGTCTCTCAAAACCTGCCCCCCTCGGCCCTGCCCTAGGATGCTTTATGCTTGGCTTAGCCTTCATGGGAGCATGGCCCTGGAGCACCTTGCTACACGGCTGAATTCATGGGTGGAATCTCATCAAGTCGACACTCATATTTTGTTTCCGTCGTCTGTTCCCTTGGGATTCTTGCAGTGTGCTGTTCTTCTGCACAGTTACTTTGGCATTTCAAAAGGGAAGCTTCCATACTCATCAGCTCCACATGTACTAGTCTAACTTGTGTAACCCTTGTTTAGAAGTATGGTATAATTCCTTCTTTTTCTTTCTTTATACACAACTTGATGTTTGATTTATCAGGCAACTTGACAAATATTAATTCATCTGCTGCTATTTACCTACATCATCGGGCTGAATCACTTTGACTAATTGCTAATGGGGTGCAAACCCGCTCGCGAAAAAAAAAGTAATTGCTAACGGACATGGTGCTGGAAAAGTAGAGCAATGGGTAGTTTTTTTTTTCGGCCTTCTTTAGAACACAGAATTTTCAAAATCTAGAAATAGAAAAATGTGGGATTGGAATGACCTAACTTTCACGATGCCATCATAGCCAGATTTTGCACATCCAGCTTCTGGAGCACAACCCAAGTATGGAGCTTGTATAATTGTAACCTACAAAAGAGAAGAATATTTTTTTTCAAGGACAACATCATTTCTATTGATGAGCCAGAATGTCCAGCAAGTAGCAACAACCCCTAACCATAATAATGGTTTCGTCTCCTTGCCTATACACCTTGCTAAACATGCGAGACACACTTAGGATTTAGGTAGCTCTGAAACCAAATGCGATATGTACAAAATTGCTCTAGTGTACCAGCAAAAAAAAAAAAAACAAGTGCTTAAGTGTCCCATCTTTGCGACAAAGGCAATAAGTTTTGCTACCTTGCTGGTTCATCGCTTGGCCTGATTGCCCTTGGTTAACACTACTCCTCTGTAAGTATCATATAAGAAAATTTTCATTTTCAGGGAGGTTTTAATTGCAAAAGCCATAAACTTAGCTACAATAGTAAATTGACACTAGTACACAGGTCAGATTCAATCCCGGTTGGGAAGTGGCTTTTAGTCCCGGTTTCCCAACCGGGGTTGCGGATCCGAGACTAAAGGTCAGGATCTTTAGTCTTGGGTCACGCAACCGGGACTAAAGCCCATCCTCAGAACTAAAAAAATAATTTAAATCCTGGGAGATCTCTCTTGCGGTGTGTGAGATTCGAACCTAAGAGTAAGACTCCTTGGCTCGCGCGTAGCTTCATACCAACTCAACCGCACATCACATGTGACAAAGTCCTAGGCGCTCTCCTTTTGAATTCACCCGCGGGAGACCTTTAGTCCCGGGTGGGAGACTTTTAGTCCGGGTTGGTGTTACCAATCGAGACTAAAAGGTCACTTACCAACCGGGACTAAAGGTTGGAGGACCTTTAGTCTAGGTTGGTAACACCAACCGGGACTAAAGAATGGCTTTTAGTCCCAATTGGTGTTACCAACCAGGATAAAAAGGGTTTTTTGGTGCATGTAAAATTTAGACCCGGGACTAATGCTCACATTAGTCCCTAATCCCAACACAACCGAGACTAAAGGGTGCGAACCGAAAATCATTTCTCTACTAGTGTGACACTCCAATTGCGCTGGGTTTGTTCACTCATTAATCAACTAGTAAGAAACATGCATGGTCTTCGAGTGGCACGTCCCACGGTTGACAATATGAGTACATGAGCGTGCTCTAAGGAAGTGAACAATATTTTGTTTGTCACGCTATAATTGTCATAATAACTTTAATAATATTTTAGCTAGCTGCAGCCGCTGCAAACGCCATACACGCACGCATACGATGTGGCATGCTTGATGTTGTCGCCAACTGCTAGCTCGTTTTTTTATTCGCGACACGTTCACACGTAATCAAAGAGATCGGGGCGGAGACGAGTGCCATCTAAGCGATCACTTCCGTAGGATCTAAGTCGTCTTGTGCATGGATGCATTCATCGATGCATGCCTCTATTATAATCTACGCGTGTTTCGGTCCTTCTCTAGTTATATTCACCTTGTTCGCTTGTTAGTTTTAGCCAGGGCTTATCAGTCATAATTCAGTGTTTTTCTCTCATAATAAATCAGAACCAGTCAAGCTTATCAGTCTAGAAATCAACCAGCGAACAGGCTGATTATCAATCAAAGAGTTAACAATGGCGGTCAAAGCTACTGTACACTAGGCCACTCGATCTCTCAGCTTCTCGCTCTTGCCTCTTGATTAGGTTTTCAGCTAGCGCAAGATGTGGCTTTTGAGGTGCATGCATGTACACGTACAGTACAGCCCAACGTGCATGCGTACGTACGTTGCGTAGCGTGAACTTGGATGAGAACGAACAGCACAAGCTGCTCCATCCAAACAATATCCATGCATGGTTATGGTTTGTGAAGAGTCCTCATCAAGCACATGCAAAGGAAGCGTGAATGACCAACCTTGAACTTTCTTGAGCAAAATTCACCGCCTATCCCTGAATTTGATCGGCGGTATCAACCAGGTCTATGAACTTCTAAAGTGATATTTGTGGGTCTCTGAACTTGGCAGACGGTGTCATCCAGGTCCTTAAACTTTTAAGGTGATCACTGTAGGTCCCTAAACTTGGCTGACAGTGTCATTCTGGTCCCTGAACTTTCAAGGTGTTCATGCAGGTCCCTAAACTTGTTAAACGGTATCATCCTTGTCTAAATATGGTCTAACTTATTCTATAAGCTGGCGTGGCACGCTGACTGTACGTTAGACATGGATCCAACATGTGTCAATTAATCAATCATTATTTATATAATATTTATCATGAAAATATAAATTATATAAAATAATTTACATCAGGAAAAAAAATTAAAGTATTAAAATAATTTACAACAACAAATACATTAGGTTTATACTAAAATATAAAAATACTAAAATTAATCTAGTATTTATGTATCATTAATAGTATTAAAATTTCTATAATACTATTACTTTTAATAGTAGTATTATAGTATTAGAACTTTTAATAATACTATTATAGTATTAAAGTTTTAATAATAATGTTATAGTATTAAAAGTTTTAATAATAATGTTATAGTATTAATAACAGGAAAAAGTTACTTATATAATACTACTATTAAAAATTTTAAAATAATACTAAAATTAGAAGTAACTTTTAATAGAGAAAACTTTTAATACTATAGGTAACTTTTAATATTATTACATTTGGACAGGGATGACACCACTTGCCAAGTTTAGGGACCTACGGTGATCATCTTGAAAGTTTAGGGATTGGGATGACACCGCCATCCAAGTTTAGGGACCTGCGGTGATCACCTTGAAAGTTTAGGACCTTGATGACACCATTAAGGATGGCAACGGGTATATACCCGTCGGGTATCGCCGGAACGTTCTCTTCCCCGCTACGGAGAATTTATCCCGTCCCCATCCCCATTAACTGTCTCGGGTATAGATTCTTGCCCATCCCCGTACCCGTCGGGTATCGGTCGGGTAACAGATACCCGACGGGTACTGCATACCCGATAAATAAAGACACTTGGAGTCGCAGCTTTGCAATCGGAGACGTTTCTTCTTCACCCGGGTATAAGTGTCGGAGTCTCGGAGATGCCGAGGAGAAGGAGCGAGGTTGCGAGGAGGACGAGCAAAGGTGGCAGAGAGACCGAACTGAGGAAGCGAGGGGCACGAGTGCTCGTGAGACAGGCATGCTTGTGCTGCTGGCGGAGATGGTGAGGAAAAATTGAACGAGGGTTCCTAGAACACACAAATTATATATATGACTGTTCAGATTTGGACCAAAATATCTATGTTGAGCTTCTTTGGGCCTAATACTCGCATGACAGCTCAAATAGTCGGGTTCCCCAACGGGTAACGGGGACGGGTAAACAGAGAACGTTCCCGTACCCGCTATACCCGTCGGGTATGGATTCTTGCCCATTTAGATCCCCGCGGGTAAAGATATGATCCCATCCCCGTCCCCTAATGGATCAAATACCCGTCGGGTATCGGGTATCGGGTCCCCGTTGCCATCCTTAGACACCATCTGCCAAGTTCATGGACCCATAAATATCACTTTAGAAATTCAGGAACCTGAATGATACCGTCGGCCAAATTCAGTGACCGGAGGTGAATTTTCCTCAACTTTCTTTGGGGGTGATCGAGTGCTCGGAGAAAGTGAGAAACGATATACCGGCCGGCGGTGCCGATGAGGCGATGACGTACAAGACTAGCTCGAAGTCGAACCCGGCCGGTTCAGGATCGACAATGACAACGTGGTACGGTTCACTGGCCCACCAGGCACCATGTTGTAGGTAGCTGGTCTGTAGTTACCGACGGGCAGGCTGGCAGATCGAGCGCGCGTGCAGGACGCACCCAATTGCTCTTTGGCTGCGAAAACTAGGCTGGCAGACAGCTGCGGTGTTTAGCTGGTTTCATTTCATTCATTATTCATTCATGCTGCGTCGTTACGCTGCGCTGCACGGCCGGTCGGGGCCCTGTACGTTCTAGCTTGGCATTGGCATGCCCATGCATGCCGCTGCCTGCGGGCACGTACGCACGGATGCACCTCCCGCAAGCTCTACAGCACACAGCAGCAGCAGCTACGGTGGGGGTGAGGTGACGTAATGATACGTACCGTAGCTAGCGCCTTGTGGATGCTGTCAGCCTGTTCGGCTGGGGCTAAAACGATTGTATACGATCGTAGATTATTACTGCTGACTGGTTTAGTGTAAGAGAAAAATACTATTATGACTGAAAATTTACGATAGTTTACCACGAGCGAACAGGCTTGGCTCCCGGCCGCGCAGGCACAGAGCATGTCCGGATCGGCTCCCAGCTGCCCATCATCACGAATTCAGGACTCAGGAGTCAGGAGGCCAGATGCATGGCACGGCGCCGCCCTATCTCCACGTACAGTACGCCCTCGGCCTCGGTTCTTCGTCCAACCGGCCGAGCTACCACCTACCGTCCCCCGCTCCGGCCGGCGGCGCACGGGGAGGACAGACTTGGAAGCGGAGGCCGGGGCCGAGGCTCTGCCAGCCAGCGGCCGGCGGCCGGCGCCGGCAGAAGGTCTGGTTGGCGTGGCCCTGGCCCCTGGCCCGTGGTGGGGTGCATTGGGTTCGCTCATGGAGACCACCAGCCTTTTTGACTATGAGTGTGCCTGATGACCTGTGTGTGCAGTGCAGATTAGACTCTGGAATCTGGAGAGGAAAAGGATGTTTGTCATGGCCCGGTGACGAGCATCTCTTTTGATTCAGATTCTGACACTCCGCATATCCAGCTTTGTGTGTTGATTGTGACTCACCGCTGAGCAGGGTGGGAGGCCAGTAGTATCGTCCTTTACATTTACAGTGGGGAAAAAGGAAATGAAGAATACAATTTTTGTATGCTCCCTCCGTCCCAGAAAAGACACGTGCCTATCTCTAACTTTTATTCTCGGCATTAGTATGTTAATTAAACCAAACCAAATAGTTACTCCTACAAACTCTACTCCATGAACGGGAGTGTGGGTTTCATTACGATCTGGCTTTTGAATAATTAAATTACAGAAATAGAGTAGTACTACAGAAATTGCTCTTAAACAAAAGGAGCTTTTGCTTTTCTCTTCCTTCACATTTCACATGGAGGCCGGAGAGCTATCTTGAGTACTAATCATGTGCGTCGATCTTGGGCTTAACAGCAAGTTTTCAGCTAGAGAAATCAAACAAAAAGGAGACGAAAAGTTCTATCGGCACTGCAGTTCGCCCAAGAACATGTCATGGCTGGCTAGAATCTAATGGCCTGTGGGGGTGCCGAATGCCTGTGGTAAGATCAACACTATCATGAAGCAATTGGAAGCGTGACTAGATCACCACATATGAGAGGTACTACTCCGTAATAAAGTATGGAGCACTACTATGTTTAACGTTGGGCACTGCACAACACTCCTTTAATCCTTTGTTCTACATACTCTCAAAGAGCATCCAAGAAGACAGGCCCCTGCCTAGAAAGGGACTCGAACGCCGATGTCATTTTTCACTTTGCCCACTAAACCATGCGTATCAGGCTGTCAGAGCTGGCTTTGCTTCCTAAACACTGTAAAAAGCGCATTACCCAGGGTTAATTTACGCTCTACAAGTCAACTGTTCCCATGGGACCTTACCTGTCATGATGTCAATGTACTCATGCATGTTCCTTCCCCGCCGTCATCATGCTTTTTCTACACAGCAAGGCAGTGGGTAGAACAGTGGCTTAGCAAGGACGTGGAGCTCATCAGTACCATTTGTTTAATCCTTTTGATCTTTCATGGTCTTCTCTGACCTATAAAACAAAGTAGAACAATGATGCAGGACAAAGTCATAGAGCGTCATAATCAGCATGTATATACCATAAAAGCCATATAGTTGTACTTGACTAACTTTATTTTTGAAGCAAAATGCTTCCTACTGGTAGTGGTAGTTACTGTATACACGACCTGACGAACTGTATCATTGTGAGATTCTTCAAGCATCAAGCATGCCACATACCTTTTTTTTTCCAGATAGACCACACCAGATTCATCCAAGGACCACTCAGACTGAAGCTAGCTAGCTGCTCTTTTCAAATTCCAATCACCAAGAATTGATACACACATCATACACACAGGATACTAGGCAAAAATGAAGCAAAAACAACTTAAGGGACAAGATGCAGGGGGATGCTGCCAGTGCCACCTGCACTGCACTTGATTGATTTCTAGCCGTATGTACATCGCTATGGTACAGTGTTGCGATCACCGCTAAACGCTAAATAATGGCAGGGCGAGCTCTGGATCAAGAACACATCCTGGGGAGCGACCTGGCGGTGCGTCCGCCGCCGCCTCGCCTGGCCTGCTTCATCTTGCTCATCTGCGTCTTCATCCGGCTGCACACCTTCTCCAGCTCCATCACCCGCCAGTGCATCCCGTCCAGGAGCGACCGCAGGTTCTGGTTCTCCAGCGACAGGTCCAGCCGCCCCGCGTACAGGATCACCTGCCCGTCGTTCTCGCCGCCGACGTCATCGGCGGCTACGCCGCTGCCGTCGCGGCGCTTCCCCGTGGACGGGGGAGGGGACGGCGACACGGGCTTCAGCTGACCCGGCTCGCGCAGGACGATGCTCTTGAGCACCGTGTGCTGCGATGCCAGCGCCTGCACCGCCGCTCTCGTCGGGAACTCGCCGTTCCGCGCCAGGTGCTTGCAGCACTCCGGCGACAGCTTCTCGTAGCTGAGCCCCCTGCAGATCTTCATCTTCTCCTCGTCCGTCAGGCAGCCGTGAATCTGACACGATGAACATCAATCAACCGACATTTATTACTCGAATTATGGTACTAGCAGTAAAGGGTCATTTTTATTTGGTTGGCCAATCAGTTGGTTCAGAGATGAGAACATGCAGAAGTTAACCGCATTGCATACATAGGATTCAGAGGAAGCACTGACATGCTGGCAATTAATGCGGAGTAGTAACTGTTGTCCAATCTAAGCAGAGTTAATGCGAAGTAAATGTGAAATGCTGTCGAAATTAGGACGTTGTCGGAATGGAATGTTACGTTAAACTCCTACAGTAACTACCTGGAAATAGACGTCGATGGCGCGATACAGCGCGTCATTGCAGTCCCTGGCCGGAGCCGGCAGCGCGGTGGCCAGCTCCAGGAACTTGGCCGGACGAAGGGACGGGTCCGGAGCGACCTCGGCCAGGTACAGGTCCATGAGCCTGCCCACCTTCTTCAGTCTCGCCGGCTCGTCGCTGGCGCCGCCGCGGAGGAACGCGGCCAAGAACCTGAGCACCAGGCTCACGTTGTACAGGCTGGCCGTCCCGGGCGGCGCTGGGACGAGCAGGTTATCAAGCGTCGCGTGGTCCAGCTTGCGGCCGATCATGGCGACGAGCCGCTCCTGGCACGCGTCGGCCAGCCTCAGCGGCGCGGCGATCCTCAGGATGCCGAAGAGGCCCTTGCAATAGACCGCGCTCCGGTCGAGGCTGGCCATGACGGCGATCGACGCCTCCAGCATCGCCTTCTTGTCGTCGGCACTCGCGCCGGCGATGCGACACTTGAGGTAATAGAAGAGGAACCGGGCGACGACGCCGTGGTCGGTGCCCCTGGCCACGAGCGCCGAGGCGACGCGCTCCACCGTGGCGGGGCCGAGCGCGACGAGGTCCTCGAACCACCAGGTGCGGCTGATGCAGGACCCGCGCAGGCTGAGGCTGCTGCTCTTGGTGTCGCACGAGAACCGGAACTCCGTGCTCTCCGGCGAGGAGCCCGTGGTCGTGGTGTCCCCGGCCGCCGGCGGGGGCACGGCCATCTGCGACACCAGCGCGGCCACGGCCGCGTCGAACGCGCCCGTGGAGTCCGCAAGCGGGACCAGGCGCTGGCACTGCTTCACGGCGTCCACGACGGTGTGCCACGGCCAGTGCGGCATCTCCTCAAACGCCTTCTCCGTCATCCGCACCAGGCTCGGCGCCGCCGTGGACGCGACCCCGACCTCGGGCGCGTCTGCCGCCGCCATGTCTAGGAACTCCGCCGCGCACCGCAGCACGCACGCGTTGGCCGCGGTCACCGCGCCGCCGCGTCCGCCATCAGTGTAGCAGAACCTCGCGATGAGCTCGAACGCCTCGGGGCCACCGGGGAATCCGTGCAGAGCTACCCTCGGATGCCGCCTCGCGGACGCTGCGCCGGCGGCCCCCACCCTCCTGATCCTACCGCAGAAGCGCGCAAGAACGTCCTGCAATTTATATCCAAAAACGCAACAGCAATTCAGAACAAGAAGCGTCAGCGCATGGAAGAAGCACACAGCCGCAAGAATGCGAGACGCCACCCACTTGCTAGAATCCAAATCAACACCGACGCCAAATTAAAGGGAAGATCAGGTCTTTCTCTCTGCGGAGAAGAATGTAGTAGGCTTTTTCAATGGGGGAGAAGCTAGTGGCCATAAACGAGTAGTCGTAGCCACCAAGCGGTCACTAAACCTCGCATAGAAAAGGGCGAAGAAGATGAGGTGTAGCTGTTACGCCATTAACGCCCAGCAGTGGAGGAATGGAGCGGGAGGACGAAGAAGACATTAGCAGGTGCGGGATATGCGCGGTACAGTTACGCCATTAATAAAAGAAGAGAAGGACCAGGCATGGCGAGCTCGTTGATGACAGTGATGGGGAAACGGACAGAGCTTCACTGTGTGCTCTCTGCAGCTGAGCACTCTGCAACTGCGCTTAAAAATGGAAGGTGCGATGTGCTCCTATGAGAAACAACAGACAGTAAAATTCCAGAGGAACAGAAGGAAAAGAAGTGCAGGATTAATCTGAGTGATACGTAGTCGACAAAAATGATGTGGAAGCAGAGTTGCAGGTGAGCATAATGAGTGGAATCAGGGCGACTCCACTGGCGTGTGACAACCAAGCTATCGATGTCTTAGACCCACGAAATGGCAGGCAGGGTAGAGCTCGGCAGCAAAATTACAGCAAGAAGAAGAGATGAGACGACAGACAAGGCAAGGATTTTCAGGCCATGGCCATGAGGGCGAATCAACCTCTGCAGGGAGGAAATGATCAGGAACTAGCAGTCGAAGACCGGCATGGAACCACCTGGATGTGACAAGCCGCATATGGCCCGGAAACCTTCGATGGGGTACAAATCAAGGGGAAAACAATCGGAAGCTCTGAGAGGAACGGTTGGACGCGACCGAATTGGGGAAGACGATGCCAAGGTGGTGCCAAAAAAAATTTGGGGACTATGTGGAACGATTAGCAGGGACGTAGTACAGAGGTAACTACAAGAGGAAGAATTGGAGCAGGTTCGGTTCCAACAGGATATGGCAAGCTTCACTCATCCCCGAGGCCTAGGCGTCCACAAGAAACAAGCGGCTAGAGCTAGCCAACAGTGAGTCCAAAAAAGAGAGCCGCTAGGGCGCTAGGCTAACAGGCTGGACAGCAAGCTGCCAATCTGGGGAATAGTACAACAACAAAAACATCGACATCATAATCGTCGTCGTGTATATGGAGAGAAACATAAACACCAGAGTTCAGAGCAGAGCAAGAAGAGACCTTAATGGCTTAATCCATGGAGGAGGTGGAGGAGCAAGCAAGAACATGAACATGGCAAGAGAGGGAGCCGCAGCGCACCTTATCAACGAAGAAGAGCTCCTCGCCGTTCACATCCACCTCAAGGACGACACGGGTCATCTTTCCGGCGAAAGACTCGTTTTCCTTCCTCCCAATCCCACAAGCTTTGAACTTTAAAGCAACATGGCGGCGATGGAGCGAGGCAAAAGGCTGCGATGATGGGGATGGAAGCAGGGGGATGCAATGCAAAGGTGGGATGCGGCACCCACGCAGAAAGCCCAAGCCGCCAAATGGCTAGGCGTCCAAGCGCACCTGATGCTCTGAGCAGTCAATGGCTCGGCTCCGAGGGGCGGGGCCAGACGAAGGAGAGTTGGTGGATCCCTGAGCTGCTCCTGCTCGCGCTTGCGCCCTGACTGACACCCTCTGCCCTGCTGCGAGTGGAGCTTTGCAGGGGGAGCTTTGGGGAATATGTAAGGCTGGTTCCTGATTTTTCTCCTCACTCTGCCCTCCTTTGCACTTGCACGTATTATATACTGTGTGTGCCTGGCCACTCGGTTGCTACGCCCGTGCCGCTGCGGGAGTCCTTTTCCTGCACCAAAGATATGGGCAACAAAAAAGATGGTGGGAGAGAGAAGAAGAACGGAGGTGGTGAAGAAGAACGGACTCTGGAGAGAGATGGTAGTAGACGGGTAGAGACAGAAATGCATTGTTTATGCGTCGACTGAGATTGCAAGCAAAGAGCATCTGAGTTGGTCATTTCCATGTGACACCGAGAGAGATTGTCTGATCCTCATATGTGAGATTATGTTTTCTATTAGTTTTCGCTTGGGTTTCTTAAGGAACAAATGCCCTCTTGGTTCAAAGGAAAAGGCTTTTAAAATCAACATAGGCAGATAGAGACAAACCCTCTCCTTCAGCCTAGCCTACGTAAGACTATCTCCAACAACTAACATCCAAAATACAAAACTTATTTGACCTTTTGGGTAGAACTATAGTCAAAGAATTCAATACCTATTCGGCATCTTCTTCAACAACAGGACGTAAAAGAGAATCTTTTCTGCAAATGGGTTTCCAGGAGAGAGGATGCTCATATTTGGATTGTGTCTATCAGGCAACACAAAATGGATCTCCCGTATAGGTAGTCTGTTGAAGGCTGATTTTATGTCTCTATTACCCATTTTGGGTTTAGGTGCCCATATAAGTCTCTTGTTGGAGACAGTCTAACATGTTATTTGACTTGGTTACAACCAAACAACATTATCTCTCTTAAAAACGAAAAAAAGATTATATGTCCTGGTTCAGTTTACATAACAGCACAGGGCAAGTATGTTTGTCACTTTTAAAACTTTTTAGACTATTAAGGAGAAAATTCTAGCTTCATACATCATCTTCCAAAGATGCATGAGACGACACCTACTACATTGATATATTCAATAATAGAGCAAATGTTCCAAAGGTGCATCAAAATGCACAGAACACATCATGTACTAATGTAAACTAGAAAAAATAATACAAATAAAAAAGAGAAACTAAAACAAAAAATAACTAGTTCAAAGCTCGAGTAATCATCCTTTGTGGCATGTTACGGCCTTGTTTGGTTTGGCTCTCTTTCGCTCCCGCTCCGTGCTACAGTGCGAGAAGAGTTATAAAAACTTTTTTTTTGTCCTCTTAGTTCATTTTGCAAGTTGCTGGTGTAGAAAGGGATGTACAAACAAAAGACTATGCCAAACAGGCCCTTCATAATATTGACCGAAGGTGTTCCTTTTAATCTAAGTTGCACAAACATGCCAGAGATTTCTGCGGGCATTAGATTATAGTTACACACAAAATATATGGAGTCGTATAATATCACTGCCCATCTAAACTTCATCAAGAAGGACACTAGCCACATGATTTTTCACAAACAACTTTATTTTTTCACGTGAGATTAGGAATAGGTTGCAACGGCACGTCACATGCAAAAGTGGGCCAAAGTATATATGGATGATGTTTTGACAGCACTCCACATCTGCCGGTAAACTCTACTCTGTTTGATAACAGCCGGAAAGGGTCATTTATTGACTGCATATACTTGCAGGGCATCGCTTTTGATTGGGGCCATTGGGCGAGGGTGAGCGAGCGAGCGACAGGGATCGCTACGGAAATTTGAGGCATCCGAACATGTGCTGGATCGTATGGACTGGACTCATCAGGCAGAGGTCGTTCGCAGCAACCCGTATTTAAGACTTCCCAGTGGTGGAGGGATGTACTGATGCTCTAGCTGATGGATGTGTCTTTAGAGAATCGTGAGCAAATTTTTAACCTGATTCGACTCGACACTGGAAGACTTGCCGGTAGTGCCGGATGAGGTGGTGGCAGTAAACACCCGGACAATTGTCTCACTGTGTTACAGTTACTACTACCACAAGGGTGGTGAAAGTAAAATGCCCATTTCGCCCCTGATGACTGATGACGAGGGAGTGCCTCAGCGCCTGTAGAACAGTCCTCGTCACCCACCCCGGGGATAGAACGGTCCACGGAACATTTCCTATTCCTATCCCCCCATGGCGTGGGGAAGCCTGTTCGGGAGTCCATATCGTATCGTGGATTATTTACTGCTGGCTGGTTTGGTGTGAGAGAAAAATACTGTTCTTGGCTGGAAATTTATGATCGTTTACGAGCAAGCGAACAAGGAGACGCTGCCGTTCCACTACACTGTTTGTTTCCCACACAAGCGGATAAGGGCGGCAACCGGCAACAGCAGCCGGCGTGGGCCGTGCAGCGAGGGGACTCAGATTCGTGGGCTTGTCTTCGAGCGGAGAGGGAGAGGTCCGCTTCCCTGGTGGGCCGCACGGTCCATACACGACCAAGGAAGATTTAAAGGCATGCAGGGTTAAGCCACTGCTAAACAACTTGCAGATGCAGGGTAAAATGCATGATAAAAAGGCAGCCAAGCCGCCAAGGAGTGGAGCATGGCAGGTGGCTAGGTGAGGTATCAGGGGAACAGTTGACTTGTAAACTGTAAATTAACCCATGCATGGCGATGTATATGTACCACGGACTGTAACAAGTGTTTAGAAAACAAGGGGGGCAGCATGTACTGACAGCCTGATATGCATGCATGGCTTAAAGAAAGAAAGAAAGGGGCATGGGCATTCGAGTCCCTTTCTAGGCCGGGGGACTTTGTTTCTTCCTGGGCCTTTTTGGATGCTCTTTGAGAAGGTAAAACAAAGGAGGGATGAGTAGTGTGCACTGTGCAGTGCAGCAGTGTCCGCATCGAGTGCCTGATCCGGCCCACATGTGGATGTGGTGATCTAGCCACGCTTCCGATTGCTTCTCTCTCATGATGGTGTTTATCTTTCTTTGAAAAGTGATGGTGTTGATCTTAACACAGGCAGTCCACGTATGTTTGATTCTATCTGACCAGTCTTGTTTCTTTTTTTCTTCTTCTTCTTCTTTTTGTATCTACTACAGATCAGTAGTAGAGCGTGATGGTAAGTAACCCTTTTGTACCACAGAAGAGGCACAGGGTGGTGGCAAATTAAAGGGCACAGTACCAGCAGGCAGCAGGTGAGTTTTTTCTTGTGTGTTTGAATGAAACTGAACTGCTGGTGTTTTCTTTTCTCTCTGTTCACCCACCGGTGAATTGAGAATCAGCAGAGGAGGCGAAGGTAGGAGGACGGACATGCATGCAGAGAGTGGCAGCAGGATGGATGAAGGAATATGCTCGTCACCTAGCCGTGACAAACAAACCCTCTCCCTTTTCTCCTGCAATCTATCATTCATGTTGAATGAAAAAGGCTGCTGCTTGCTGGTCTCCACAAACACGTCTCTGGACTCTGCATGCAGGCAGCAGGGACCAAGCCAGCCTGATGCAGAGAGTGGTGCCGGTGGCAAAGGCTTTTTTGGTTGGTGGCCTACGCCAACGCGACGTCTTCTGCGTGCACCACATGCCAAACAATGCGTTGGGGAAACGGAGATAGCAGCAGGCTCTTCTGATGCGAGCGGCTCGCTGCAATGCTCGCCGGCTCCGGACTGTAGCATTTATAATTCCTCGTCGACGCCACATTCTGAGTTGTGAACTGTCGTCCGGGCATGCGCTGCGCCTGCGCGGCCGCGGCCCGCCGAGAGCTCCGCACGCTTCCAGCATTCATTGCTGGGAGCGCGGCAGAGGGGGTCTGTCGCGCTGCCAGGTCCAGCGCGTGGCCGGTTCGCCCATCCTCCGATTTGTCCTCACGTGGTGCGCATCCGTGTGCGTACAGCGGGGCGGCGGCCGGCGGGGGGAGATGTGCGTGTGCTCAGACGACGTGGGCACACCAATGCCAGAACGGGCCGGGGCCGGGGGACGGCCGTGCGCATGGTAGTACAACTAAACAGGAGTATGCAGCTGTGCCTACTAGTGCTAGGATTGTTAAGGCCAGGAGTTCAACTATCAACCAAACTAGTAGACCGGCCATTAGAGTTTTTACAAATCACACCGGTTAGCGGCGACTGGTCCAGTATCTCAGTCTCAGCTAAGCTAGCTAAGTTCCTAGTACTACGTACGTAGCTACAGCATGGGGCAGTGCACAGTGCACTGCACCACACTGCCGTCGTCACTGGACCGCTTCCTAGGGCATGTTCACTTGAATTTATCTATCGGCTTATCAGCTAGAATTTATAGAAATTTTCTCTCACAACAAAACAGCTTCAGCCGGCTTTAATACCAGCCTAGCCCTACCTCCTATTGCTCTGTTCAGCTGTTATAAATTGGCTGGCTGGGCTGGTCAATCCGCTGATTTGAATCAGCCCACCGCCAGCCAGCCAATCTGCAACCATTTGAATGTACTCATTTCAAATCAAATCCCGGCGCCAATGAACCAAAGTTGGCGCCAACTAACAGACCCATTCAAATACACGCCCGACAACAAGTATCAACGTTAACACATATAAGTTAGTACCAACCAATTCTAATACCATTTCATTACATCTCACTCAAATGTGCTTTCAAGGCCATTGAAATAACACTTCATTACAACAGCAGTACAAGGCACAACTGCTAGCTGAACCAATTTGCGGGCATTACAACAGCTCATTGGAATTCCTAAGATCCAATGACAACAATTCATTACAGCAGTGCATACCTCAGTTGTCCATAACACTACTACTTGGAGGATTACTGGAGCATTTACAAAACTTGTAGGAGTTGCACAAAACATTTGCAACACCTACAGAAACATGTGCCTTCTAATATGCGCATTTACTCCATGTACAACATATACAATCCTACTATTTCCAATTCCTACCATTCCTCTGCATGTAACAAATGTCCTAAGTGGAATCTATACAAAATTTGTACCCTTTTCAAGGCACATAATAATGAGCATGAAGTCGGTTCCCATGCAAAAGTCACTTACCCAACAATCAATGGGTCTTCATGCCATCCTCCAATCCACTTAGACCTCTGCTCCACCACTCGGCCTCGCCTATAAGTGGACAACATGTCATAACCTGCATGTACACATACACGGGAGTTGTAGCTTTAATTGGAACTACTTTCCATCCTAATTTACATCACATTTGCCCAATCATTCTCCCTAGAGAGCCAAAGAGATGTACTCCCTCATCGCTGTCATACTATTATGTGCATTGAGCTGCACCCACTCGCCAGGTGTGTACGTAGGTGAACCAAATCCATGCTGACGAATGTACAAATAATTGTGCATTGAAAGCATGACATAATAATCATCTTTTGCTTCTCCCTATGGCAGTGCGGAACTGAAAGGTCCTAATATGACTAGAGAGAGGGTGAATAGCCTATTTAAAAATCTACAAATCAACTAGAGCAATTGATTAGTATAACAAATAGCTAAATACAAACCTGCTCTAGCTCTATAAGGGTTGCAAGCCACCTATCCAGCAATTCTAGTTACTATGATCACTAGACATATAATTTGCTAAGTCACTACTCACTAAGAGCTCTCACACTTGCTACACTAAAGAGCTCCACTAGATGAACTCAAACTACAAAGCAAGCTCTCAATTCTAGCTACACTAAAGAGCTTGTTATAACTAGTTTGCAAGAATATAAATGAGTGAGAGGGTAATTATACCGCCGTGTAGAGGAGTGAACCAATCACAAGATGAATGCTAAATCAATCACCGGGAGAATACCAAAGGGCAAGAGACAACTAATTTTCTCCCGAGGTTCACGTGCTTGCCAACACGCTACGTCCCCGTTGTGTTGACCAACACTTGGTGGTTCGGCGACTAAGAGGTGTTACACGAACCTCATCCACACAATTGGACACCGCAAGAACCTACCCACAAGTGAGGTAACTCAATGACACGAGCAATCCACTAGGGTTACCTTTCGGCACTCCACCAGAAAAGGTACAAGTTCACTCACAATCACCGGAGATGGCCACGAATAATCACCAACTCGTGCCAATCCTCATCCGCTGCACCAAGTCGTCTAGGTGGTGGCAACCACCAAGAGCAACAAGCGAATCTAGCAGCGAAACATGAACACCAAGTGCCTCTAGATGCAATCACTCAAGCAATGCACTTGGATTCTCTTCCAATCTCACAAAGATGATGAATCAATGATGGAGATGAGTGAAAGGGCTTTGGCTAAACTCACAAGGTTGCTATGTCAATGCAAATGACTAAGAGCGTGAGCTTGAGACGGCCATGGGGCTTAAATAGAGAGCCTCCACGAATAGAGCCGTTGGCTCTCTGTTCACTGAAAATTCATGGTGATCGGACGCACCGGCCAGATCGACTGGATGCAGGACCCCAGCGTCCAGTCGCGCGATGCACGCCACGTGGCCCCTGCTTCAAATGCTGATCGCCCGATCTCAACGGTCATCAATACATTTAAGTTATGACCGGACGCGCTGCTCAAAGTGACCGGACGTAGGACCCCAGCATCCGGTCGTTTCCAGTAAGGTTCCACTCGCTATCGAACGTGTCCGGTCACCACCGACCGGACTCACCCAGCATCCGGTCACTCACTATCTCCTCTGTGAGCCGCCACATCAGCATGACCCGACGTTGAACAGTGTTCAGCATGTGTCCGGTTGCCTGTGTCCGGTCAAGAGACCGAAGGCGGCCTTCACAGCACGCCACTGACCAAACGCATGACCAGCGTCCGGTCACTACATAACCAGCGTCCGGTGCACTCTGTGAAACCCTATCTTTTTTGTACAGGGCGCCGGTGACACCGTCGGACTGTCCGCACTCTACGAGCGGACACTCCGCCGGTGAAGTTTTGAACCCTTGCTCCCAAGTGCTAAACACAATGTGTATCACCTTTGTGCATGCGTGTTAGCATATTTTCACAAATATTTTCAACGGTGTTAGCACTCCACTAGATTCTAAATGCATATGCAATGAGTTAGAGCATCTAGTGTCACTTTGATAACCGTATTTCGATATGAGTTTTACCCCTCTTAATAGTATGGCTATCGATTCTAAATGTGATCACACTCTCTAAGTGTCTCAATCACTAAACCAAAAAACTCCTATCAATTTCACCTTTGCCTTGAGCTTTTTGTTTTTCTTTCTCCTTTTCCAAGTCTAAGTATTTGATCAATACCATAGCATTACCATCATCATGTCATGATCTTCATTTGCTTCACCACTTGGAGTAGTGCTACCTATCTCATAACCACATTGATAAACTAGGTTAGCGCTTAGGGTTTCATCAATTCACCAAAACCAAACTAGAGCTTTTAGGAACCCCATCCAAAATGTGCCAACACGTCTTCAGAATCCCAAATGTCCGTTCGATGACATTGCGCAGCCTCGAATGCATCACGTTAAATTTCTCCTGTCGAGACAAAGTCTCAACAGGTATCATCCAGATGATACCTTATATTTTTGAAAGAACCCAAGTACCCATACTCCAGCGCGTATCCAACATCTACCAGATAGTAGCGTCCTGCAACACTTGAACGATTTGCACAATTAGTTTTTAATTTATGCCCAAGCTACTAGAAATATTGTTCCAACAATTGCCTAGCAGTACTCACTAACCGGCAGGTGATTACGGGAAGTTCTCTTCGGCCCAACAATCTCTCAGGATGGCCATGTCATGCACCAACCCCGCCATCCCGGCACCGACATATGTGAAGCGCCCATCCATGTCGACAATGGCACAAACATTAATTGTTACATCTCCTTTCCTATTTATATAGTCAAGTTTGGCCTGCTTATTCACCATCACCTTAATGTGAGTGCCATCCAAAGCCCTGATGCATCCATCAAAGAATGGTGCATATGTTCCAAGTTGAGCTTTCACACCAGCATAAGTGTTATCAGTTGGAATAAGAATAGTGTCTACCCACCTACACATAACCTCGGCTACATGAGTAACCTTCCTACTAACTGTATCTAAAGACCTTTCGAATCTATCTCTGCTCCTTCTAGTTGCACTGTTGTGAGCACAAGTCCACACATATAGACCTAAAGTTTCTAGAGATCCTGTCTGTCGTGTACCCTTGAGTCCAAACCCAAGTAAAATATCATGCAACCACAGGAAGTCAGCAGGAGACATACGTGAGTTGTCGAGGCACTTTCGTTTGTTGCTCAGATTGAGTTGGATCCACTATCATCCGCTCATCTTGGGAAAGGGGAGTTCAGGGTTGGCAACTAGAGCCGCATAGGCCACTGCTGCTTTGTACCTTGCAAGCGCGACAACAATAGCAACCAAGTTAAAAATGTGTGGTCCGTCGCTAGAAATTTCGCTGCTGTTGGACTCCTCACTGCTGCTCATCTGCAAAACCATATCAGATTATTGTACGCAAACTTATTGGTGCTGACATGAAGTAGTCCTAACTCATACTACTACTTTATGAACAAATGAGTTAATGAGGTAGCAAAAACGAACCTTCATATTGGTTTGGGTCCCAAGCAAGGTTCAATCTTAACTCATGCTAATTTAGTCCAAATGAAGGATCTGCACATTTCAATAGTACAATAATAGTGTCTTGTCTTGTTTAGGAACCAATGAAGGATTACAGGAGAGCTAAACCTAGAACACCAATTAATAGAGATACTCTGGTAGCAATTGCAGGTGAACCTACAACACCAATTAACAATAATTTAGGACTCAAGTAGCATATACTGACTATGTGCACACAAATGTAGAGAAGGATTCATACCTAGGGACTCGGTCATGACTGCAACAACTACCTTGGCCTGAAAAATGCAGACCCAGTACACCACAGAACACATCAAAAAATGAAATGTATGTTGAACAAAGATATGTACATCACATATCACATTTTATTTGGATTCAGGAAGAAACAACACACAAAGTTCAGGCCACAGGCCACATTACAGTGATGCAACTTAAACAAATATTGTCCACAACAGAGTACAACTCAAACTGCACGGTTTGGAAAATAAAACTACATAGACTACCATAGTGAGAACGCTTCTTCAGATAACATCTACTTGGATCTGGATCTCCTGTCCTCCCAGCAGATCTATAGAAAGTTCAGGCGACCCTCTTTTGTTTCCATGGTTAGGAAGTTCCTACGGTGCAGTGTGTTCGTGCAAATAATTAAAGCGTGAGCAAACATAGCATCAGACTCTAGCAAACCATCTTCTTTCAAAATCTTTTTCACTTTGTCCATCTCCTCTTCCTGCTTGCTGGTACGGGCCTTCTGTAGCTTATGGTCTTTAATGATGTCGGTCAGGTCGTTAAGGCAGTCATCAATCGAAGCACTCTTCTTACATGGAGGGTTGTTGACAGAGTATTTCCTAGTGGATCTCTTGGAGGACTGACCAATACTCTAGAGATCTATGGGGTCCTAGGACATTTTGTGTGGAGTATCATGGCTATTAGTACTGGATGTCCTCTCGCGATGATGTCCACCAGAAGAGAGCAACATCCCCTTGTCGTGCGGGGTGTGTCCCCAAAGAGTGATCAGTAGGTCAAGGCATTTGGGAATTTTGGTCTGCTCTGCCGTAGATTTGCTATTTTCCTACACGTGTGTCATGGGTCCACTGGTTAGAACATGTAGAATGGGAACATCCCTAGTACTTCGTATTCAGGGGGTAGAAAGGAATAAGGTTAGAAGTTAGTACCCCGTTGCCACCCTAAAAAATGAGGGGTCAACTGTGACACCTCCTGTATTGGGACCACGGCCTAGGCTAGTGTGGGTTGGAAGGTTGTGCCAATTAAAATATGCCCGCTTCATCTTGTTGAACTTGTTCTACAACTGTTTCTTGTCATACGGCAACTTCGTTGCATTTTTTAATGCTGGATACATATTTGCCCAGCCGAGGGTTGTGAGGCCTTTTCTAGTTCCAGTGCAAAAGTTTTTTCTGTTCTATCACTAGTTCTAGAAAGGTCCTCAAGGTGGTGTTATCCCAGTTAGCACGATCTGTGCTCATCTGTTGCCATGTTGAAAATGTTTGGTTTGATTTATACAGCATACAAGAAAAATGCAGCAGTTGTAAGAGGTACAAATAGGAGAGTTAGGGCGTAAGAAATGGGACATGCCTTGGCAAAATGCTTGGCGTATTTTGAGCAGAGATTGTAGTGCCTGGCTTCAGGTGAAGAGCACGACGAAGTGGACAACGCTACCAGTGTGGGCAGCGTTGAGCAGCAGTTGTTAGCATGGCCACAAAATCGTTGCCGAAAGGGTAATAGTTCAAATGAGAGCGCTGTAGTGCGAGAAACAAAACAAAACACCTTGTAAACAATGCACTAGGTAATCTCTTCTTAGAATAAGGAGTTCATAATCACCTCCCAAGATCAAATGATACAATCCAAATCAAGCAAACCTAATCAAGAATTGTGTGTACAAGTGGTATAGCCTATAATCTGTCTTCTATGTTTGAATAGCACGTATGTATAGCATGTTTGTATTATACCACCAGTGTCAAGTATTGCATGATATCAACCTTGGCATTAATTCTAAGGTTCGTAGTTTGTGGGTAACCATAGGTAATAAGTACAACAACAATGATAAAGAAAATGAAAAAGGATAAGTTACAGTATATATTACTATACAATCCATGGCAAGGTATCCAGTGCATAACCCAAGATACTGCTTCTGAAGCATGTAGTTACCAGATATAGTAAAATAATGTGTGGACAAAAGCGGATCATGTTCAGCTTAACTATGTGATAGTAGTTTTGCAAACAGAGAATAAACAAAAATTATCAAGCAAACTGCAGCTAGATCAAGGAAGTGAGCCATTATGCAATGAATTGACCAAGAATCATCAAAAAGTAGCAACTGCTATATGAAATTAATACCATATCGATCCTAAAATTTAAGGCCAATTCAATTAGCAGCATTGCGCTAAGAGTATACATTGCAAAGCAACATCTCATTCAGGATTGGTTCTTGGAACAGTTGTATAGCCCCAAGCAAGAATTCTATTTAGCAGTCACTAGTTCCCCTAAAAATTAAGATACAGTAGACGACCAGGAGATATAACTATTGGGAAATGACACCCCTAGAGATAAAAGTAACAGAACTTGACAACACGATGCAAAGCAGCATGGCTCAGGAAAGCAGCGCGATGCAAAACAGGACATCACAGTAAAGCTACACCGTTGCATAATTCCAATAAGAATAAGAACATCATGAATGTGAGTGCTGCACTATGAGAAACAAGTGAACACGGACGTAGGTGCACGAGAACGAACCTAGGGTCCCTGGATCCAGCGAAGCGGCAGTCGATTCCAATGAGCCGAGATGTGGATCCGTGGGCGGCGCTCGGAATACACCTTCAAAACAAGCATGTGGGGTCAGATCCGGAGGGAGGGACGACGGCGACCTCGGATGTGGGGTTACCTTGTCGCCGGCGGACGAGCGTCGATGGCGGCAGGTTCTGTGAGGGATGCGGAGCTCACGATCGCGGTGGAAGGCTATCAATGGCGATGGGGCGCCCTCATGGCTTAGAGAGGCGAGGGGAGGGATCCGCTGATGGCGACCGGGGCAGGCACGGCGAAGCAGAGCTCATGGCCGCGCGGCCCGCGCGGAGGAAAGAGGCTGAGGCGCGGAGGAAAGAGGCTGAGGTTATCGGGGGAACAGAAGGAGGGACGAAGTGCGAATGCAGCCGGGGGCGGTCGGCTAGTAGGTCAGCCATTCGGCTGTGCCTGGGCCGCCGAACGGCTGGATAGTTTAGCCCAGCCAAAACTAGCCCAGCCAGCTGATTTACACCAACCAAACAGAACCATATATTTTGTTGCTTTCACTGATGCTTCATTGCATACATTATAGTATGAGTGAAAGCAGGCTCAGTGAATGTATTAGCCTAAAAATTTGCTTGGTTGTACGAAAATGCAGTAATCCTATATTTGTGTATGCAGCCGAATTGTGAAGATGTTTGGTTGCCGCCGGACGATGATGTGTGGGGCCAGCGTGTGATGCATTATATCCATTCACTTAGGCCTTGTTTAGTTCCTCTCCTAAAGTTTAGTCCCTATCCCATCGAATGTTTAGACACATACATAGAGTATTAAATATAGACTAAAAATAACTAATTGCACATATTGCGACTAATTTACGAGATGAAATTTTTAAGTCTAATTAGTCTATGATCTGATGATGTTTGCAAACCGAAGAATCTCTGAAGAAGTTTCATGATTTCGTGAAGAGGCCGACGAGGTGGTAAGCATCGTACGTGACAAACTTACACGAAACATTCTCAAATTTTTATCACAGCCTCCATATATGATATCATGACATCTTGATAAGTTTCACGATTTTTAGACTTTGTTTGCTTTTTATAGAATTTAAAAACAACTCGACCGCAAGTTCGTGGTCATGTTTCGTGAACAAGATGTTCGAAATTGGTGGTCTGTTCCTGGATACGGCCTCACATTATACTAAATAACATGAATATCATTTTTTTCATTTATTTTTTTCATTATTCGAATGACTAGCAGTTATAATTTGAATTATCCAAGAAAATTCAATTAAATGAAATAAATTAAAGAAATATAGAAAAAGTCCAAGAAATATGCCACATTGGAACATGGAGTACCAGGTATTATATGAGGACTACAGAAAAAGTTTGGGGATAGAAAGAAAAAAAATAAAAATGGTTTGCCGAGTGTCTGCGTTTGACGCTCGACAAAGGAGCCTCTTTGTCGAGTGCCAGGGCGTATGGCACTCGGCAAAGAATTAAAAAAAATACTTTGCCGAGTGCCAGACAGGGGGCACTCGGCAAACAATTTTTTTCAAAAAAAACTCTTTGCCGAGTGCCAGGCCAGGTGACACTCGGTAGAGAATTAAAAAAATAAAAAATAGTTTGCCGAGTGCCAGATCAGGGGCACTCGGCAAAGGGGGGATTTAACCCCGCCGGCCCACACACACCACACACACGCACACACGCTCGCAGGAAGACTGCGCCAGCGCCGGTGCCGCAGCCCGCGCCCGTGCCGTCAGAGGAGGAGAAAGAGAGGAGGAGGAGGAGAGGAGGAGAGGAGGAAGAAGGAGGTCGCCGAAGCAACGTCGCCTTCGCCCTCACGCGCTCCTATAGCAGCGCCGCAGCAATGCCGCTGGGGCACGGCGTGGCCCCGCAGCAGCAGCGACCCGCATCCGGCCATCTCGGTCGCGGCGGCGACCCTCTTTTTTCCATAAGCACTGTCTTAGTCATGGTGATCGCCTTCTAGCAATTGATATTGTGTTGTTTCAGTCCATCTGTGGTGACTTCTGGAGATGTCGTGTTGTTTTGCCTGTGCTGATGTGCTCACATAGCTGTGATGTGCCTTCGTGGACGCTGGTTATGGTGCATAGTTGCAAACCTGAGGTTTAGCATGGATGGATTGTGGATGCATGGATTGATGTTTGTCATAAAATAATATAGCTTATGGAATATCTGGTCAGTAGTTAGCACCTGGCAATTTCGTTTAACTGAGCATTTTAACTTGAGCAAAATACTTTTCTGCTTGTCTTTTAGATAATAAAACGGCACCTAAATATTGTAGGAAGCACCCAGCTAGACTATTAATAAACTTTGTTAAGTTGTCTTTTGTTTTGATTGCTATTGTTTGTTTTCACATATCTGTGATTAGATCAATACTTTGTTATACATCATCATTCCTATGCATGTTTGTCTCCTAGAAATAAAGGATAAAAATTAGGGAGTTTGATTTCCCTTGTGTATTGAACAATGTATAACTTCCCAAAGGTCACTAAACTAACTCATACATTCTTGCTTATATGTGTTGGAGAAATATTAGACACTACCTCACTCTTTTCAAGATTTCAGTAGCATTTGTTACATTGCTAGGTGTTCCTTCGTGTACATATATTAGTAATGGGATACAGATTCTGAATTTGTAATCCCTGATCCTTGCTTATCCTGATTACGTTGCTAGGTGTTCCTTACATAATCTTGTGCATGTCGGCCATCGTGTCATTCATATATATGTGCATGTCGGCCATTGTGCCGTTGGTTTTCTTGCAGGTTTTGGAAACCTCACCGTGCAGGGGAGGTGTTACCAAAATTTTGTATTGACAGTTTTATGTTTCTCTTTTTTGCAGAGAATAGCCCGTCGGAGCGGAGCCGGAGTACCTCGGCGACCCCGATCGCCTTCCTCGCCGCTGCGGGTCTGCCTGCACCGCGTCGCCTCACCACTGCACCGACCCGCCATGGCCCCGCTAGCCTGACTCAACCGCCACCCTAGGTATAACCCCTCTTTCCGTATCATGGTCGTAGATCACGTAACCCAGTTAGGCGTCTCCCGTTCGAAAGAGATACGATTGGAATTATGCAGATATTTCCATATCTAAAACCGTATCTGTTTCGAATTGTCCACGTTTTTTGGATAGCCCGCGGATGCGTAGGTGGGGTTAGTTTCCATGGTCTGCTCCGATCCAAGACAGAGTTTTGGCATCATCTCCCTGTTGTTCTCCGGATACACACTCTTCCTGGCAGGACGTGTATTCGGAGAACAGCGGGGAGGTGCTGTCAAAATTCTGTCTCGGATAGGAGTAGAGTATGGAAACTAACCTCATCTACAGATCCTCGCGTTGGATTATGACCTATCCTCACCTATTAGATAGTAGGAACGTCGTGTAGATGCAATTGATGCTTATATCTTCTGTTTGTTTGGATGGGATGTAAAAAACAAATAAAAAGGGCTGTTTTCAGTCACTTTGCCGAGTGCAATGGCCATGACACTCGGCAAAGTGACTACCTGGGAACATGCTTTGCCGAGTGCAAAGGCCATTACACTTGACAAACATCACAGATTTACCGAGTGCACGGGCCAGGCACTCGGCAAAGGTCACCTATTTGTCGAGTGTCTTGCCGGTGGCACTCGGCACAGTGGCCACCTTTGCTGAGTGTCTTGAGCCAACGGCGCTCGGCAAAGCGGCGACCTTTGCCAAGTGCTTGACCTTGACACTCGGCAAAACCGCCGTCACGTGTGACGTTCGCCGTCATGGCGACTTTTCTTTGCCGAGTGTCAGATTAGCACTTGGCATAGGCTTTGCCGAGTGTCCGATAAAGTGCACTTGGCAAAGAAGTCTTTGCCGATAAACTGTTTACCGCTCGCCCTTTGCCTCGGCAAAGGCTTTGCCGAGTGTATATCGACCTAGGCACTCGGCAAAGAAGATGAATCCAGCAGTGAACCTAACTATCCAGCGTCCCGATCCTGTGCCTCATGGAGGAATGTCGGATATCGAACAACTGTGCACCGTTTTGATACAGCTAAATTGCCTAACTCTGTCAGAAATAGTGTCATGCTAACACGAAGATTCAAGGGAGATTCAAATTAAAGTTTAGTCTGCATCATGTTGCCGTACAAATGAACAGATTAAAGGGGTGACCATTGGTGGAGGGTGACCCAGATGTATGCTGCTTGCTGCCTATCGTCCGGTCCTGGATCCTCATTCAGCGGGGACGACAAGCAAAACCCATCAAAACTCTACGATTGCGATTCCGGTGCCAGTGGATTATGACAACACCATGCTTTTCCTTTCATTTAATACACTGACCCACATGTTGTGCACTGTGATGATGATGCTACCTCCTAGCTTGCTTTTTCAATCTATCCGTGATTCTTATTCTTACGGTCCAGATCCTGAACGGGGATCTTGCCGAACGGTTTATTTGCAGCTCCTGAAGTCCTCGTACGGTCGTCCCGGCCCATTTCTGAAGGTCCTCCACTGTTGTGTGGGGTCACTACAGCAAATCACAAATATGGGTTCTTTTGACAAATTTTTCATGACTACGGATTCGTGCTTGTCTTTAAGTTATTCTGTTTTATAAAACCAAAGTTTGACGCTTCTTCTCCTCCCGAACTAGGCTGGCTTAATAAGAAAATTTCACATTAAGACTGGATTACGCATACATGTGTTCAAAACTTGTAATTCAAGTATACACGCAGATGGAATGTACATGCATGCATGCGTATTGGCAATGCCGCAAGCACTAGATTGTACGTGTTGTGACCAACAAGTCCAGAATAATGACCTTATTACCAGCTTTAATTTGACTGCGTTAGGGCACCTGTAATGGCTAGCTCATAAGCTAGCTCTAAGTATTTTTTCACATTTTAATAGAAGAGAGAGAAAAGCTAAAACTTGATCAAGAGCTAGACTCATACACATATTTCAAAATCGTGTGAGAGTGTCATGTGGGTCTAATCATACTATAAGACATTGCTAAAGGCTAGTACTATTGAAGAGGTTGGCTTAGAGTTAGTAACTGACTTATACCATTACGTGTGACCTAATAAGTCTGGGTGCATACTCAAGCACTAGATCGAAACACGAGCTGTGATTATTGGCATCCACAAGACCAAGTATCCTACGTAAATAATCACTTAGACCACACTCATCATGGCCAGCTTAACGAGGTGCATGCATGCTTACGTCTCGCGAACCCAAGAAAATTTAAAAAGAATTTACCGTTGTGGATGCTCGCAAATTAGTCAACAAGTTCGCGACAACCCCACGTATGACGTTGTAGCGCAGCCAAATTGATCGGTGTAGGATTGATATACTACTCCTCCGTTTCTTTTATAAATGTTGTATTTGCTTTTTGTAAAATGGCAAAAAAGGATGCCGTATATGTGTCGGGTGCTTAGGCTGAAGAGATGTGCTATTAATTTGCTGTGTGTGACACAGGATTGGTGGCAGGGAGAGCCCCCCTCCCCCCCCGGCTGCTGGACCCATGGATTCCCCTTAGCCTCCTCTAGAAATTTTTGCTATGGATGCACCTTAAGGAGAGGCTGAAGATGTCTAGAGGTGAAAGAAGCTACAATTCACAACTAAAGGTTGAAGAAGCTACAATTCACAGCCTTGAAGGCTTGTTCAGCCATATCACGGCAGTGGGTGAATGCAACGGAACTAGCTGAGTGAATTGATGTTCAGAAGATGTCGCTCAATATCGTACTCCGGATCATTGGTTTTCTTGGAGTCTTCTGTACAACTGTGTCAAAAAATCGCTTCTAAATTGGATGCTACAATGATAACGAGCTATTCTTATTTCCCAGAGATGCAGTTGGTAGCACAGTTTACACAGGTGTTCCTATTGAGCACAAACGCTAATACGGCGTGTTCGCTGGTTGGTTTCTGAACTGGTTTGGACTGGCTGGTGCTGGTTTATTGTGAGAGAAAAACACTGTTGGCTGGTTGAATAAGCCTGACTGAAACCAACAAGCGAACAGGGCCCAGTCCATAGGTATTCAAAAGACATAGGACTAAACTCGAATCACCTAAACTTTTAATTAGTTGTACTAACAACTAGTTTAGTTGATCCAAGCAATCCAAACAACGTCTAATTAAGTAATTACTAGTCTATCAACCCGTGCTCTCGCACGGGTTAGAATTTTAGGAAATATAAGTATTAGGTGTGGTTTAGTTATCCCTTCATTCTAAATTATAAGACGTTTTGGCTTGTAGATATATTGTTTTTGCTATGTATCTAGACAATATATCTAAATGTATATCAAAAGCTATGTATTTAGAAAACTCAAAACATTTTATCAATTAGAATGGAGGGAGTATATCGAACTAAAAGAATTACATACATTAAATTATATGTTCTATCTCTTTGTTTATTTTCTAACATAATAGATACTCTGTACTCTATATCTAGTTATTATAAACTAATTAATTACTATTTTTCAAAAAAATAATCTATATATTTTTTCACTGTTCGCCTAAATGGTCGTTTAGCCCGTTTAAACACCGTGTAAACGCTACACAGTGGTGCGTCGTTTCCGTTTAATCACCCGTTTACCCCGTTTAATTGGCCGTTTAGCCCGTTTAATGGGACGTTTTGCCCGAATAATGGCTAAACGGTAGGTGACCGACTGTTTAGCGTTTAGGAAAACACTGTATTTTTTATCCATACTAATATTTTTTTTCTTTGCATGACACCTCTATATATTTTAAATATGCAATTACTTTAAAAACCTTACAATTAATCTTAGTGGCTCTTGTTACATCATATCTTATGAAGTCATGAATCCAAGTTTTGATTTTTCAAATTTTACTCATATCGACTACTATGGTTTTTTCTCTCTCGTCAAGTTAAGTTGAAAATCTTGTGCTTATTGTATCTTTCATCAACTCTCCTTCTTACACTTATTTTAAATAAAGATTTTAGGTCATAAAGTATATTCTTAAGTACTACAATAGCATAAGCCATTATGTGAAACATGCACCATATCGTTTAAGATAAGTCATAGAGCTTGAAGTGAAATCTCGGACAGGTTTCGCCATGCTAACCTCAAGACAATTTTAATAAGTAAACCTAATGGTGAACTTTTTACTCTAAAGTATGCTTAAAGGGCCATGAAAATATAGCCACCAGTAGTATCCTCCACTTCTCAAGATGATCGAATTTTTCTATCATGGAATTATATTTGCAATTATAGTTATACTATCAATATAAACATGTCAAACATTTTAGTTAAAATACATAAATATATCTAAAGTAACAATCTATATAAATTATATGTTATGCTTATACGATTTTAAATAATTTGTAAGTATCATTAGTATATGAGTTGTTAAGAAAATTACTTTTTGTGATGAATCAAAACATATGTATTTTATTGCTCATGCATGTTGGCAGGACACGTATATTTACTATTATTAATATTGAAGGAGGTGGAGTAATGTATAAACATATATGCTCTATTCGTTATCTAAACAAAATTGTAATAGGAGGTGTTGATAATTTAGACGTAGACTTGAGGGGATATTTAATTTTTCTAATAATCAGATGAAAATTGAGTTATGCAAATTATTGATCATAATTAGAGGATGTCAGTTCTTAAATGCAAATTTAGGTCTACTTTAGATCATGTTATGAATGACATATGCGGGTAATTAACATAAATAATACTACTAAGACTCTAGGTCCTAGTAGTATTGTTTGCCACATAAGTTGAAACTTGGCTTGCATCCCGACACTAAACATGTTGAACTTGTTGTACCATAGGATAATATGTTTGTAGTATTGATTTTATCATAGAGTGCATAAAATTAAATTAAAAATCTTGATATGATATCATGTTTCATTACAAATATACAAACTTATTTAAAATAATTATTATCATGGAGAATTAAGTGTTCTTGCAATGTGGTTTATTAAGTGAACATTTTTCCTTGTGTTCATAAGTTGTTAAAATAAATATTTATCCTAATGTACACATGTTTATTTAATATATATGGTGGAATATAGCATTATAGTTATTTTACTTCATGATTATTAAATTTTACAGTTTATAGCATTATAGTTATTTTATGGATATTAATTTATTTTTTTGTTATAATATATATACTATTTATGTGTAGATTTTAGAGTTTTTTTGTTTATTTTTTATAATGGCTAAGGTACATACAAATATAAAGGTAATACCTTACATTATCTTTCAGAACAACATATCTTGATAGGTTAAATGCAAACTTAGAATATTACTTTACATTATCTTTCATAATTATAAAGTTGGCTAATTTATAAAATCATTAGGAGCTATTTTATATTATATTTCATAATGGTAGAGTGAGTAATTTAGATAAAAAATTAGATGATTATTTTAAATTATTATTTATAATGACAAAGTTGGGTAATTTAGATGCAATGTTAAGGGGTTATTTTAAATTATGTTTGATAATGACCAAGATGGGTAATTTAGATGCAAACTTAGGGTGTTATTTTGAATTATATTTTTTAATGGCAGAGGTGGGTAATTTACATGCAAAATTAGGGGGTTACTTTATGTTTTTTTATACTGGCAGTGGTGGGTAATTTTTTAATAAACTATAATAGATCTAATGGCTACTATCGGTGATGATGATTAGAGTATACCAAATCAAAGGCTAGATGTTTCTGATTATTGTGAGAATTTTTAGGATTTATCTTTTTTTCTAGCGCGTCTGGTGAGAATTAACGTGGTGCATACGTTGGGGCCCCTAATTAGTAACAGTAAGATTACTCTAACATAGCACATGCGAAGCAGGTACGGGTGTTTCCCATATTGACATGGAAAGTTAAAGTTATCGTGCCGGAGGACAGGACAGTGCAAGATTCCCTATTCGTTTTTCTTATAATCCGTCTTTTTTAGCTTATTTTTTTAGCTGGAACAACATTTTTCTCTCACAACAAATCAGCCGGAACAGTGTTTTGAGCTTGTTTTTTTAGCGAAGCGAACATGGCCATAATCTGACTTGTTGGAGAGACTACCCGGTGGCAGTGGCCGGCAACAATGCTGCTCCAAGGCCATGGCCACACCCCACGCACCGACGCACGCTAAGTTGAAGGTTAGGCAAGCAGTCATTAGTCAAGGTCTATCAAGGAGGAGCGTCCTAGGGGCAAGGTAGGGTTTAGAGGCCAGCTTTAGGGGCTACGGTTTTGGACGGAGGACCCAAAAAAAGAAGGGACCAATATCGCTTGCTTGAGAAGGGAGCAAAATCGGCAAATAGTATATGGCTGGGCATCCAAACTCGACACCCAAAGCGCGCGTGGGGGTCTTAGAGCTTAACTAGGTAATGTGTTCGTACGTTGCTATAGGATAACTAAATCTTTTATACTAAAAACACACTGATTGCACGATAAGATAACAATACTGTTAAATTAAATACCGACATCAAAGTGACATTTAATTTAAAAAGCAAAGTTCATGAAATTAACATAGTCACAGAGAGCGCGACGTCGCAGACTCACAAACTCTACTGTATAGACTTTTTGTGATACGGCTAAGATAATATTTTATATCGGCAGAAAGAATTCTACGATATTCATTTCTTTTATGCGCTAATAAATCCATGAATAAGTTCCGTTGCATCTCCATACAATCATGTACACATAGGTTCGAGTATATATGGTCGGGTACCTTAGAACGGGGTACCCCAAGCAAACATCAAATGGGTTGCTAAAGTCCCATCTAAAAAATAAAGCTAGAAGGTAAGCCATGGGCCCCTCATCCGCCACGACCGAGCCCACTGGGTCCTCCTCCTCCTCGCCTCGAGCCTCGAGCAGGAGGTCTCGGCATCCTGATGAAAACTCCGCCTCGCGCGAGGCTCTCCAGGGAAGGCCTCGGCAGGGAACGCCGTCTCCGCCTCGCCCGAGGCTCTCCGCGGAAGGCCTCGGCAGGGGGTGCATTCTCCGTATCGCGCAAGGCGTCTCGCGGGAGGCCTCGGCAAGGAGCCCGATCTCCGTCTCGCGCGAGGCCTCGATCTCCGTGTCGCTCGAGGCCGGGTCGTCCGCAGCCCGTCACCCCCCGCCTCGACCGACCCTCCAGACAGTGCGTCATGTCTCATTAATGCTTCAACCACTCCCGCAATCTTAGCCGGATGATGGCTCAACGCCACAGAATGGCCGACGGGACCCGAGGTCGCATCAGCGCCATACCGGCCGGGACAGGGCACGGCGGGGATTACCGGCCACTGTGTCTTAACGCTGTGTCCACGATCAGCGCCATACCGACTGAGACAGGGTACGGCGGGGATTACCGGCCACTGTGTCCTAACGCTGTACCTACGATCAGCCGCCCACTCGAGGCCTCGGCACTGTACTCTAAGGTCTCGGCTATCTTAGGGTTCGTGCCTGCCGAGACCCCTCCACCGCAGTGCAGCCTCGGCACCGACCAAGTCTTGGCCTCGCGCACAGTCCGTCCACAGTGGCTTCACGTTCGCCGCCGCACCCACTCCAAGGCATTCCCGGGGCTCCCACGACGCACAGGATCTGATGGGACGACCACGCCGCTCCAGTGCTCCAAGGACGGACCACTCCGATGACCACGCCGCCACAGGAATAGGCTACAGGGCCCAGACATGCCGCCTCTGTTCACATGACACCATACAGTTAGCTCATGTACCGTCCTTGTCCTCCCTTTAGGCTATAAAAGGAGAGGACTTGGGCCGTTTTTGAGGGAGGGGGAACACATTGTAACACACGCACACATCCCTGCCACTTGAGAGCAACATCTCAAGCGGCCCGCACGACACCTTGCCGAGACCTGGGACCAGCTCCCTCTCTCCCTTAGCTTGTAACCCCCTACTACGAGCACTTTGGTGCAAGGAATACAAGATCGACCTCTCAGACTGGACGTAGGGCCTCGATTGCTTGAACCAGTATAAACCTTGTGTCTCTTTGCATCACCACCCGGAATCGAGAGCACGCAGAACAAATTCACTGGTTGGTTGAGGACCCCCCGGTCCGAAACACCAATAGTTGGCGCGCCAGGTAGGGGCCTCTACGTGTCAATTTTGTCATCCCAGCAGGTTCCGGATGGCAGACCCCGTACGACCATTGCGTCTCGGCACCGTGGTTTGGTTCGGGAGCCTATAGTTCATGTCTCTAGGGCATGAGTATGACATGGTACTCCTCACTTCTCGAGCCCCACCGTCCGACGATGAAGCTACGCACCGGTAGCCCAGGCGCAGGCGGCGCCCGGGCGGCCGCTCTCGCCGCGCTCGCCAGGCATGACACGAGCAAGGCCACCCCGATGCTACGCGAATCCAGGGCGGCACGTCACCCCCCGCCGATATCCTACGACCAGCTATTGGCATAGGATCCCTGGCTGGGGACCTGTCTAGCCTGAACTTGGACAAAGGAAAATCGCCCGTGGCACGCGGCGATGCCCAGTCGTCAAGCTCCGCTCCACCACTCCCTGAAGAACCGACCCCGGCGGAGCAGAATCTGGCGACGACACCATCCCCATACCCCTTTGGGTTGAGAAATGCCGCCGCCTCTTACGCCTACGCTTACACTGCTGCTCACGAGCATCCCTCGGAACGCCGCCAGCGCTTCGCTCTCGACCTGAGCACCCACGCTGACTCCTCGGATGAGGACAAGGCATGGCCCGGAGTGGATCTCTCCGGACTCCATGACCCTAGGGCTTTGCGCCAGTTCTTGGCCGCAAGCGACTACTGGTTCGGCTACTCCGACTCCGACGACGAAGGCACCTACGACCCACTCGCGAGTGTTTTCACGTCGGGCTCGGGATGCCGAGGGTGGGCGAAGAGGATGAGGGGGTAGGTAGCCGTTCCCCGCTCTGCCCAGGTGCGGGCGCCACCACACCTCCACGCGCCGCCCTGCCGGTCGCACAAAATGAGAACGTCGCTCTTACGCGACCTCAGCGCCCAGACCTAGAACAGCTCCGTGAGCTCTAGGCCAAGGTCGAACAAGACCAACTCCTTCTGCAGCAGCTTCGAGACTCTCTCGAACAGGAACAGCGAGGTCGCGGTGAAGGCGGGGGAGCCCGATGGAGGGCCCACGATGTGCATCACCGCATCCATGACGACGAAGGGAGTGAGCAACCCCCAGTCTTCAATCGCGCTAGCCAGAATGTCGCGGCGGCGGCAATGCTGGTCCGCGCAATGCCCGAGCCTTCTACCACGGAGGGGCGGCGGGTCCGCGGCGAGCTCCAGGATCTCCTAGAGACCACCGCGGTTCAGCAGGCCAAGAGTTCCGCCTCCCGACGACATGGGGGCGCCTCGAACCTGCCCGCGGCACCGCCTTGGCAGGACAGGGAAGCCCCGGCTCGTCCCAAGCCCGACTGAGCGCCGATAGCCCACAGTGTCCCCGTGCTTCTGGACCACCTCGGCAATCGACGCGAGGTACCGGGAGACCATGAGGTGGTCAGCAGGCGACAACGCCACGACAACAAGGGTCCCGCTCGGGGCTACCACCCACACCGAGGCGGTCGCTATGATAGCGGGGAGGACCGCAGTCCTTCCCTTGAACCGCCAGGCCCCCGGGTCTTCAGCAGGGCCATCCGCGCTGCTCTTTTCTCCACCCGGTTCTGGCAACCAGCCAATCTCGTGAAGTACAGCGGTGAGACCAACCCTGAACTCTGGCTTGCCGATTACCGCCTGGCCTGCCAGCTAGGTGGCGCGGACGATGACCTGCTCATCATCCACAACCTCCCCTTGCTCTTGTCAGACTCAGCGCGAGCCTGGCTCGAGCACCTTCCTCCCTCGCAAATCCACGACTGGCGCGACTTGGTTAGGGTCTTCATCGGGAACTTCCAGGGCACATACGTGTGCCCTGGGAACTCCTGGGATCTTAAGAGCTATCGCCAGAAGCTGGACGAGTCTCTCCAAGACTTCATCCGGCGCTTCTCCAAACAGTGCACCAAGTTGCCCAGTGTCGGCGACTCGGATATCGTCCAGGCTTTCCTCTCCGGCACCACTTGTCGGGACTTGGTTCGAGAGTTAGGTCGGAATATGCCACGCTCTGCTGCCGTGCTCCTCGACATCGCCACCAGCTTTGCCTCGGGTGAAGAGGCTGTTGGAGCCATCTTCCCCGACACCAACACCAAGGGTAAGTGGAGGGACGAGGCCCCCGAGGCCTCAGCCTCCCACCTCCCCAAGAGAAAGAAAAAGGGGTGCCTAGGGAAGTAGGAGGTCCTGGAGGCTGATCTAGTCACGGCCGCAGAACACAAGAACCCCCGAGGCTTCAAAGGCCCTAGGCCCTTCGACGACATGCTCAAGAAACCCTGCCCTTACCACCAGGGCCCGATCAAGCATGCTCTCGAGGATTGCACCATGCTGCGGCATTACTACGCCAGGCTTGGGCTCCCCGACGATGACGCCAAGCAGAAGGGCGTCGGAGGCCGGGACGAAGACAAGGACGATGGGTTCCCCAAGGTATGAAATGCCTTTATGATCTTCGGTGGGCCCTCAGCATGCCTTACGGCGTGGCAGCGCAAGAGGGAGCGCCGAGAAGTCTTCTCAGTCAAGGTGGCCACCCCCTAGTACCTCGACTGGTCTTGAGAGGCGATCACCTTCGATCGAGATGACCACCCTAGCCATGTTCCAAATCCCGGGCAGTACCCACTGGTCGTCGACCCGATCATCGGCAACACCCGACTCTCCAAGGTGTTGATGGATGGAGGCAGCGGCCTCAACATCCTCTACGCCAACACCCTAGAGCTCTTGGAGATCGACCGGTCAAGGCTCTGAGGTGACGTCACACCCTTCCACGGCATCGTGCCAGGGAAGCGCACGCGACCCCTCGAGCGCATTGACCTTCCCGTCTGCTTTGGCACCCCCTCCAACTACCGCAAGGAAGTCCTCACCTTCGAGGTAGTCGGGTTCGGGGAAGCCTACCACGCCATTCTAGGGCGGCCGTGCTATGCCAAGTTCATGGCAGTGCCCAACTATACCTACCTCAAGCTCAAGATGCCAGGCCCTAGCGGTGTCATCACGATTGAGTCCACGTATGAACATGCATACGACTGCGACGTTGAATGCATCGAGTACGCCGAGGCTCTTGCAGAGGCCGAGACCCTCATCGCCCACCTCGACCAACTCAGTGGTGAGGTGCCTAACTCCAAGCGTCGCACGGGGGTGTTCGAGCCCACGGAAACCATCAAACTCGTCCCGGTCGACCCCGCCTGCCCCGACGACCGAGCGCTGAGGATCAGCGCCACCCTCGACATCAAATAGGAAGCCGTGCTCATCGACTTTCTCCGTGCGAACATCGACATATTCGCATGGAGTCCCTCAGACATGCCGAGCATACCAAGGGAGGTCACCGAGCACGCCCTGGACATCCAGGCCGGATCTAGACCCGCGAGGCAACGCCTGCGCCGCTTCGACGAGGAAAAGCGTAGGGCCATCGGTGAGGAGATACAGAAACTCTTGGCGGCCGGGTTCATCAAGGAAGTGTCCCACCCAGAGTGGTTGGCTAACCCTGTGTTAGTCAAGAAGGAAAATGGGAAATGGAGGATATGTGTAGATTACACCGGTTTGAACAAAGCGTGTCCAAAGGTCCCCTTCCCATTACCTCGAATCGATCAAATCGTTGATTCCACTGCAGGGTGCGAGACCCTGTCTTTCCTTGATGCGTACTCAGGTTACCATCAAATCAAGATGAAAGAGTCTGACCAGCTCGCGACTTCTTTCATCACACCATTCGGCATGTACTGCTATGTGACGATGCCCTTCGGCCTCAGAAATGTAGGTGCCACGTACCAGCGGTGCATGACCCAGGTCTTTGGCGACAACATTGGGCGGACCGTCGAGGCCTATGTAGACGACATCATGGTCAAGACCAGAAAGGCCGAGGGTCTCATCGATGACTTGAGGATAACCTTCAAATGCCTTAGAGAGAAGGGCATCAAGCTCAATCCCGAGAAGTGTGTGTTCGGGGTCCCCCGAGGCATGCTCTTGGGATTCATAGTCTCGGAACGCGGCATTGAAGCCAACCCAGAGAAGGTCTCGGCCATAACCGGCATGGGACCAATTAGAGACCTCAAGGGAGTACAGAGGGTCATGGGATGCCTTGCGGCCCTGAGCCGCTTCATCTCACGCCTCGGCGAAAAATGTTTGCCTCTATACCGACTCTTGAGAAAATCCGAGCGTTTTTCTTGGACTCCCGAGGCCGAAGAAGCCCTTGATAGACTCAAAGCACTGCTCATGAATCCTCCCATCCTGATATCCCCGGCCATGGACGAGACCCTCTTACTCTATGTCACCGCAACGACCCAAGTGGTTAGCGCTGCCGTAGTGGTGGAGAGGCAGGAAGAGGGGCATACTCTGCCCACCCAACGACCTATTTATTTCATCAGCGAGGTGCTCTCCGAGACCAAAGCACGCTACCCCCACGTCTAGAAGCTGGTCTACACTGTGGTCCTGGCCCGGCGCAAACTGCGTTACTACTTCGAGTCGCACCTAGTGACTATGGTATCATCTTTCCCCCTGGGCGAGATAGTTCATAACCAGGAGGCCTCGGGCAGGATAGCCAAGTGGGTTGTCGAGCTTATGGGGGAAACCTTGACCTTTGCGCCTCGAAAAGCGATCAAGTCTTAGGACTTGGCCGATTTCGTGGCTGAATGGACAGATACCCAACTGCCACCTGCTCAAATTCAGATGGAGTGCTGGACCCTATACTTCGATGGATCCCTAATGAAGACCGGGGCAGGCGCGGGTCTGCTCTTCATTTCGCCCCTCGGAGTACACATGCGCTACATGGTACGGCTC